>NC_072395.2:48052740-48359615 GCF_028885625.2 Pongo pygmaeus
CAGTTAGATAATAATAAAGCACATATAACAAACTAATTATTGTAGATTCTAGGTGGTGGGTGTGGGTATTTTCTGTACAATTCTTTTCATTTTTATGTTTGAAATTTTTCATTTAAAAATGTTGGAAAAAAACTAAAAGAAACTGATAAGAGAAATCCTAGGGCTTCTCATAGAGTTGAAAATATTTCAACATAAATGCCATTAATCTGTAAAATTATCAAAATATTTCTTTTAGAAATGCAGTCCATGACACAAGTAATCCAATTACCCTCAAACTAAACCTGGTCATAAAAACTGGTCCCTAGGGAGATCAACAGGTATTTACGTAGGAAAAAACATGAAGGTTGCAAGATTATAAGAAGTGCATGATGTTGAAGAGGACATTTCTAAAAAAACATTTTAGGGCTGAAGACTGATTCAGTCCTTACCCCTAGCATATCCACCTGCTGTCCCCCCACCTCTAAACCACTAACTTCACAGAAGTCAAGAGATGTGACTCATTTATGGGCTATGGGCAACTGCTGGGAATCCTGCCATGTGGTTGAAGAAAATTACAGACTCATACTTGCAGCTGCTTAGTAACATGGTTAAAATCGGAGCCCTTTAGCTCTTATCTTTTGTGTAAAATGTACAGTTTGAAAGATCCACATCTTTTTCTATAATTTAATATTGTATTATTTTTCTTCCAGCTTTATTGACGTATACTTGGCCAAAAAAGTAGGTATTTAAGGTATACAGTGTGATGTTTTAATCTATATAACATTGTGAAATGATTATCATAATCAAGCTAATTAACATATTCATCACCTTTAATTACCTTTGTGTGTGTGTATAGTGAGAACACTTAAGATCTACTCTCTCAGCAAATTTTGAGTATTCAATAAATTATTATTAACAATGGCCACCAAGCTGTACATTAGATCATCCACAACTTATTCATCCTATAACTGAAAGTCCACATACTTTGACCAACATTACCCCAAGGTTCATATCTTGACTCTCTTTTTGGAGTGAGTGTCAACAAGATGACTCTATTTTTATGTCAATGTCTGACTTACATAATAGAAGGCTATGTAGTGAGTACCTTGTGCAAAGGAGATGATTAGGAAACATTGGTTCGTGAAAGAATGAATGCATGGATGGGGGCAAGATTTATCAGAGATGCTTTGGAAGAGAGGGAAGGGATGTGATTCATTCAAACAGAAAGAAGATTTGACATGGATCAAAATAATGTAAAGAAAAACACTAAAGAAAACTATTAACCCAGAAGGAGCTGGAGAAAGATGCAATGTATTGTGAAGGCTTTGGAATAATACAGTTTTTCTGTAGCCTGGGTGTGTGACCTTTGGACAAATGCTAAACCTCTCTGAGCCTCAGTTTCCTCATCTGTTCAAAACAACAATAATTATAGCACTTATTTTTAGAGTCATTGTGAGAAATATTAAATAAGATGTAAAGTTCCCGGTGGAGGCTACCGGAGACCCAAAACAAAAAAGGGAAGGTGAATAAAAAAAGGTTTCATCTGCTGGCCTAGCCTGTTGGGCTGGCTTACAGTTGAAAAGGAGAAAAATACCACAATTCCTGTTGGGATGGAAAGTCGCCATTGTTGGGTCCTAAGAAGACAATGGAAGAGGTCGCTGAAGTGGGAGAATCAGAGAACTGGCCACAGTGCTTAGGCATTTCTTGAGAATAAGCCTGCTAGGAGATATATTTAAGGAGGATAAATACATTCCTGGGGGAGGTGGAGTTGGAAAAAAATGTGAGTGGACGGTAATCACCATGGGACAGATGGAACACCAGGGACCCCAAGGGCTTCAGGATTAAATGCTGTTTCTAATTAAGCCACCATTTGCACGACACCAGCACTGATCATTAAAAAAAATTTTAAGTTTTCATAATTACTAATTGCATCTCATATCTGTAATTCTGATGAAAGGATAAAATAGAAGAGATGATGATTATAGATATATTTCACTGCTAGGTCAAAGAAGAGCATTTCAAGAAAAACAAGAGCGGAACTAACTCATACATTTGATGATGTACAGGGAGACCAGGCAATCAGGCTCGAATTCTAGTGAAAATTGCACAGAACCCTCAAGAATGGTGTTTCCCACTGGTTTCTACTCCAGTTGAGTCTGAAGAGTTGCTCCTCAAACAGGACAAATTTAGATTATTTTAGTAACTTATTCCATGAACAAAGATGAAATCTTTTAATGGCAGTAGAAGGCAGTGCTGCAAACAGAAATAACTCCTTAAAGAAATGGAAAACAAGTATTTTATTGCACTCACAGTATATACAAAACAACATGTAATGTACAACAAAATTCCTCCTTAACATCTTCTTAGGACTAAAT
The DNA here is from genome assembly GCF_028885625.2 of Pongo pygmaeus. Taxonomy (NCBI): domain Eukaryota; kingdom Metazoa; phylum Chordata; class Mammalia; order Primates; family Hominidae; genus Pongo; species Pongo pygmaeus. Next base: position 48,055,095 of record NC_072395.2, read on the forward strand.
GGAGAAAAATACTGCTAGTGGAAAATCTTACTAAGAAAAAAATCAATCAAATTCTTAAGAAAGCCCGCATTCATTATCTGAGCCTAGATTTCTCAAGTATCAAAGATGACAGTTTTTGTTAATTAGAAATAATTTAAAAGCAGTTTTCCACTAAGATTTTTGCACATTAACTAAAGTTACATGGTAGAAATATTATAGAATATACTTATGTTTTCTTTGATAAAGCAAAAAGAAGGAAAAGTTGGTTTATCTTTCCTAACATATAAAAGCCCTTTGATGTTGTGCTTGAGGCTGAAAGAGGCTCAAATAGTTTACTGCAATATTTCTGTAAGTCATGGGCTACATTTTTTTTTCAATAGTACGGGGACATTTTTGTCATTGGTCAAAGACTGTTTTCAGAGATGGAGAAACTTTATTTGTCTACCAAACCTTGTAAAAAAAAGTCTGCTTTCTTCATCCCACCTCTGTGTTCCATCTGGGGGACCTACCTCCAATATTTGCTGGAAATTTCATCTTGCTTGTCAGCCTTTCAGATCTGTGGAAAATTTCTTTTCTTTTTTTTTTTGTTTTCAGATTTTTGTTATTATTATTATACTTTAAGTTCCGGGATACATGTGCAGAACACGCAGTTTTGTTACATAGGTATACACGTGCCATGGTTGTTTGCTGCACTCATCAACCTGTCATCTACTTTAGGTATTTCTCCTAATGCTATCCCTCCCCTAGCCCCCCAACCCTCGACAGGCCCCAGTGTATGATGCTCCCCTCCCTGTGTCCATGTGTTCTCATTGTTCAATTCCCACTTGTGAGTGAGAACATGTGGTGTTTTGTTTTCTGTTCTGGTGTTAGTTTGCTGAGAATGATGGTTTCCAGCTTCATCCATGTCCCTGCAAAGGACACGAACTCATCCTTTTTTATGGCTGCATAGTATTCTATGGTGTATATGCACCATATTTTTTTTCATCCAGTCTCTCATTGATGGGCATTTGCGTTGGTTGCAAGTCTTTGCTATTGTGAACAGTGCTGCAATAAACATACATGTGCATGTGTCTTTATAGCAGAATGATTCATAATCCTTTGGGTATATACCCAGTAATGGGACTGCTGAGTCAAATGGTATTTCTGGTTTAGATCCTTGAGGAATAGCCACATTGTCTTCCACAAGGGTTGAACTAATTTACACTCCCACCAACAGTGTTAAAGTGTTCCTATTTCTCCACATCCTCTCCAGCATATGTTGTTTCCTGACTTTTTAATGATTGCCATTCTAATTGGTGTGAGATGGTATCTCATTGTGGTTTCGATTTGCATTTCTCTAATGCCCAGTGATGATGAGCTTTTTTTCATATGTTTTTTGGCCACATAAATTTCTTCTTTTCAGAACTGTCTGTTCATACCCTTCTCCCACTTTTTGATGGGATTGTTTTTCTCTTGTAAATGTGTTTAAGTTCCCTGTAGTTTCTGGATATTAGCCCTTTGTCAGACGAGTAGATTGCAAAAATTTTCTCCCACTCTGTAAGTTGCCTGTTCACTCTGATGATAGTTTCTTTTGCTGGGAAGAAGCTCTTTAGTTTAATTAGATCCCATTTATCAATTTTGGCTTTTGTTGCCATTGTTAATGGAGTTTTAGTCATGAAGCTTTTGCCCATGCCTATGTCCTGAATGACATTGCCTAGGTTTTCTTCTAGGGTTTTTATGGTTTTAGGTCTTACATTTAAGCCTTTAATCCATCTTGAGTTAATTATTGTATAAGGTGTAAGGAAGGAGTCCAGTTTCGATTTTTTGCATATGGCTAGCCAGTTTTCCCAACATCATTTATTAGATAGGGAATCCTTTCCTCATTGCTTGTTTTTGTCAGGTTTGTCAAAGATCAGATGGTTGTAGATGTGTGGGGTTATTTCTGAGGTCTCTGCTCTGTTCCATTGGTCTCTATATCTGTTTTGGTACCAGTACCATGCTCTTTCGGTTGCTGTAGCCTTGTAGTATAGTTTGAAGTCAGGTAGCATGATGCCTCCAGCTTTGTTCTTTTTGCTTAGGATTGTCTTAGCTATATGGGCTCTTTTCTGGTTCCATATGAAATTCAAAGTAGTTTTTTTCTAAATCTGTGAAGAAATTCAATGGTAGCTTGATGGGGATAGCATTAAATCTATAAATTACTTTGGGCAGTATGGCCATTTTCACGATATTCATTCTTCCTATCGATGAGCATGGAATGTTTTTCCATTTGTTTGTGTCCTCTCTTATTTCCTTGAGCAGTGGTTTGTGGTTCCCCTTGAAGAGGTCCTTCATATCCCTTGTAAGTTGTATTCCTATGTATTTTATTCACTTTGTAGCAATTGCGAATGTGAGTTCACTCATGATTTGGCTCTCTGTTTGTCTATTATTGGTGTATAGGAATGCTTGTGATTTCTGCACATTGATTTTGTATCCTGAGACATTGCTGAAGTTGCTTATCAGCTTAAAGGGATTTGGGGCTGAGACTATGGGATTTTCTAAATATACAATCATGTCATCTGCAGAGACAATTTGCCTTCTTCTCTTCCTATTTGAATACCCTCTATTTCTTTCTCTTACCTGATTGCCCTGGCTAGAAATTCTAATACTATGTTGAATAGGAGTGGTGAGAGAGGGCATCCTTATCTTGTGCTGGTTTCTAAGGGAATGCTTCCAGCTTTTTCCCATTTGGTGTGATATTGGCTATGGGTTTGTCATAAATAGCTCTTGTTATTTTGAGATACTTTCCATCAGTACCTAGTTTGTTGAGAGTTTCTGGCATGAAGGGGTGTTGAATTTTGTCAAAGGCCTTTTCTGCATCTACTGAGATAATCATGTGTTTTTTGTCATTGGTTCTGTTTATGTGATGGATTACGTTTATTGATTTGTGTATGTTGAACCAGCGTTGCATCCCAGGGATGAAGCCAACTTGATCATGGTGGATAAGCTTTTTGATGTGCTGCTGGATTCGGTTTGCCAGTATTTTATTGAGAATTTTTGCATTGATGTTCATCAGGGATATTGGTCTGAAATTTTTTGTTGTTGTTGTGTCTCTGCCGGGTTTTGGAATCAAGATGATCCTGGCCTCATAAAATGAGTTAGGGAGGAGTCACTCTTTTTCTATTGTTTGGAATAGTTTCAGAAGGAATGGTACCAGCTCCTCTTTGTACCTCTGGTGAATTTGGCTGTGAATCCGTCTGGTCCTGGGCTTTGTTTTGTTGGTAGGCTATTACTTACCGCCAAAAATTTCTATATATTTTTTAATCAAAGTGTTAAAAGGAAATACTTGTCATGTAAGCCTAAAGGAAAATTCATACTTTTCTGACTCATAAAAACACAGATATAAGCAGATAAGAACATTCGGACATGGATGAAACACTTCCCAGTACAATTTACAGCCTGTCATTTACCTTTTCTTAATTGACTTCGTGCCTTTAAATCACAAATCTCAAAGATCTCCCTTCCCTAAATTTTGTATTTAGAAATGGGGACGGGTGATGCTCCTTATCTGAGTAACCTGGATTTACTAGAAAGTCCCACAGGAGTAGATCTTTCCTGTTAGGTTATTGCAACAATCAGACTTTGCAGGGTTATGTTATAGTAATATATTATAAATACCCCCAAATCTGAGAGGCTTATAAAAATGAAGTTTCGTTTTCCACTCATCTTATGTGCTGTACATTACCTCTTCCATGCCAGCATCTGAATTAAAGGAGCAACCTTTTTCTGAGAGTGTTAGCCAGGAGTTGCCGTCAATGTGAACTTAGACCCATCCTGCCTTTGTGACTGCAGGCCAATGCTTAGGGGCAAGACAGCCATTTTGAAGCCACCAAAGGCTCTAAGGATGCTAGAAGGTGCAGAACTGTGCACATTTAACATGTGGCTACCAGCACCAGAATGGGTGAATGGCAGGGCCATGTAAATGTGAGTGTAGAATACACCAGGAATTAACCTCCTCCCTCAGTCTTTTCATGCTCCAGCTACTGGTGAAAGCCACATATAGAACTTCTATATCTGATACATTGTAATGCACATATCATCAATTAGATATCCCACTTACAGTCAGGAAACTGGACAGGTCATTCTGTCCAGGATGACAGTGTTGTCTACTTGGAATCACACAACCCGTAAATAACTAGGAAGTTCAAAGAAATCAGACTAATTTTCTGGGAAGTATGACAACAACTAACATTTAATGAACACTTCCCATGTGCAAAGTGCTTTGTATGCATTATCTCCTTTGATCCTCACATCAGCCGGATGAGGTGGCTTTTATAATGCTCATTTTTTACAGGTGAGGGAACCAAGGCTTAGGAAGATTAAGTAACTTGATAAAGATCACACACTTAATAAGTGGTAGAGTCTAGATTTCATCCAAGACAGTCTGATTTCAGAAATTCCTACTTTTAACCATTGTGTAGTCCAGTCCTAACTGATGTTTGTAATCTTGAACCTGGGATATTGTAAGAGTCAGAAGTGCCTTTGGAATCACAAAGATTATGCTCCACGTGGCCTTTATGTTAGATTCATTTTGTTAAACTCTAACTCAGAGGTCAACACATTTTTTCTATAAAGGACCAAATGGTGAATCTTTTAAATTTTGTGGCTAAAAGCAGCTCTGTTGCATACTCTTTGTTATTTTTACAATGCTTTTTTTTTTCTTTTTTTTTTGAGATGGAGTCTTAGTCTGTTGCCCAGGCTGGAGTGCACTGGCATGCACTCAACTCACTGCAACCTCCACCTCCCAGGTTCAAGTGATTCTCCTGCCTTAGCCTCTTGAGTAGCTGGGATTACAGGCACCACTACCACTCCTGGCTAATTTTTATATTTTAGAAGAGACGGGGTTTCACCATGTTGGCCAGGCTGGTCTCGAACTCCTGGCCTCAGTTAATCCGCCTGCCTCAGCCTCCCAAAGTGCTGGAATTACAGGCATGAGCTGCTGCGCCAGGCCCTACAATGCTTTAATAAAGGAAAAACTATGTTTATCCCATGATACCATACAAAAAACAAGATATGGGCCAGATTTGTTCCCCAAGTCACCATTTGCCAACTTCTGGTAATTCATCAAAACTTGATACACTGGGTATGACATATGTGTAACCCCTCTGCCAATTACATGATTAATCAGAATATGCCATTTACAACTATTCTGACACAGTGGGGATTTACTAAAACTAGAAGGTGAGTTTGGGTTCGTCTCTCTATAACTTCATAAACTGGTGCTCTTGAGTAACCTCAACGTGGAGTCAGACTCACGTGAGGACATCTCAAATGTCTCCTTGTAGCAAGGCAGTGACCTATTCAGCCCCTGTTGCACTCCTGAAGGTGGCATCAAGTGACACTTTGTAGTATGCATGTCATTGCTCTTGACGATTCCATCTAAAAATGCCAGTGAGCCTTACTGTAATTGAAAGACTATTTACAAGCCTCCTCTTTCTCAAAAAGACATCAAAACCACAGCAAAGAGTGTTGGATCCAAGATAATTTACAGAGTAATAAAGGCCCATAGAGGATGCCTTGAGTTTTTGATGTCATGTTGTTGGAAGTCGGATCAGGAAGGGTGAAGATCCATATTACTAAGCCAGCATGTCTGTAGAACTGTGTACCAGGCACAGTGCTAAGCTTTGCACACATCAGCAGTTAATACTCACAACCACTTCAGAAAGAAGGTAATAGTTTTACCCCCACTTTTCAGATGGGAAAGCCAAGGCGGAGAAAGCCAGATGACTCATTTGAGTTTCCCCAGTGAGTAAATGATAGGTGGAAGACTGGGACCCAGGTAGATTGGCTTGAGTCCATGACCATGGCCACTACACTGCCCTGTGTTTCCATGGGCCAGAAAATGGCTAGGCCTGTGGAGGAAAATAACCACTGTGTGAAGAACAATATTTAATTTCTGAATGAAGTACCTCAAATTAAAAGACTGATGTTATTCAAGGCAACTAGGGGATACTGAGTTCTAATTCTGCTTTTACCAATCAGCTAATTGGTCACTATGGCCAATTAGTGAAATGGAGTGTTATACTTGTCAGTTTTCATGTAAAAGAGAAGTGTTAGTATTTAAGATAATCTTCTGTGTTAATATGTCAAATGTTTTTAAATTATTTTGAGCCCCCCTTTTCCAAGGAGTCAGTCATATGCATGCAGCCTGCCACACTCGGAGTACCAAGCCCCATGGCCTCAGGGAAAATTCTAACCCTGGGTATTTAGTTTCATTCATTCATTCTTCAGGACAGCAGTATCTTCTCATCTACATAATCAAAAGGTCAGACTGCATATCTCTAAGGTGTCTTCCAATAATTATATTTTTATTGTTTGATGACTACAAAAGGATTTACTCATTGAGGGAAGTCTTTACTTGCTGAAAAATGTCTTTACTCACTAACGGAAACTTTCATTAAATAAAGTTCTAAAAATATCTATTGACTGTAGCTGTTTGCAGCATAAAGTATTCTTTTCATTGACTACAAGATAAAATGTCCTTAATATTAGATCAGCATTAATAACAATCTAGCATAATAATAACCATGTAACCCTACTTTGCAAAAGACTCAGCTTTTTAGAAGGGAAAATGAATAAACTTAACTCATTCTTCTTCGAGGGCCGAGATAAAAATCTCAAGCTATCCTAGCATTAGGAGATATACCTAATGTAAATGACGAGTTAATGGGTGCAGCACACCAACATGGCACATGTATACATACATAACAAACTTGCACATTGTGCACATGTACCCTAGAACTTAAAGTATAATAAAAAAAGAAAAAAAAGAGAAAAAAAGGAAATATTTTAAAAACTGTAAATTGTTAAAAAAAAAAAAAAAAGATGTGAACTATAAAACACACACACACACACACGCAAACCAAAAAAACAATCTCAAGCTATCCTTTAGATATTCCAATCTGCTTTAAACTTTGGCCCGAGTTATTTTCATGAACATCCTCTGTTTCCAATGGAGTAGATACCATATAAGACAGAACACTACAAATCACTTTGTGTAAACTCGCCAAAGAAAGGAGGGGGGGAAGAAAAACCGGCACAGAATCTGCTGTTAATTAAAACCAGCTGATGATGTACAGCGATTTGTCTGGAGCACCCTGGCTGGGCTGGTTCCCTGACAGCTGAACATTCTTTCCTGCCTGTACCGTTTGAACTATGTCCAATGGTGAAATCGTTAAATCTTTGATAGCTGTAGTTTAAATGCGAGAAGAGAGTGGGGGAGCTTTCTGTTTTAAGCAAGAAAGAGAGATGAGTGTTGTATTACACAAATTAACAGTTAAAAAGTTAGTACTTATTAGATCATTTTCACTGGCTTTTGGTAGAATGCCTCTGGACATTTTCAGATTACCTACTGACACTTTTTCACGGCACAAATGTCAAAAATCTCACTTCCTCTCTTCTTCCCTAGGGGATTCTTGCTGTAGGTAGGAGGGAAATAGTATGAACCACCTGGTCTTACTCAAAGAAGCCTTGGGGATAGGTTAATTTCACAGTTGAAAGCTCCATATGGGGGATACATTTAAATATTTACTAATACAGAAAGGGTTACCAAAAGAAAAAAATCATGTGACTTCAGGAGAACTGCTCACAAACACACAAAACACTCTGTTTCATCCTTGAGTGTGACAGATGCTTGATAGGGAACAAGAATAACCAAGCTGTTCATCTCCAAATACCAAAGTAACTTTAAAATGAATTGCTGTTCACAGTTTCTGGAAGACAAATTGGCATTACGAGGATGTAAATAATAACCTGTCTGTGTGTTCATACACACCCTAAACGTTTAAAAGATATTTTTAGGTATAAAATATTTCAAAAACACAATACCCTTTCTAAAACAGCCATCATGATATATCTGTATTATAGGAAAGTGCAGATATATACAGATAGTATGTAGTTATATTCATAGAAACATAGATGACAGATGGGTAGATAGGTAGATAGACAGACTTAGTGTTTCAAATTATACTTGGAGCAATTTTTTTTTTTTTTTGAGACAGAGTCTCATTCCATCACCCAGGCTGAAGTGCAGTGGCACGATCTCAGCTCATTGCAACTCATGCCTCAGCCTCCCAAGTAGCTGTAATTATAGGTGCGAGCCACAGCGCCCTGCCCAAATTTCCTTTTTAAAGTTTGGTTTCAGCATAGCCCTGTCTACTACCTGGAGGTGATTTTGGTGTTCGGATGTGTTAATACATTTGTGCCAACCATGGTAGCCATGGAGTCTGGCACAATGCTGTAACCCCATTCTTTCAATAGAACGAATGCCCCTTAGGCTCTAAGTGTGGCCCCTGTTTCCTTTGAAGGGCTTTTAGAAATAGACAGATTGTCTTTTCCCTGGGACTCTGGACTCCTGGGGCAAAGCTTTTTAAGACAGGTGTGAAAATTATCCTGGTTGATTCAGAAATGAGTCATTGTCTCCTGGCTGCTGCTGCTAATCTCAAGCTAGCAAAGGTCAAATGAAGTTCTGGTTCACATAAAGACATTCTATGCTGAGTTTTCAGCATCACTGGGGAGTCTTCCAATTCATTTGATTTGGGAGAGCTCAACATTGCTGATGTAGTTATCTTTGTCCAGTTAAACTTTTACCAGACAACCATGGGACTTCTGGCCCACAGGAAGGTAAGGGAAGATAGAAATTAGATTAAAAGATGCCCAAGTCCAAACACAATTTCACCAGACAGGTAAATATCTTAATGCCAATTAATTTTGACAAATATGAGACATATTTGGCTTTGTTCTATCTAGGGATACGTTTTCATTTAATCAATCTCTCAATTAAAATTCTTTAGCATTGCTTATTTAGAGTCAAATAAATAAATACATCTGTCTGGGTATAATTCATTTAAATTGGAGCCCAGTGTTTGCTCTATTTGCCTTACATATTGTGGTTCACGAACATAAGTACTCATGAAATTTTGATTTCTATTAGTTAAACTGTATAAGCATGAAGGAGTTAGTAGGGTGGTAAGCCATGTGGGTTGTCTACACTCAACACTTTTCTCCCTCCACACGTCTCCTTGCTCAGAAAGCTCCCCTCCACCAGCGTCCCAAAATATCAGAGAGTAGATGTATCAGCCCCCATGCAGCTGGGCTATGAGTATTGGCTGTGGACTGGGATCTGAAGGCAGGCATCTCGAGCACTTTGGAAAGGTTTTCTTCTCTAATTACAAAGCCCTGCCTGGGAGGTCGTGTCTCTCTTCTCCGGCCAGCTGTTGCTGTGCCTACAAGTGACCTCTGTAACAATTAATTCTATCTTGTGACCTGAGGATTCTGCGCAGAACAAGAGACAGAGCATAGATTTTTGATGACATCAACGAGCCATCAAATCGACCCTCTACTCACTTACCTCTGAGCTTCAATTTCTTCATCCTTAAAATGGAAAGAATAAAAGTATTTGCCTTAGGTTTTTTGATTTTTTGGGGGGTGTGAGGATTAAATAAAATAATGCAAATAAATCCACTTGATATTATGCCAAGGATATAACACATGCTTGTTTTTAGCTTCTATCATTATTTTTATTATCACTTACAACTACATGATACTATGTTTTCAGAGAAATTGAAATAGTTCCTAAAAGCCTTCATATGTTCAACAAAAATCATAATGTAAGCAGGAGTAAAATATCTGTCAGTCAGTACATTTCTTACATAATCAATGCTTTTCCAGAATAATGTCTTTAAAAAATATTTTGAGGAGTAATTCTGAGAAAGACACCTGGATAGCTTATGAAACTGTTTAGTTCTCTCACATAGGATCTGCCAAATTGCTGACTTCTGCATAAAACATAAGAATTTAAAATTATGAATATGGAATAATAATTTTTAAATGATAGACAGATTAAATATTTCCATATTTTATCAGCTCCTGGATTATATTGCAGTTTCACATCTGCACTATTTTAATAGGTGATCTTGTGGCCCAATGGTTTTAATATGTATTCAACCCTAAATAATCACTCATTAATCTTATATGACAACCAGATAGTAATATTTATTAATGTGCTATTGTCAATAGCAGACTTTATGCTACTTATAGTATCTGCATTTTTCCCCATAGTAAAGTTTCCTACACCCCAAACAGCTTATCTCAAAACAATGACAACCAGATATTCTTAACTTCAAGAAAAATTTTATGAAATACATGTTTGTACCAAAAAGCAGTTTTAAATCCTTTCTTGAGAATAATTGGCAGAAAATTACTTAATGGAATATCATAATTTATTTTATAAACATAAATGTGAGCTTGCCTAGATCACTTTGGCTTAAATACAAATACATCCATTGTTTTTAAAAAGTGTCTGTTGTAGTTACTAAACTTGCTAAAGAGAGGGCAAGATACCTGTAGATTGTTAACACATCTGATAATGAAGCCAATTATAAGGAATTTCAGGGGTAAAATATGACTTCAGTTTGGTTGAGTGGTTTGTTTTCTCTTTGAGCATTATACCTCCTCCCTGAAGCCCCTTCAGATCATTTTTCTAGGTCTTAGGCACCTGAGGTGGGATTAAGTACTCTCCTCACTTCCCATACAGGCTTCCAAATCATTATCCTCTATGACCTCTAAATATCATTGCTCCACTGAGGTTAATTCTCTACATATCATCTTTTCCACTTGTTTCAATTGTCTGCTGTCTTCCAAGCCAATCCTATACATTTATCGAAAAATCTAGCCTCTGCGACAAAGTTTTCTCTCCACCCAAATTCCACTGATCCACCATAATCTCCAGTGACTTTGGAGTTCAGATGGATGACCCCTCTGATGTCTTCCTTTGTCCATCCTCTTAACTTCCACATCTCCAGTGGCCTTCATCTCTGCTCCATTTCATGTACTTCCTCTTAAGGTGAAATCCTGGAATTTTTCCATCCTTGAATTCTCAAATACAAATGTTCCACTTTTTGATAAAAAAATTTTCATTCATTGGGTTTTACTGTTACTCCTAAAACTATGTGGTTTTTAGATTTACCAGGTCCCTTGATATCTAATGTTCTTTCAGAATCGGCCTCTCCTGGCCTCTTTTCCTCCCTTGGATCCCATCATTAAAATAATGAGGACCCTCAATTTCCTTGCCTTCCATCATTCTGTAACACCCCCTCAACAAAACTACAAAATTGAAACTACGAATGTTTCAAGCCACATTCTTAGTTCCTATAACAAAGTGGTTGAACATTGTTAAAAAAATATATTATTTGATATATCAGATAGGTTCCCAATATCTCCCATAAATTTATTTACTTCCTATTCAGGGACTCATTTTCCAATACCCTTCAATGTCTATGAAAAACCTCCTTCAGTCTTCTCAAGAACTCTATCTCATAGAAGCTCATTAATTTTGGCAGACAAACTTGCCACTTTAATAAAATATTAAAGTAAACAGGCAGTGTCTTCCACAACTTTGTTGCAAGTGTATCTATTTTAATATATGTACAAATCCTGAATATCTGTGATTCCCATTTCAGTCCATAAGGCATCTCTTTTTTTTTGTTGAAGGCTGCAAGTTATGCCTTTGCATCTCTTTCCTTCTCCTCAAGTCTTTTTCATTCATCATCCCTACTCTGTCCCATATCTTCAATCTCTCCAATATTCCAATCTCAGCTAGAACCTGCACTTCGGACTACTAATACATCCAGGTTTTCCCAATTTAAACATTCCTTCCTGCGTTGAACTTTCCAGGTGGTTAGTTTTGGTGAACTAACCACCAACTTGTTCTACATATTCCCATATGCATTAGTCCATTTTCACACTGCTATAAAGAAATACCTGAGATTGGGTAATTTCTAAACAGGTTTAATTGACTCACAGTTCCACTGGCTGGGGAGGCCTCAGGAAACTTAAAATCATAGCAGAAGACAAAGAGGAAGGAAGGCACGTCTTACATGGCAGCAGGAGAGAGAGAGAGAGACAGAGAGAGAGAGTGTGTGAAAGGGGACATACCACTTTTCAACCATCAGATCTCATGAGAACTCACTGACTACCGAGAGAACAGCATGGGGAAAACTGCCCCCATGATCCAATCACCTCATGCCAGCTCCTTCAACTGATACCTGGGAATTAGAATTCAAGATAGGATTTGGGTGGGGATGCAGAGCCAAACCATATCACCATCTTATCCACAGGTCTTCAAAACAGCAATATATATTTCCTATATGCACTTCACTTTTTTCTCATCTCTTCCTTGGTCCTTTGCAGTCTGACTTTCATCATAGTACTCAATTATAATAGTTTTCTCAGTGGGAAATCAATAATATTTTTATTGAAGATTCTAATAAAAAGTTCATTTTTTAATTTCCATGTCTCTTGGTGTCCTAGACTCTTTCGAAAAGAGACTGGACAGACACGCCCCAAGCCAGATGGAAGGCTCGGTATGGCAAACTAAAGAGCTTGGACTTTTCCAGCCAAATTTTGAAGAGATCTTGAAAGTTTATTCTCATGAAGCTTTTTACCTTTTTTGCTTCTGTGATTTTGCACTCTCATGGCTCTCCTTTCACCCTTCTTAGCTCTTTCTCAGACACATTTTATCCTGCTCATCAGTGAAATGTTTTTGCTCAGAAGTCTATCCTCAGCTTGCTGTCTTCTCACTCCACCTGGTTATTTCCTCGGTGATGCTGTCCACTCCCATGCTTTCCAGTGCCTGGTATAGGGCATAGACTCCCCTGTGGACAACTTTCATGCTGGCCTCCACCACAGCATGCTTCAGATGCACATAGCCAGCTATTTATTGCACACCATACAACCCACAGGTATTTCATACTTTCTCTGTACTACACGAAACTCAAAATCTTTCCTACAAATTTCTATCTTCCTATCTGTTCCCTATCGATTCACTCATATAATTTAGAGAAATGGAACTTGCAGGCATCATTATGCCTTTGCCCTTAACCAGTCACACTACAACTTCTTTTTACTTTATTCCTAGTTATTTCTTGACTCTTCCTATCTCCACCTCCTCTCCACCTCTCATGCATTTCTACTCTGGTTTCTGCAGGCCCCTAGTCATTTCTTGCCTTGATTAAGTGCAAGAGCCTCTAATCATTCTTTCCACCATCAACATTGTTCTCCTGAAAGCCATTCCCTGGAGTCACCAGAATTATCTGGTCTCAGATCAAACCAAAACATGGCACATCCCTTGAATGAACCCTTCAGTGGCTGCTATCACCTCCAAAGCAAAGCCCAGGTGCCTTAGCAAGAATTTTGGTCACCTCCCCAGGAAATACTCTCACTCCTCCTGACTCATGCGCGCTGTCAATATGGAACTCCTAAAGTTCTTGATGATGCCCTGCCTGGAAGCCTTCTTCCAAACCCACTTTGTCACGATTCTCCTTGAAGGGTCTGTGATTCAGCTCTGGGACTATCTCTTTCTGATTCCTCTTATGACACCTTAGGCTAGCCTAAGCTCTCTCCCTTCTATATGAATGAAACCTTATACCCGCACCTCTTATTTCATTTACTTTATAATGCATGCATTTTTGTGTAATATACATATGCATATATATGTATATGCACATATATGCATTTATGTATATCTATATACCTCTATCTAATCTATCATCTATCTCTCTAGTCATTGCACTTGCTTTACAATGATTCACATGAGTTTGTCTAACCCTACTCGTCTATGGACACCTTAAATCCGGTAATAAACTTGTTCAGTCACCTATGAATCTCCAGTGACTACTGTGGTACATGGACTAAACAAAGTCTGTATTCTATCAACACTTTTGGAAGGAAATCATGAAGAAATACAGTTCCATCTCTCCCACAAACAGATCAGAATGTATGGAATAACAACTAGCTTGCATAATTTGGATATCTGTCCCCTCCAAGCCTCATGTTGAAATTTGATCCCCATTGTTAGATGTGGGGCCTAGTAGGAGGTGTTTGTGTTATGGAGATGGGTCCCTCATGAATGGCTTGGTGCTGTCCTTGCAGTAGTCAGTGAGTGTTCACTCTATTCGTTCCCTCAAGAGTTCACCCCCCAGCACGTTGTCAAAAGACTTTGGCTTCTTCTCTTGCTTCTTCTCTCACCATGTGACTTGCACAAGCCTGCTCCTCTTCAACTTCCCCACTGAGTGGAAACTTCTTGAAGCTCTTATCAGAAGTAGATGTTGGTGTCATGCTTCTTGTACAGCCTGCAGAACTGTAAAACAAATAAACCTCTTTTCCTTATAAATTATGCAGCCTCCGTAAGTATTCGAGGAGAACTTTCTATGTGCTCAGTGCTCTTCCAGCTGCTAGAGATACAGCAGAAAACAAGATACGAGAGGTCCAACTTAGCAGAGATCACATTCCACGGTGCCAAGTATCCTGACAACATAAAAGTCAACACATAAATGAACAAAAGGACTTCTGACAGGGCTAAGTCATTCAATTAATTTTAGAAATATTTATTGAACTCCTGTGTAAGGGTCAGACACTCTTCTGGGTCCAGAGCTTAGAGTAAGTAACAAAACAAATATCCCTTCCAACATGGAACATACTGATGAAATTCAAAAGGGGCTGGACAATGGTAGAGAGTGACTTGGTATAGGAGCTACATTCAATAGTACGGCCAGCTAGGGCTTCTTTAGAAGACACTTTGTGTTCAAGTTTGAATGATAAAATCAGCAAAGCACACAGCTGGGATTGAGAGGGTGGAATATTCCAAGATAGGGAAAGATGATGAGCTTGGTGTACACTGTACAGTAAATATAGCAGTCCTGAGACTGCTAGCCTGATGAACGCCTACTTGCAAGGTTGGTCCCTGGTTGATATCTGAAAATTTGGATTTCAGTAGTATTTCCACCACTAGAGAGTGGCTTAATTAATTGATAAGCTTTAACTAATTGATAAAGTTGGTTTACCATATCTGAAGTGTTTATAAACACAATGCGACTTATGCTGAACATCTGCTTTTCTTGGAGAGTCTGGAATGTTGGTGTGTGTTAGGGAAAGACTGCCTATGTGATCAGCCCCAAATAAAAACTCTGGATACTGAACCTCTAAGAAGCTTCCCTGGTAGACAACATGTGTCACAATTTGACGCCAAAGGAATTAAGCATGTGCTGTACGACTGCACTGGGAGAGAGGACTCATAGAAGTTTGTTTCTTGTTTCCTCTGGACTTGAACTCATGTGCCTTTTCACTTTGTTGATCTCCTTTGGTATCTTTTCACTATAATTCACTGTAGCTGTGAATATGACCATATGCTGAGTCCTGTAAGTCTTTCTAGTGAGTCATTGAATCTGAGAATGGTTGTGGGGATCCCTAACACATCGTGCATACTTACTTCGTGTAATTCATGTCATATATTTGAAGAAAGGGGTTAGTATGAACAAAAGAGTTGGGTTTAGTGCTAAAGACAGACAAAAACAAGGGATGTGTTTTGCAGGAAAGACCAGCTTAAGAGAATCAACAAATATGGCTGCATGGTAATGAAACCTTTGTCAGGTTTCATTCAACTGCTTCGACTCTTTTTTTGGTATTTTTATGGTTTTCTCATCGTACCATTCTTTCTAAGTAACTCCAAGACTTTAGGCATTTAAGTTATTCCTGGAAATCGGCCTAAGCGTTTATCTTCTTAAAATGGTTCTTCCATGTTTACAACCATTACAATTCACCAAACATAAATTAACTGTCTTTGAGACTCCTCAAGATTATATTACTCCATCATCCAATGAAGAGTTATTGAGTACAGATATTTTACTGCAACCCTAAGTACTAAGGTAGCCATTGGTGATTCAAAGATGACTAAGACAAATCCATCTCTCTTCTCAAGGAACTTGCTCAAGGGAAGAAAAGTGCCAAAGAAAAACAAGCAAAAGGGCTTTGTTCGGATTGCAGTTTTGCAATTGCATATAAGTTTTCAGAGCCTTCTGGCCATCCAAAGCCACATGTCCTATGCCACAGCCATGCTCTCAACAGGTGAACATAGAAAACTGTAGGTGAGTCAGCATATGGAAAATGCTGGGGATTCCTGAAATAGTACTGAGTCATTAATCACTGATATCCTGGCTCAGTTCACGAAGCAACTGGGAGTGAATAAGCAAAGAAAGTGAACTAATGCTTAGAAGATGGAAATACCCCTGGGGACATTTGTTGAGTCAGTATAAGAACGTGGAAAACTTCAACAGTCATAGATTCAAATGGAATGAAATAAGAGGAGAAGAACATTCCCCAACAGCTTGATCTCTCATCAAAAATTGCTGGCAAGCACCACTCTTCTGAATTCTCTACTTTGGGAATTGGAGGAAGGAAGAAAAGAGAGGAATAAAATGTTGTTCTGATCCCAGCGGATTCTAAATTTATGTGATGTGACAATACATAGTACACAAACACATAACCAGTGTTTGATGTGTGATGTTGAATTGACTTATACAAGGCAAATTATAATATAAAGGAAAAATAACATAAAAGAAAACAACCCGGAGAAACTGATGGGAGGGAAGATAGGCTTTGGAAGGGGTAAATTAATTAACTCAAAATAAAATAGTTTAAAAAAAGAAACAAACTACAAATGGGGATTCATATGTATGGGCTGTTTCAAAATACTGAGTCTTGCCAAAGTTGCCTTGAGAGAAAAGTGAAAGTGACACTAGATATTGATATGTTTGGTTCAGTGGTACTTCCCACTAAATTTGGAGCTTCTCAAATATTATAAAGTGAATTTCTGAGGATAGCCAGTTGCTTCACTGATTTCCACTGCAAAATCAAGGATGTGGTTTTTTTTTTAGGAAACAAAGATTTCACTTACATGTAAAAGATACATTTAAGAACATAGTAAACTTCTAAAAGCACAGCTTAAAGAAAAAGAACCACCCACAACAAAACACTTTTTTCAAAATATTAACAGTCATAGAACACACACACACACACACACACACACACACACACACACACACACATCATACAAATGTTGAATTGGTTTAAAGTTGTTTGTACATTTCAGCTAAAGACCTAAACGTAGAAAATTGACTAAGTCATCTCATGAAACTCAGTGACCTTCATGTTCAGCACGGTACTTTCCCATTTTTTCTACTTTCTTCACTTAAGAACTTATTCCTACGTATCTCTTTTAGCACATGTACACATTTCAGCATCCCTGATGTGAAGAGGGAGGGTCGAACACCCCAAGGACTGCGAAACTAACAATCATTGACTGCATCCTCCTATTCAGTATTGTGCTAAGCACTTGATGGTCTTATAACATTTAATTCATAAATGCAGTGCACAATGGGTGTTCTTATTCTCATGTTACAGTAAAGACTGAAATGTCCATACTCTCTTTTGCTCTAAACAACGGGCTCTGAGAAGGCTCATCCACTGATAATGCCACACACAGGGCTCGTCCCATCAGCATTTGCCAGTCCAGTCCAGGGCGGGCTGCCAGGCCTGCCACTGTCTAGGGCTATTGGATCTCAGTGTTTGGGAGGACACTTCATCCAGCCACACCAAATGCATGACTTTGAGGGACACCATCCCTCTTCAAAAACTGGAAGCAACTCAGCAACCTAACCAGCAATTTCACACAAACCAGGTCAGAGAGATGATAGCTTGTCCATGGGTTTACTCATGAAAGCTGCTCAGTAAATTTATTGTAGCTGGGTAGTAATGCAGGTTTGGCGACTCCTCAATGCCACATCTGCCCCTGAGGGAGTTCCAGGAATTCTGATGGAAATTCATTGAGTTTTACTTCTGTGCACATTCTGTCACCCAGGCTGGAGTGCACTGATGCAATAAAAGCTTACTGCAGCCTCAACTTCCTAGGTTCAAGCAATCACCCTGGCTCAGCCTTCTGAGTAGCTGGGACTATAGGTGCATGCCACTATGCCCGAATAATTTTTTTAATTTTTTGCAGATATGGGGTCTCACTGTGTTGCCCAGATTGGAGTGCAGTACCACGATCATAGCTCACTGCAGCACTGACCTCCGGGGCTCAAGCAATCCTTCTGCCTCAGCTTCTGAGTAGCTGGGACTACAGCTGTGCACCACCATGCCTTCTAACATTTTTAATACTTTTTGTAGAGGTGGGGTCTAACTATGTTGCCCAGACTCATCTCAAACTTCTGGGTTTAAGCGATCCTCCTGCCTCAGCCTCCCCAAGGGCTGGGATTACAGATTTGAACCACCATACCCAGCCCTTTACAGGTTCTTTAGCTTCTCCTGTGGATGCCAGTCCACAGGGACAGAATGCAGTACTCAAAGCTGAGAAGACAAGTTTTGTGCATGCACAGGATTCCCCGTTAAAGCAAATAACAATAATGTGAAGTGAAATGTTGTCTTTCAAAAAGTTATTTGCCCTTCACAGATTTTTTTTCAGTGAATCCTTCCCATTTCTTTTACATAAGACATTTCCCAAGTCTCATCACCTTTCTTAGTCCACAGGTAATTCAGAAAGCTATAGATTTAATAATTAATAGGATTCTACTGGACCATTTCTTTCCTTACATTTTCAATCAGTCATTAGCTATTGAGCATCTATGATATCTTTCATCCTCCTTGGAATAAACGCATTATTTTTTAAAAGTTTTCTTGGTTGCATTGACTCATGTTCCTATCCTTTCTCCATGAATAACACTTGTTTGCTCAAGCCAGACACCTGAGGGAATCCCACCTGCCCACTCTCCCTATGTCCCCTCCAATCTGCCATCCAGTTCTGCCAGCTGTTCCCAGTTCTCTCACTCTCTGGGTCTGGCCCTCGTGCAGCTAGCTCAAATCATTGAAAGGACTCCATGACAGTCCACCATGAACAATGCCTCTAGAACAGGAAAATATGATCACATCTTCCCTTGCTTAAGATTTTTCAAGTTTCTTCTGACCAAAGAATAAGCTCACCTTTCTTGCCTGCCAGAGGAGGCTATGCAGTCGTTTATTCAGTTCAACCTGTTTTTATTGAGCACTTACTGTGTGCCAGGCACTGATTTAGGTGCTAAGGAAACAGCAGTGAACAGAATCCCTGTTCTGGTAGAGCTTCCATTCTACTGAGAGGAGACAGATAATAAACAAAATAACTCATACGTGTGTGTGTGTTTGTATGACATGCACACACATGTATATGTACATTTGTATACATACATGTATATTTATACTTATTTTTAGAAGGTGACTTGTGTACAAGGTGACAAAGAAAAACAAAGCAGGGCAGGATTCTAGGGAATGCTGAAGGAGGGGTTCATTTTAAATAGGATAGTCAGGGAAGAAATCAGTAAGAAAGTGACATTTTGACAAAGATGTGAGTTAGTCCCTGCTTGTTTGTGCAACATCATTTTTTACCACCTCTCTGCCTTGCATATTCTGTTTCACAATATTGAACACTTAGCTGTCTCAAATCTACTAGTCCTTCCAGCCTCCAGGCCTCTGCATGCATGGTTGATTGGCCCCAGGTTGCCTGTTCTCTGCAAAGGTGGACTCTTAGTTGTCTTTTTTGTCTCTGCCCCCTTCTCTTCCTGGAATTCTCCAGGCAGGCTCAGAACTCTCCCTCTGGGCTTTGACTTTGCCTGGAACAAACCTGCTAGAGTGACTATCAACTCACATCATAGTTCTTCTCTTTCCCTCTCTGAATACCTATATGCAGACATAGACATGTCCATATGTAACATATAACACATCTTATTCACTGAGTTCTTACAGGGGTAAGTACATTTTTAAAATACATGTGTACATGTTCCATATTCTCCATAACTTTTTGAAACAACCTAATAAGGTAGAGTTATCCCCATTTCACAAGTGAGAAAATTCACTTACCCAATCCCTTTCCACTAATGGGGCTGGGCTTGAGCTGAAAGTTATCTGACACCATGGCCTTGGTCTGCCCACAATGCCCATAGCTCTCTCCCCAGAGCCTAAGCTCCCTTAGAGTACATTCTATAGCTTTGAGTTTTTGTGTCTTGCACCTAGCACAGTGTTCAGTACAAAGTAATTGTTCCCTAAATATTTATTGAACAAATACATTTTAATACTATTCATTCATTCATTCATTATTAATGATGTGCAAAATTTCTATGTCTAGCCTCCTAAGTGTGTCTCCATAGGCCCAACTTTTCAATAGCAATAATAGCAATATTTTCATAGCACTTACCATGTACCAGGTACTGTTATAAGTACAAACACCAACTTTTTTGATCCTCACAACCCAATGAGGTAGGTACCACTATTTTCTCCATTTTACAGAGGGAGAAACAAAGGCTTCAAGGAGTTAGTTCAATTTTTGAAGCCCACACAGCTAGCAGGTGACAGAACTGGGGTTTGAACTCAGGTGTCTTGGCTCCAGAGAGCCTCTGTTCCCCAAGACTGCATCACACTGCCTTCCTCAACCCTTCAGACTCAGGTTCCAGGCCCAGTTAATGATGTTCAATGATGACTATGAACGTTTTCTACCACTAAAAAGAGACATAATCAAGAACATCTACTTTGTATTGCTTAGCAGAGAAAAGCAACCTCTTAAATCCAGTACTCTTAGTGACTAAGCAAATATCCGGGGGAAATTTGGCAACCTCCTTCTAACGCACTGAAGGCAAAGGGTAATAAAAACATAAAAGGAAAAGTATCCAAAAAGAAAGTAGATAACTATGTGTTTGTGAAAAACAAAAATAAAGAAGTTTTCGTTGTTGTTGTTTGTTTTTTTTAGAGCAAGAAAATATTGGGAAACTGCTACTGAAAGAGGATTGATGTTGGCATAAAGGGAGAGATCTTCTGTATCTCAAAGGAAATTTGGCTTTTAATCCAAAGTCAAGAAAGCCCATAAACTTACCCTAGAATCAAGAAGGAATCAACTAAATTATATCAGAATTCTTAGATCCGAAGAAGGTCATTTTCAGTAAGTGGATACTTGCAGGCTTAAATGAAATGTGAAAAATTTTGAAGGAAAATGTGATCAGGAAGTCAAAGTATGCTTTTGACACTGCCTGCCACTCCCCACTCCCCACAGACACCCTCCCCTCGAAAAGAAAAGGAATAATTATTTTCCACTGCTTCATGAAGGGGACAAAGTCCTTTGTGACTTCTTTGCCTTAGAATACTATTAATCTTTTGTTGTTGTGTTCCTTTAGAATACTATTAATCTTATAAAACTGTGCCTCTGACCACAGGGTGGATTCCAGCATTAAACTACCAATGCTTTACAGAGAATCGTGAGAAACACTCAGGGAAGAGGTAATTCTACTCAAGGGTCATCTTTTTTCATTGCCAATTTTTTTTCTTTATCAGCATTTGAAAGAAAACCAGATATTTTCTTTCCTGAAAGTTGATGACTTCAGGTGGGGAACAAGCATCTGCGGCAGATGGACTCTTGAAACCCAGTGAAATATCCCGTCTTCCTATAAATGTTTATGGGAGCAGGAGAACTGAAGAAGAAAAACACAGCAAAACGTTGCATGACTCACAGTCCGAACTGCTTCTAAATAAAGCATTTCTCAGAGTTTCCCATGAGGTGATTTGAGTGATCAGGCAGCAGGGTCCCTGTGAGTGGAGCAAGCCCATTTTTAAAATACAAAAAGGTATATCCAACAGTCACTCAGGAGAATCCTTCTGTTGTTTTTGATGTTTAAGAAAATGTATGTCTAAGATGAGAGTATCAGATCATGTATATCACGTCCTGTTCCATATGTGGCCAGAGCGTCCCAGCAGTTCTTGGCTAGGCCACTTTGCAGATGATGATCAGAGGTTTAGCAGGGCGTTTCATATTGACTCACAGACTTTCCTCTAACAGAGCATCTCAAAGTGATGATAATTAAATTTAATTTTAGATCGTGTGTGCTGGACCTAGGAATGTTTTTAAAGTGGGAGCAAGCTCCATTGACTTTGGCAGTGGAGTTCTGAAAGGAAGGTCTTATGTCTTAGACTATCTCCATACTGTTCAGTCCCGTATACTCCAGAAAATTATGAATTTGGAATCAACTGGGGAGAAATCCTTCGTCAGACTACTGTGCAAATGGTACACACTCCTGCCCTTGACCGTCAGCCTCGTAGATGGAAACGTGGCCGCCTTTGTGGCTCTCTGACTAGAAAGTCAGAAAGTGGCCACAGCCTTTCCAGCCAAGCTAGAGGAGTGGAAAAGTAAAGTCTAGAGGGCTTGAGCTTGTCAGGAACCACGGTTAGAACAATTCCTAGATTCTCTATGCAGCTTACCAATGACGGTCTTCTATGATCTGATAACAGACTGGCAAAATTACATTAGGCGACTCAACCATTTCTGGGTACTGGTATTGAGTAGCGGTATAAAGATGAAATGATTGTATCAGGGAATAATTACTACCTAGAATGCGTTCAACTCTCTATATGTGCAGCGGACATGTAGTCAAATGAGCTGACTTGTTCTGGGTCATCAGATTTAAAAACTACAGTTAAATATAAATTTTAGATAAACATGAATACATTTTTAGCATACATATACTCCATATAATATTTTATCATTCATTGTTTACCTGAACATTAAACAAAATTAGTTGCTTCTCCGAAATTTCAATTTAACTGGACGTCTGTATTTTAAATGGCAAACTTCTAAGATGCACGAGCTTTTCTGAGCTACTATTTTATCAAAACACATTCTGAATGTTTTCCTGCAAGAACTGGGGAATCTAGAGAAAATGCATCAAAAATAATTTAACATTAGCAAGAAAACAGCCACTCTGGAAGGGCTTGTCTCAGTCACTGACACATACTGTAAACCTGTACCCCCGGAAAACCAGCAGGAGAGAAAAGTAAAAGCAACATGACGGTTGAGTGGATCCTATTGTGACCCAACACTTCCACCCAGACAGAATCCAAGTTCCCTGCCAGTAATTTGGAGCTTCAGGTTCCAGTTTCCTCTTTTTCTTTACTAGGTTTCGCGGGGAAAAGAGATAACGAAAGAAAGAAAGAAAAAAAAAAGGCCGGCAATTTAATGTACATTTGTTTTGGCATTAGCTGAATTCTAGAGATGAAAACAATCTCCTGCTTTTAATTCAGTCCATGTGCAACAAAGTTGTATGTTGGGAGATCTGGCTTTTAATAAGAACGATTAACAAGCGTTTTTGATCACAGGAAGTTGAGAAGAGTCGCTGCTTCTAAGAATACAATAAACATTGACTAGCAGTTAAATGGTCCATCTTTCTCTATCAGCCGTCTAGCAGCCTCTACTTTGATTTGGGGCAAATGTGAGATAGGACCAGGAGAGAGCTCCCCACACCCCCACCACCACGTGGGCAGTGGTTCTGTTCCAGAGCGCCTTCCTTCCTGTCCAGGGAGGCAGGCTGCTGAGGCCGTTTCTGGGCAAGAGGCCATTGCCGGGATATTTGCTTTAGATAGCTTGCAGCTGGGCTGAGTGGGTGTTTCATTCAGACTCAACACAGGCAGCTCCCACCGTCTCTACTGTTTCAGGCTAGTGGAAGCTAGGGGCCTTTTGATTTATAAAGAGCTCTCTGTGCCTCTAGTTACATTTTAGGAAGCAAAGCCGTGATAAATGAAGCTCTGGCTGCTGATCTCCTGGATACACACACACACACACACACACACACACACACACACACACACACACACACACGGCCTACACACCTTTTCCCTTGTAGCACAAAGCCTTTCAGCGCCAGGAGATTTAACCCTGGCCTAGGGTAGCCATGTGGGCATCCCTGTTCATCCGACATCCTCTTACTTCAGAGCTCATCCTGAATAGGGCAAAATCAAAGTGTGGAGCTTGTTGGTTTTCTGTGTGGTATAGATATTCTTATATTCATCACATTTCCAATTTGAGGTCATCAACCACCATGGAAGGGACTGTGTTGGCATTTCCGGGCAAAGCCTAAAGTTGATTCTTCTTTTCCTACAGACAATTGTTTTCATGTGTGCTGGGAATGAATGCATTCTGAGGATGAGGGGTGGGGAATTCTACATGCAGGGAACTCAGGAGTCTTATTTTCTTTATTTTCTTATCCTGAGTTACAAATGACTGCTTAATTGGGAGAGACTACAATTACAAGAGTTCACTGAGGGAAGCATGAAAACAAAGTGAACCAGAAAAATAGAAACCCAGACTTCTCAGTTCCTGTTTATCCTATTTTTAATCTCCACATCTCAGTTGCTCTCTTTCTTGCTTCTTTTGCCTTGGTGGAATTCATACACACACCTGGCTTTCCATTTGCCTTGGGGACAGTGAGGAGGTGGAGCCCAAGAGTGGGAGGGCCCTGCTGCCTGCTGGTGGGGAGAGCTGGTGTCCACTGGAAGAGGCAGACCTACAGAAAGCTCGGCCGTGTCTGACTCAAAGGTGTTGGCAGCACATGAATGATGACTTCTCTCTTAACTGCCTCAGCTAGGAGACTTTCGCATGTCCAGACAAGTTGGAAGAAGGAAGGTCGGGGAGGAGGTGACCATGAGATTGTGGACGGATGTTCAGACTGACCAAGGCCTGAAGAGGTCTGAACGCCTGTGTTCTTCAGCCCTCCTCCCCCTCCTCTCTCTGTGTCTCTGACTCTCTTCTCTCCCCTCCCCTCCCTCTGTCTCCTTCCTTCCTTCGTTCTTTCCTTCCTTCCTTCCTTCCTCCCTCCTCCTCCTTCTTTCCCTCCCTCCTTCCCTTTCTCCCTCCCTCCCTCCTTCCTTCCTTCCCTCCTTCCTTCCTTCCCCTCCCTTCCTCCCTCCCTCCCTTCCTTCCTTCTTTCCTTCCTTCCTTCCACACATGTTTAGGAAATGCCTGCCACCAGCAGTCTCCACATTAGGTTCCAACTATACCAAAGGAATCTGTGCCCTCCAAAACCTTCCCAGGGACAGAAACCACTCACAAGGGATGCCTCTGCCATTTCACCATGCGGGTGCCCACACCACCACAATACACTTCAATTTGTGAAAACACTTTTTCTTCCCTATCAGAGTGAAATAATGCATACCCTTGTGCGGCTCTGCAACTGAAAGAGAGAAAAGGGAATCACACCGGGAAAATCACACATTCTGGAATAAAGAGGGAAATGTAGAAACTGGGATCTTAAAGCCTGCGGGGAAAGGACCCTGGGGCCTGGGCTCTCTGGGCAGCACCCAGGCCTGGGGAGGAGCTGTTTCCAGTCGGTCTCCCCACAGACCCTGAGTGCTGAAGGGAGGGTTGGCCTGTCTCCTTGGCCCCTGTGTGCCCAGCACCAGCACTGTGCTGGGAACCTCCCAGGCACCGCTCTGTGTTAAGGACGTGCCAGGAGAGACCTGGGAGGAGACGACCCCATGGCTGGGTAGGTGTCCAGCTCCTTTCCGGTTATCTTCCACCCAGCACAGAGGACATCCTGTAACTCAGCCGCTCCTCGCAGGGTCACATTTATCCTCCCACGGGCTCTGCCACTCACAGTGCTCCTGTCAGGAAGCGGGGTTTGTTCCCTGAGATTGCCAGTCTGGGAGTCTCTCCAGGACCCCTGCAGGTGTCCAGGTGTGGCTTTGGCTGCCCTGTTCCCTGAGCCTGGTGTATCATCATGTGAGAACTGTTACCAGTTTCCATCTCAGGGAAAGGATAACCACGCCCCTAATACCCTGGCAGGACCAGATCTACCTTTCTGTCTAATATGACCCCTTCACCTGAGACCTGGAACTTTCTGGAACCTTCTAGAGCCTTGTACAGGCTCTGGAGCCTACTGCGGACGCAGAACTAGTAATAGATTTGCTTAGTTCCTGCAGCTTTAGCTGTGGGGCACTCAGAAATTGTTGTGCTATGTGGGCTTAAGTAATTTGAATAGACATGAATATATTTAATAAAAACAATCTGCTTTATCGAATTATTTCCATTTTTGTTCTCATTTATTTCCTTTAGCCCCAGATAATGTTAAAATAAACTACTGATGTATAATTAACTTTAGATGTTACAATATCTTGAGCCAAGCTGATTTTGACGACAGTGAAGAACATTTTGAAGTAGTTTTATGATTTTTCACAGCACAACAGATTTTTATAAGAAGAAAAAAAAAGCTTTAAAAATGCTGGCAGTGTTGTTTAGCTCCTCCAACACAAGCACCCACCACAGTAAAGCCCACAAATTCACAGTGGGCTGAAAAGTGGTTTCTGGAACTCTTTTAAACCTTGGCTAACTTTCGGGGGCTCCCAAAGGACAGGATTACTTCATGTCAAAGCAAAAATTCTCCTGACTCTGTAAACAGCCCACGGTTCTGGGAAATATGAAAAACGTAGATCAAAAATGAAGTTGTGTTGTGTTTGGAGAGGCTGTCTGTGATCACGAATCCTCCGTCCCGTGGGATCCACACTACTCCCGGGTTTTTGAGGTCCTCCTCGTCCTCGGGGTCACTGTATCCCTCTTTACCTTCTTCCTCAGAACACCCGTTGCCAAATACAAAACACCAATCATGATATTACTACCAGCCCAGAAGGCTGATTAAATCTGCATACCCTTCTTTGGAGCTTAAACCATGCTGTGCATTTTCACGGTAAATAGTTTTGTGTTTTGTGGCATATATGCAAACTTGGCAAGTAAAGACAAAAGTCACCAAAGACCTCATTTCCCACTAGTTTTGTAATAAAAAGCCAAATTGATATTCTCTTTTCTCCTTCCTACTGCACAAACAACACTTCCTTCATCTTATGGTAAGTGTCAACACCCCTCTCACCAAGAATATTTTGTGGCTCAGCAAAAATGAAGTGAACTTAAAATATATTCTGATCCCACCAGGTAAGAAGAAAATGTTTAACATAACACAGTATTCCACCAGAATAAGCTGAGCTGGGGTTTTTTTCCCCGTTGCAGAATTCATGTTGGGAAGGCGGGTGTGAGTGATGATTCACTCACAAAGTGAGGCATGTGATAAAGAAAAGATTGTATCCTAGAATTTTAAACCTTATCTAATAAATAATCCAGACAAAGGGGCTCAGGGCTTTTTAGCAGGATCCTGTACTTCCATTAGAAGCCCAAAAAGCTCAAAGAAAAGAAACTACAGTATATTCCATTCGTTCCTTTGGCAACTGGGATCTTCCCTTGTTTTAAACCAAACAAACATTCACAAGGAAAACCAGCTGCTTTTACAATGAATAAACCCATTACCTCAACTCCTTTACTCAATACCATTACAGAGGTATTTTTACTTGTCAGATTTTCTGTTTCAGAGAAGCTTGGATATTTTCAGTATGCTGTCAATACAGACAAAACAGAGCTGGTTTTAGCAACAGCACCAGATGTGTCTGAGGACATGGGCCTTCCTGGATCTCCAATTCCAAGGTTGGGTGGTAAGTTACAGCTTCTGTCAAAAATAGTAACAACAGGATTTGGCATCTTGACACAATGCTGCCTGGCAATGGCTAAGCTCACGGCACAGTAGCCAGTGCAGAGGAGGTGCACGCACGTGGAAGGGAGAATTAGGAGCCCCTGGAGCGTAGACTCGACCTGTGCACCCAAAGCCAGCCCTGTTGTAATTTCCACCACAGCAAAGAAAACCAGTGCATGTTGCTTCAAGTACCCACTCATCTTTGACCCATAGCAGTCAGTAACATTAATTGTGCTGAGGGAGGCAAATGAACACTAATCAATCTAAAACAAGAGCAAAAGGGATTTTACCAAAGTATCAGCATTGGAGACCCTTCCCCTTCCCAAATCCAGTTTACCCCTCTTTTCTGGATAATTGGGTATCATGGATGCTCAGTGTGTCAGAGGGCCAGCGTGCTCCTGGAATCAACTGGAGACTTCTGTGACCCACAGGTCAGACAAGTCAGGTCTATAGGGTCTAAAAAGAGAGTTTACTCAGTAGAGTAAAGGGAGAAATCTCCACTTAAAAATGAACAAGTGGGGTTTAGAGAAGTTAGACTGTCACAGAACCAGAGTTAGAAGCAGTTGCAGAGCCAGGACATCTTAAATGATCAGCAGTAGAAGTGAAGGTTAAAGTTTTAAAAATTATCTATACACCGAGCCACGTATGATTGCTTTCTGCAGGCCTGATCCCATTCAATTTGGGCTCCGTGTGGTCTAGGCTATGAAATGAGTACGGCATCGGACTGTTTCTCAGTTGATCTTAGCTCAAACTCTTGTTGACTGAATGACCTTGAGCAGGTTTTTAAAATGCCTTGACCTTCACATTTCTCATTTATAGAGTAGGGACAATCTGTCCCTTAGAGTTTGTTAATGCATGTAATACACTTAGTGATGTAATACACTTACCACAATGTCAAACACATAGTTGACACTCAATAGATAATAGATATGGTTATTATAAAGCAGTCAAAATGAGCCTTGTATTCAATAGTTCCCTGTGAGAAAAGCATGAAGTCTAACAGGGCTTATAGGTCTTACCTCTCACCAGCTTTATCAAGCAACACTTTCCCCTCTGAAATCAACACTCCAGAGATGTTGTAAATTGTTCAGTGCCTTGAAATTCAGCATTTTTTCTAACTCCCAGGCCTTGGAACCTGTGCTCCTTTGCCTTGGAGCATGCTATCAACACCTCCCACTCATCCTTCGCCTATCAGCTTAAGTGCCTTCCTCCACTTCAGTGCTAAGATGTGTCTCCCTGCCCCATTCTCTCGGAGTGCCTACGCTGTTATACTCACTTGTCCAGTACTGTCCTTCTCCATGTGACTCCATGAAATCAGGAGCCATGTTTTGTTCATGTTGCTATTCCTGAACCTCAGCAGAGTTCTTATCCCACGGTAGGTATTCCACTAATACTTATTCAGTAAATAAATAAATTATAAAACTATTTCGGGAACTCAAAATTACTGATATTCTCAATCTAGGTGGCTTGATTCAGAAGTGAATAGAACTCAATAAGATAGAAAGTGAATATATGATTCAGAAATGAATAGGATATAATCTGGTCTGCTCTAAAAGAATGGCTTTTGCTGAAAAAAATGGCTAGCTGACCCCTAACATCTGTTCCCTTCTCCTTTCATAGTAATAGAAGTCTTAATTTTTAGCTGTGCCCAGAGTCACAAACAAACAAACAAACAAAAAATTACACTTCCTAACATCATTGCAGGTGTGACCGGATTTTGGAGAAGTTCTGACCAATGAAATGCAGGCTGGATGCTGCCTCTCTTCAATCCATTCTCTTCAAAATCCAGGCTATAAGTACCTAGTCAAAGCCATAAGCCTCCACCACTTACTAAATGTGTGATGTGTAGTAGACTGGCACACTATCTTGAATGACAGCTGGAATGCACTCTTTATATCCTTTTCTTCTATCTCTCTTTGATGCCTAGAACAAATATGTAAAGGCTGGAGCGTTGACTGCCAAACTGGATGTTGAGGAACAGGGTTATATGTTAGTGCTGGCGAAGGGCAGAGCTGGATGAAGCCTGGATCCCTGAGTATTTTGGAAGATATAACCACCATACCAGCCTCTTGCTGCTTACCCTCTGACTTTTCATTTGCTTTACCAACTATTATTTTTATCCTCTGTTACTTGTAGTTCAGCTTCAAAGAAACCTCTTAATTACCAGGAATTGCACTGTGAAAACAATGATGTATGTTTGAAAAAAGGACTTAAGAGAGTTTCAGTTATTTTTATTTCAAGACTTTCACAGTAGTATTTTAATAGCAATAATATATTTTATTGACGTTAGCTAAAGACTTTTTAATCTCAAACATAACTGAGGAAATTATAAATATCATGAAAGACCAGATAAAAATCAATAGCGTTCTAGATTCTAGTCACACAGCAGAATATTTTACAACAGTCACTGGTGAGCAGAAGAAAATAATATCAACTGAGCAGCCAGTCACTCCAGAAAGCAACTGTGTTTTCCAAGGCAGAGAACACAACAACCTTTCTTCTTGTGTTTATGGTGGTATTTCTCAACCACAAGCCCATGATAACCGGGAACGATGTTCAAAATATTTATCAATCTGCACAATCTGGATGCCATCCAATCAGAACAGATGCTGGCTATAGATCAACTAGTATA
Organism: Pongo pygmaeus; assembly: GCF_028885625.2. Taxonomy (NCBI): domain Eukaryota; kingdom Metazoa; phylum Chordata; class Mammalia; order Primates; family Hominidae; genus Pongo; species Pongo pygmaeus. Next base: position 48,084,906 of record NC_072395.2, read on the forward strand.
TCCATCCTGGCTCATGGCAACATGATTTCAGCCTAGGGATACCAATAGTAGCATGTGTACGGAAATCACGTTTCTTAAATTATCAACCACATTTTGTCTAATTTATGGCATAACACATGATAGAAATGCCTATATCATATGCAAAATTAGAGGTTCATAGAAGTAGTTCTTGTTTTTTGTGTGTGAGTTTCCTAATGAGTTGGTTTAGAAAAGAATGAGACCCAAAGGATCCTGTTGGAGAGATTTTTGGAAGGTGGATGACTGGCTGTTTAGCATGTATTTTTCTTAACCATCATTTGTGTTTGAGTGTTTGTATGCATACATGTGTGTATATACATGCACAAACAAAACACACAAAAGTAGTGTGATTGCAACTAGGAGTACATTGACATTGTGCCTGCGGCCAGCAATACTGTCTCCTTTCATTCCAGGAACAAGAAACCTCAGAGCCCCCAACATACTAGACTTGCTTCTGGCATTCATGCCACAGGGCTCCTGGTGTCTCAAATCCTATTTTTGATGTGCAGCTGTTGAGTTGAAACATCTGATAGTTTCTCTTCTCCAGACTGATTTGGTGCAAGATACCAGTAAATGATCATTTGTTTCAGTTCTTACAAGAGTCAAAAGACTAATATTAGATAATGGTTCCTCCCACACATGGCCCTTTCCCTCTGACTTTTTGCCTGGAGGATCCCAGACCCTGAGAAACCATGCAAAGTCATTCTCAGACAGGCTTGGGCTTTAGCCACCAGATCTGTGGGGCTCCATCTGGCTTATAAAGTCTGTCCAAATGGGAGAATAGGAGCACCCAGTGTCACTCTCCCACACCCCTGTCAGTCCATGCTAAGTCCTTGCTACAGTTGTACTCATTTCCTTTTGTTTTCTTCCCTGTGGATTTGGAGATTAATTGGCCATGATTCACTCAGGCAGTCATTTGTGTACTTGAAGGCCATTAGTAAAATCCCCTCTCGGTTCAGAAGAAAAAAGGGTGATCAAAATATTTAACAACTGGTAAGACTGAAGAACTGTAAAGGCACCAGCATTATTATCCAGTCAGAATGGACTTTGGCCATAGAGATTGAGCAGGTTCTTGGAGGCTCTTTGTTTAGAGACTTGGAGGATGAGGGAAGCAACCATTTGCCAGTTGGTCTGGGACATATTTCCTTCTCTTAATCATGGACAGATCTGTCCCAGCGTGTTTCTGTGGAGAATCCCCAGCCTCAGCCTTAGAGTATATTATAAGCTGTACTTATAGTATATTATCAACCTTGCATATGTGATAATTCACGATTAGAACACTTTTCAAGACTAATAACCAGATTGCCAGTGTAGCCCTATTTGCCACAGCCAGATGACTTTCAGCCATATCTGGAGAATGATGTAAGACAATTTTTTTAATCTCTCAAATATTTAACATGTACTTATGAGACAGTATAGTAACACAATGACTATCCATGATTTAGGATAAACTGAACCTGATCGAAGTGAGTAGTGTGATATGGTTTGCTAAAAAGACCCCGATAGCTTGTTCTAACAGAAGTGTGATGTCTTGTGCTACTCAATGGTCAGTTAACATCTACCTATGGGCTCTCGTTCTTGCCACCACACTTGTGGAGGAAGTGGTGCAGTAGAGCAGGTGAATGGTCCCAGTGATGCACCAGAGTGTGTGCCCATGGACAGGTGAATGGTCCCAGAAACATATCATATGAGAAAAGGTTGAAGGGGTTTTCACTATGCATGTCATAAAAGCTGCCCGCGTTTTGCATAGGGCCTTATTGGAAGAGGAAATAGGCTTATTCTGTGTTGTCCCAAAGGGACAAAATAGGACCAGTGAGTAGAAGGTAAAGGGAGGTAGAATCGGGGTCAACATAAAGTGTCGATGGAAGGAGAATGAACTATTATAGTAATGTAAGTTCAAGGTGAGTGCAATTCAGTGTAAGAAACACCATGAGGCATCTATTGTGCCCTGGTTACTGTGTGAGGTGTTGTTAACAGAAAGAAGAATATGGTGGCTTCAGTCTACTATGAAATACAGATGTGAGAAGAATTCATAAGAAACATCACATGTTCCTGAAGGGATGCTTTTACAAGATTCCAAAGACAGGTGGGGAGGAAGTGATTAGTTCAAGAAAGTGTTTATAAAACAGTGAGTGACAGATCTAGCTTTTGAAGAATAAATTCCTGTTTGATGAAGACAGACAGACAAGGGATGGACGAGTCTTCCAGGTTGAGGAATCAACATGTTCAAAGTCCAGAGAGGTCCTTCAAGCAGTCTTGGAATTGGTTATTTCATTTGGGAGCACAGGCTTCTAGTCTTCTGGGATAGTCTATATCCATACAGGAGCTAGAATTTCAATGTCTTCATTATTTTTGAAGTATTTGCTTGCAGGTCTGTATTTGTTTGGTTTTCCTCATTCAATGAATCTGTTCCTCCAGTGACTCTGTAAGGGAATTATTTAGCAAAAGGTTTTCCAAGTTTAAGAAAAGAAAAATGTTTAAATATGAGTAAATTTAAATTGTTTTTTGTTTCAATGGATTTTTTTTTTCAAGTTGGCCTCTTTTACTTTGCATAGGGAAGACCTTTTACTTTGATTAGCTTTGGTGACTTTGCTGCAACTTTAAAAATATATCCAGTATCCTAATCCTTGGAGGTTCAGATTCTTGGAGGATAAACTGCAACTTTGCAAATGACTAATGGTCTGGTGAAAAAGAAGGATGGTAAATTTATGGTAGTACTAGATATACATATAGATATATATATATATATTTATATAACCTGAAGAATTCCACACTCAACTGGGTATATCAAATCTTTAAGATTCCCTAAAATCAAGTTTAAAATTCTTTTTATTGTGTATCCAAGCTTTGGGTTTCCTGGTCACCTTTTCATTGAGCTATAACCAGAGAATGAAGATGAGTAGGACCTCAGAAGCAGAGAGAAGCAGACAAGTGGGTCAGGCCAGGTAGCAGTGCCAGGGGCAAAACTCTACTTCCACCAACCTCGGCATGTAGGAATGTTGTGGCAGTTTGTAGACCAGCCCTTCTTCTACCTACCATGAACCCACCAATCACCATAGCTGGTAAGGAGGGTCTCCTTTGTGCCTCCTTAAATGTTTGTCACCATTGGATTTGAAAGGCACACTTGACAGTCTTGTGTCAAGTAAAAACTATTAAATGCTTCCAAATCATAAGCTGATGGCCTCCAAATAGCAAATAAATGTCCTAAAGTGATCACTATTTTTAATACTCAGCTTGACAGAAATGTCTGTTGAGTTTACTGCCAGGTGCCACATTATCATTTAACCAAAAATGTCTATATAAAAATAACTTCCCCCCATTGGAATGGTGGCCTGTATACAGAGGAATCTATTTATGTTTCAGTTCAGTTTCAAACATCTTTGAAAAATAAGCTGAATGGATAGAATTGAAGCAATGTGTGCACCTCTGGAAAGATGCGGCAGATGTTAGCTCTTGAATTGGTAGAAATAAAAATGACATTCTTCTCATTTAGGTTGTTTGGTGTTATGCTGACTTTTTAATATAATCTGAAGCAGAAGTGACTTCATGTCAACGACACTATTTCATGGTTATAAAACTTTTGGTTTGAGAAGTTGTTAGCCTATTTTCTGCTTTCTGGATGTGGATGGCCCTTAGAACAATCTCCCCTTAGAAGGGATGCATTGAGTGTGGAGAAGTGCCAGCCACTGGAATGGGCACGACGCATAGGTTGCTTCCTTTAAGTTCCAAGGCAGCTTGAGGCAACTGCCCAGAGCAGCTAAGTTACAGGGTCCTGCAGGTCCACGTCTCTCTTCTAGGTGTTTCCTTCCTCAGCCTTGGTAATGCTCAGTCCCTGGTTCCCAGTGTCCTCTAAACTTGCCCTTACGGTGGCACTCATCCTGTATTTCGATTACGCCTTTCTCTTGGGAGGCCAGGACTGGGTCATGGCCTTAGGCAGCCACAGTGAGGTCAGCCTGGACTAGGATGAAAGCAAAAGGATTCTCAGAAATGGGACTTGAGCTCACCAGCAAGAATGTATAGAATTTCAGGCCAGGACAATAGTGTGAAAAGGCTAGGATTAAGGGGTGGGGGACAAATGATGGTGCCTTTTCCTCAAGAAAAAAGGCATAGAATTGAAGGAGGTAATTATTTCCTCCTAATGTGTCTCATTTTTCTGCTATGCTTCTAATATCACACATAGAAATTTGGAACATTTGAAGTTTCCTTTCTCCCAAAATAAAAAGCTGATTTTATTCATCATAATAAATCTAAATTTATTTACAGCTCATTCATAGGTATTGGTCACTTAATTGAAAACACTAGTATGCATTAAATATTGTTACATAGCCAAATAATTTTTAATTGTCTCAGCTACCAACTTGAAAAATATTTCTTTATTTTCTATAATCTGAGTTAATTTAAATTGCTTTTGTGCTTCGATTGATACAAGTTTAAGTTTTCTTCTCATTAAGAAACATTTTACTGAAGTCGCCTTTTGAAGAATGTTTCCTTTTCTGAGGTACTAAATCTGTTGGCACTTGGCACTACAGTTAGTGGCAAACATTTTTTTTTTAGATGGATTTTCGCTCTTGTCACCCAGGCTGGAGTGCAATGGCGAAATCTTGGCTCACTGCAACCTCCGCCTCCCAGGTTCAAGCCATTTACCTGCCTCAGCGTCCCGAGTAGCTAGGATTACAGGCATGCACCACCACGTCCTGCTAATTTTTATATTTTTTAGTAGAGATGGAGTTTCGCCATCTTTCCCAGGCTAGTCTTGAATTCCTGACCTCAGGTGATCCACTCGCCTTGGCCTCCCAAAGTGCTGGAATTACAGGGGTGAGCCACCATGCCTGACCAGCAGCAAATTTTGAGAGAAGGAAATTAAATAAAAGTGCATTCATTTTCTTTTAAGCAAAATCTCTAATGAGCTAGGGTAGGCTACATGAAAAGCTGCTCCTTGGCATTCAAAACGTTTAGAGACCAATGTCCTTACACCATGGACATGCAGTCAAATGAAAGCTTCCTAGTATTCAAGTAAGTACCTGCAGTTCTAAGCCAAGCTCTTGCACTTACCGCTGGAAGAAAGGTGGATAGAAGAGGCTAATATTACAAGCTGTTCTTCTCAAGGCTGTTAACCTGTCTCCACCTTCTTCCCTGGACATAGAGCCTTTTGATGCAAAGCTGCAAGGAGCTGTGCATTCTTAAATAAACATTTTCCAGTTCAAAGAGCCAGTCCTATGCTTCAATTTAAAGTGAGATTGAAAGAGTTATTTGCTTTCTTGTCCCTTTAGCATAGACAAGCACAGCAAGAGCCCTCATGGGTTCCCTTGTTCAACAGTAACTTCTTTTCAAAGATGAAGTAGCCAGGCATAGAGTTTGACTTTCTCAAAGCCACTAATGTAAGGTAATCCTTGGAATGAGACAGGATGACTCCACCAACTCAAAAGGAGTAAAATATTGTCCTTCTTAAGTGAGCACATTGAAATGGCCTACCTATGAACACAGAGCCCTTTAATAGCAAATACAGTAATGCATCAGTAAGCATCATGGGTCTGCAAGATAGCAGTGACTTACACGATAATAGCCCTACACACTAGAGTGTCCAGGGCAAACAATGCCCTTAGGCACAGGTGCAGGTGGGATGAGGTATGCCAGGGCAGGAACCTACTTACCTGGGCCAATGATGGCAACTGAGAGAAAGAATGTGAGGTCTTCTTTCAGAGTCACTGAAATCTGTGACTCAAACTCTCTGACATACCAGAGGAGGGTGCGAGGTGCTAAAACAGGTCACGAGGCATGAAGGAGCTGATGCAAACTGACTCAGGGAAGAGAAATGTGTTCAAAAACAGCATGGGGTAGATTGGAATGTCCCAGCCCTAATCTAAGAGACGTGTGTCTCTGTAGGGATGACAGACTCTGCCTCAGCACATTTTGAATTATCCAGAGCATTGATATTTGCAGACACATTTTGGTTCTGTAATAATGAATAAAGGCAAATTGTTCATTTAAGAGGTATTTGTTGAATATCTTTCATTCTATAATAGCATTGTTCAGGGACTTGTGAATGCCACAAACATGTGCAAGGACATAGTCTCTTCTCTCATGTTACTTAAAGGGTTTATTCTCTATTTTCAAAGATAATGGATAGATAGATAAATAGATAGATATTGGTAAGAATATTTTCAAAAAATTGGCTAGAATTCTAGAACTTGCCTAAGGTCGCTTGGCATCAATTGTCATAGTCCTCTGCTTTTCAAGGAGACACTAGACAAATTTCTATGTACCATAGAAAAACTTTTCTGTGGGTAGGGAAGAGCCATCAATCAAGAACTAAATGTATAAAATAGCAAAATAGGGTTTTGAATGCTAGCTTCAGCCCTGTGTTATTGTGGGCAGGTTTTTTAACCACTAGAGGCTCAGGTTGTGAGGTTTTTATCCTCAGAATAATATTTTTATAATTTCCTTCTAAGGGTAGGTGAGGGTTCCATTTACGAATGACTGACCCATTGTAGACACTCTGTCAATGCTAGTTCTTTTCTTTATTCTTACATTTTAACCCACTGGATTCATATACAATGAGTTTACTTAAATCAGAGATCTGACAGTGCCAACTGTGAAAGTCTGTGCAAGATGGTTAGACTTCTCTGGCAATATGGTACCAAAGGAATCCTAAAGCCATCCCCCTTCAAAGTATACAAAAATACTGGATAAAATGTTGAATGCTTTCTAAGTGCATGGCTTAAGGAAATGGTCAGAAACAAAGAAGCTGAGCAGGAGCACAAATCCAGATAGGTGACTGGTAAATCTGGCAGCAGCCTAAAGCTGTCTGGCTACTCTTATAAACTAGAGCTTTGGATTTATTTTATTGGTGAACCAACAGGTTAGGTGATTTCACATAAAACTAGGGTCTTCGAAGATCAGCACCCTTAGGGAAAGGATGAACCAAAATATATTTTTCCACAAATACAAATGTCCAGAAAGTGTATCCAGTACAGGTATCAGTTTTGATTCTGGGAAAAGGGGAAAGAAGTATTCTTTGAGAATTTGTTACCCTCCTTCACACAGGTTTGTGGTCCAATTCACAGTATGCATTGTGGTCTGAAAAACATCAAGCCAAGATTTCACGTTCTGGTGCCAGATTGGTGGTGGTTCCTGGTAACTGGCAGAAGTAAATGCAAATCTTCTCAAGAGTAAGGATCCTTCAATTCAGGTTTCAAAGAAAGGCTGAAAATTCATCAGTCAAAGAAAAATCATAGAATATGTAAGTGAACAAAGTACCATGAGTGACAGTCTGCAGAAACAACACCCAGCAGATCAAAACCAGAGCATAACAGATACTGAAATTATTAGATAAACATGTAAAATAAATGTATTTAATATGTTTTTAAAAAGATGAAAGGGTTGACTTGAAAACATGAGAAAGGAAAAAAAGTATAAAAATGATGAGTCAGATTTGAAAAAGCAATACATTTATCCTCTAGGAATAAATCTATAATGTATACAATTTGAAATTCAGTGCAGATATTAAAGACAGATTAGATGCAACTGGAAGGGAAATGCTGAAATGCAAGCTAACCTTATGAAATGATCCTGAATGCAGTACAGAGTGACAAAAGAGGAAACAACAAAGGGAAGGTTGAAAATGTACACATAGTGAAAAGGTATAACACACATTCAGTCAGACTTCTTGTGGAAAGCGATAATTGGAAAGACACAATAAAGAGAATAGGGAAAGCAACAATACAGAAGAGGTGATGGTGGAGAATTCTCCTGAGTTGATGAAACCCACGAATCCTCAGATTTGGGAACTTCAATGAATCACAATGAATCTAGAAATCTACCCTAGATTTTTCAAAACAGCTGACCACCAAAGATAAACATGACTATCTGAAAAGTAGCCAGAGAGAAAAGATACATAGCCTAAAAGGAGCCACAGTTCAGTAGGCAATTGATGCCTTCACAGGGGCAGCAGGAGCTAAAATGTAGTGCAATCAAGCCATACAAAAGAATGAAATCATGCCCTTTGCAGGGCCATGGATTAAGCTGGAAGCCATCGTCCTCAGCAAACTAACACAGGAACAGAAAACCAAACACTGCATGTTCTCACTCATAAGTGGGAGTTGAACAATGAGAACACATGGACACAGGGAGGGGAACAACACACACTGGGGCCTGTTGGGAGGTGGGGGGCAAGGGGAGGGAGAGCATTAGGACAAATACCTAATGCATAAGGGGCCTAAAGTCTAGATGATGGGTTGATAGGTGCAGCAAACCACTATGGCACACGTATACCTATGTAACAAACCTGCACTTTCTGCACATGTATCCCAGAACTTCAAGTAAAATAATAAAAAAAAATGCAGTACAATCACATCTTCAGAGGGCTGAGACAAAGTAGCCATCAAACTGCAAACTAACTCAAGGAAGAGAAATGTGTTCAAAAACAGCATGGGGTAGATTGGAATGTCCCAGCCCTAATCTAAGAGACGTGCGTCTCTGTAGGGATGACAGACTCTGCCTCAACACATTTTGAATTATCCAGAACATTGATATTTGCAGACACATTTTGGTTCTGTAATAATGAATAAAGGCAAATTGTTCATTTAAGAGGTATTTGTTGAATAACTTTCATTTTATAGCATTGTGGAAATGTCTTTCAGCAAAATAAACATATTTTCACACAAGCAACAGCAAGAGAATCTATTACCGGCAGGTCCTCACTAACAGAACTTCTTTAGGATGTATGTTCAAAGGAAAGGAAGATGGCCCCAGAATCCAGATACAGATAAAGGATTGATGAGCAAAGAAAACACGTGGATCTCACAAATATAATGTGAAGCAAAAACGGCACTGACAGATTATTCGTTCATCAGAGAACCACGTATAAAAAGTTCAGATACTCAAACATACCTCGACTGGGGGCGCATGCATAGGAGGAAACCTATAAGGAAAACCAGGAAATAAATACATGAATTTCAGATCATCTTCACCTGTTAAAGGAGAAAGCAGAGAGTGTCACTGCATTTTTATGTTCTTCTGTAGCATACTTATAGATCTACCATGGACCAAGAACCACTGTGCCTGTATGACTGGCTACAGGACAAGAACAATTGCAATGAGGTGCTTGTCTTCAAGGAGCTTACAGTCTATAGCTCAGGACATGCTGATAGCATAAATACAGATAACTCCACCCATACTTTACTTTGATATCCCTTTCTGGTTGACCCTCAACCTGAGTGCCAGACTCCCTTCAATACCCAAACATACCATATGTATCAAATGAGTGAATGAATGAATGAGTAGAGGAGTGCTTATTTTATATTCTGTATATCTTGCATATAAATCATAGGCACACATATTCTTTGGTGTATTTGAAACATTTAATAATATAAAATATTTAAATAATCTTTCAGAATCCACCTTGAGAGTTGCGGATAATAATATATTTTGAAGAGAAATTTCAAAATGTGCTTTAGTCTAATATGTATTTGTCCCTGCAAAAAGCTGGGAAGGTAAGAATGGAAGTGGAAAAGGATAAAACATGTCAATTTAGAGAAGACTCTTCCCTATCTGGCATCCCTTGAAATCAACAGTTAGATAATAGATAAACTACATAGGGAAATTTTGTACCATTTGAGGGTATAATCTGCCATATTATTTCATGAGAAAGTTTGGTCACGTGGTCTTTGGTCACATGGTCTTTTCTTTTTTTTTTTCCTTCTTTGCAGTGACCTACAGGAAGCTCAAAGCTGTCTGTTCAGCTGCTCTGGCTTTCTTCATGGTGGGGGCTTAGCATTGATTCCCTCTGCTGATGGCTCCCTGTGGCACTCCAAGGCTGAGACATATTTGAGGCTGGTATGTTTGGGTATGGAAGGGAGTCTGCCACTCGGGTGGAGGGTAAGCCTGAAAGGGATATTGAAGTAAAGGATGGGTAGAGTTATCTGTATTTAGGCTATCAGCATGTCCTGAGCTCTACTGTCATGGCTTTTCTCTCCCACTGGACGGTAAGCTCCTTGAAGACAAGGGCCTCATTGCAATTGTTCTTCATCCTGCAGCTGGTCATGCAGGCACAGTGGTACTTGGTGCGTGGTAGATCTATAAATATGTATCAAATGAATGAATGAATGATATACCATGGACAGCTCTCTTCCTATCCTATTGCTAGAGCACATGGGCTCGCAGGCGGGTGAGTGAACACAAACATGTGTGCACCCCCCACACACACACGTACAAACTCACACATCCATCATTTACATGCAGAAGTTCCATTATACTTTCATGCCACCATCTGAGAATTCCAAAGAGAATATCAGGTGAAATACGTTAAATTACTTCTGCACATGCTACAGGACATAAGAGTATGAGTTCATGAGAAATGAGACACTGAAACCGAATTAGCAACAGAGAGCAGAGGTTGTGCTGAAGGGAAAGCAATGTCAGTGCCAGGAAGGAGTCTGGTGTTGTATGTGGGAAATTTGGGATAAACTACATGGATTTTACAGCCTTCCAGGGAGGCAGAGTGCTGGAGTAGGTTCAGAAAGCATTTCTGAAAACCTCCTTCTTCTATTCACCCTGTCTCATTTCCTCTGACTCTGTCCTCCTCTGGCTGCATTTCCTGTTTCTGGTTAGAACTCTGACCTAAGTTTCTTTATTTCAGAACTAAGCAGAATTACTTGTTTCAGTGAATACATTTGTGGACCACAGCAATGGGGAGAAAGGAGCCTGAGAGAAGTGTTCTTCCAGCCCTTGAGGTCAGAGACCTGTAGGAAGTGGTACGGCAATGACCTTCAGTGACAGCAAGCCGGTGATGTGACCTCAGCAAAGTGGGATGAGCCATTTTCACTCACTGAGCTTGTCAGACGACCTTTTCTTGATTCACCATTACCTGGAGAGTTTATCTAACTGCTAGGACACAGGAGATGTGAAGAAATGGGTATACTGGTTTTGAAGGATAAATTTGCCTTCTAGCTGAACAGAAATCTGAGAGCTGCTGAATCACCTGCAAAATTATATCTTGTTCTGCAGTTTGTTTCCTAAGTTTCCCAGGATTTGATTAGCCGGGAAAAGACCACACCACTAGCAGGGGAAGTCCAGGAACAAGGGAGCCAATGAGTTCTGTGAAGGTATCCAGGAGAATCCTTCCTTCTAGCTATGGAAAGATGGGAGATGGGGCAAAGTGATGCCCAGTCATAGCCAAGAAAGATCTGATGTTTGTACAAACAGCTCTCCCCTTCTTGCATATCTACCTAAACTGGAGACCCTTTTATCTTCTGCCAGCCTGCTTCAAGGCTTTTCTTAGCCATTTTTTTTTTTTTTTTTTTTTGGTAGAAATAAGTTAGGTGGGTGGGAAAGGAAGAAATGCAAAGTTGTGTCTGCCTGCGATTAATCTTCCCCAGAACACACCTAGGTCTTAGAATCACAGGGGCTTTGGATTGGAGGGGGCTGAGCCGAGCAAATTGTTTGGGAGTGGGTAGAAGGATAAGAGGTCAGGGGGTAGATGGAGAAGGCCTCGTGGAGGGAATTCCCCATAAATGCAGCTCCTGCACCCACAGTCCTTTCAAATGTGCTGTGCTTCACTAAGATCAAATGCATGGGAACTGGGCAGTTTTCCAACTTGTCCTTAATTGTACTCTTGCTAGCATGGCTTTATTAGTGGGTTCTAAGCGTTGTGAATGCCAAGAAAATCGGACATCATAGGATAAAGGCTATATTTTAAAACCAAATATTAACCATATCTTTCATGTATTACTGTTTCCCAGTGTACTGCAACATTTTTACATCTATTATTACATTTATCCTCACTACCTCCATATGAATTATGCAGGGACTTACGCTCATTTTTCACATAAGTAAACTGCAAATCAGAGAGGTTAAGTAATTTGCTCCAGGTCACACAGCTACTAACTGAAAGAATCAAGACAAGTATTCAGATCTTCTTTTTACACTAGCAGTTTGGTTCTGTCCATCTACTACTGATGGAGATTTAACTATGATATGGTTACAAGAGAACAAATAATTTCCTCATTGACAATTTTTCCTGAAGGGCTCTCTTCCCAATACGATTCCTTTCTCAATACAGTTGACCAGTATTTAAATGAGTCAATATCCCTGAAAGTTGAAAATATCAGAAATTCTGGATTGTAAAAAATAAAATAAAATAAAATTTTAAAAAAGTGTCTTCTGGATAATTCTAAGGAAATGCTGTAGAAAGAGATCTGTTTTGTCATACTCTCTGGGACAGTTGGTTCAAGTCTCTGCTTTCTTTAGGGCCAGTCCATCCATTAGAGAAGCAAATCAAGTTCTAGAGAGGGTGGTACATTGTCCAAACTTATGAAAGACTCTACTCAAAGGTGGACATGGAACTGTGACCCAGAAACCCTGAGTCCTGTCACCCCTTCTTGCGAATGTGATGTAGGCTGGGTCCTTTTGGAAGCCAAATGCTTCCAAGAATTGGTTGGCTTTATTTATTAAAGAAGTTCTGGGCCGGGCACGGTGGCTCACGCCTGTAATCCCAGCACTTTAGGAAACTAAGCGGGGGGGCGGATCACAAGGTGAGAAGTTCAAGACCAGCCTGACCAACATGGCGAAACCCTGTCTCTACTAAAAATACAAAAATTAGCCAGGCATGGTGGTGTGCACCTATAATCTTAGCTACTCAGGAGGCTGAGGCAGGAGAATCACTTGAACCCTGGAGGTGGAGGTTGCAGTGAACTGGGATTGTGCTACTGCACTCCAGCCTGGGAGACAGAGCGAGACTCTATCTCTAAAAAAAAAAAAAAGAAAAGAAAAGAAAAAAAAGGAAAGTTCTGGCCTGGGGCTCAGGTGTGACGTTTTCACAAAAGAAATACCTAATCTATAAGCCCAGGAAGTCACATTCGCCCTCCTTTATGTACCCTCCATGAAAATGAAAGCTTGTCTGATTCGAGCAGCTCACTGCCACTTAGGGGAGTCTGAAAGACGAGCACACCTGGGTGGTGATGGCTATGGAAGTTTATGCTTCTAAAATTAAGGATCAGTAAGCAAACGCCCTTTAAATGCAGTCTATCTGTGCGATGGTTCTGAAGTATTATAAAATTCTGATGCCTCATTTCACATAGGCCTTGGGAAAATGTTCTCTTGTATACTATTGTTTGGTGTGCAACAATTAAATATATTGGAAGGCAAAATTAAGCAATTTCCATAAAACCTTAAATATGTCTATCTTTTGAGCCAGGAATTCCTTCTTTAAGAATTTATAAGCACAGAGAGGTCCACTCAAGGATGCTTATTTTAGTAGCGTTTATAACAGTCAACAATTGACATTCAAGTAACAACTTGTATGTCAATCAGTGGGCAATGGGGTGGATAAATTGCCGTCCAGTTATGTAGTAGAATATTTTTTGGTTAACAAAGAAAAAGAGATAGAACTACTAGTACTACTAAGAAGTTGTCTCTACCATACATAAAGCAGAAAAGAGCAAATTACAGGATAATTTGTATATTATATTCTCATTTTGTGGAAAAGAGAAAAACGTGCATACACCTTTAAGACTTTACGTGCATGGATAATGGACTAGAAGGAGATACGTGAAGTTTTGAATACTTGTCAGCTCTTCGGGGACAGCACATGTTTGTCTTTTTTCCTCTTACATGCAGTCTAGCATTTTTCAGTTGTTTTGTATTGCACAAGTACTACTTTCATCACTTGAAATATCAATACATATTTAAGGAAGAAATAGTCAACATGTATGTTGGGCTTGCTGTATGCGACGCAGAATGCTAAATATCTTACATGAATGATCTCACAGGTTACTTACAGTGGCTCTGAGGCGCAGGTGGTAGTATCAGCCCATCTTACGAAAGAGAAAAGTAAGAATCAGAAAGACTAAATAACTTGCCCCAGGTTACACAGCTAGCGAAGGCAGAATGGTCTCGGGAGAAGAGGACTCATGCACTTAAACCCTGGCTCTGCTGCTCTTCAAGGCGGTGGCCTGTATCCAGCCATCTATGAGGGGCCATTAAAGATTCTGAGTGTGGGGCCAGCAGATGGGATTTGCTCCAGCGAGGAGGGGCTGGAGCTCTTTCTAAGTGATATGGTATTACACTATGCTGAGTGGATTTTGTCCCCAGCTGCTGCTCTGGGGGTGATTCTTTGCATGGGCCTGCAATTCAGTGATGAGAAAACTAAGAAAAAGGTTCCCCTGAGTCTCTCTGGACTTTCACTTACGGGGAAAAGTAATCCGTACAAAATAATGGCTTCCTGACCCCAGTTCCTGGAGAAAGCCGAGAGACAGCTTCTGCTGAACTCAGAAGTGCTGTTTTCCTACGTGAACTGGGGTAAAGGTACCGACCAGAGAGAAGCTGCCCTCTGGGCACTGGCATCTCTTCTGGGAACAGGGTTTTGGCCCTTCTGCAAGTGGCCACAGAGATCCGGTTACAGCAGTGCTGAACTGGAGTAAAGTCCAGGCCTGGGGTCAAGCAAGGCCTGAGAACTGTTCGGGAACTGACTCACCCCAAAGCCCTCAGCCCAAAAGGCAGGTCCTAGAGCCCACTTTGCTCACCTCTCAGAGTGGGGGGCTTTGGCAACACCAGTCCTGCCCACTTCAGGGAACAGTGTAAAAACAAGGGAGGCTTGAGAATTCAAAAGTTCTGGGAAAACTATCTATGGGACCTCTTCCTTAGCCAGGTGCATAACCCTGCTGATCTAGACCTTTTAAAAATATCCCAAATTCTCTCTGCCTGGAGTGCTTTCTTCAATCTAACTATATCTGGGCATTTCTTCCCCATGGGCTAAGATTCAAAACAAATGTGGCTTCCTCCCTGAAGGTATATCCACATCCCAGCCTAGCAGGGGCCCTTCTGCTGGCTCTGAGAGCATTGTGTATGACCCCCCAAGTCCTCCTTAAACTCCCCATTTCAAGGATGTTGTTTCTTTTCACATCTCACTCTTCCACCCAACCACGAGCTAGAGGAAGACTTTGGGACTCCTCCCCGGCACAGGGTGGCACGGTTGATAGCTGTGACCTACCTGAACTGTATACAGCCCCTCTCCATCTGAGAAAGAACAGGGGCTAACCACCATGTCTGGGTTTCATGTAGGGTTTGTCTTTCACCGGTGAGGGTAAAGCTTTTGAAAGAGATCCTAGAGAGAACGAAAGGAGGGGCCTGGGAGTGAGAGGAGAAATAAAAGGCTTATAGGGAGCACCTCCCTATAGTCACAAAGGCCATCCTTCCTGGCAGATTAATTAAACAAAAGATAACCATCCAGGAAGACAAACTTAAAAAGGAGAATCCTCTAGGCAGATTAATGACAGAAACCAACCCTTTCACCCTCTGCCCACTTCCTTTGGATGGGTGCTTTTGTGCAGTACACAAACCACACAGCCAGACATGGCAGCCCTGAGAATAACATTAACATATCACGTGCTGAGCTCCTTTTAAGTGCAGGTGCTAGATCAGGTGTTTTGCATATGCGATTTCATTGAATCTCCATATTGACTCTACGAAACAGGGACTAGTGTATTCATTTTAAAGACAAACTAAACTGAGACTTAACGAGGGCATTTTCTCAAGGGCACCCAGCTAAAAAGCAGAAGTTAGTCTTCGACTCCACTGTGCTGGCTCTGGATGGTCTGCTTCTAACCTACACTCTGCTAGGTCTCAGGAAAGCAAATGCAAATGGATGTCTGCACACACCCTGCAAAAAAACTGATGGCCAAGAGGAAACATATCCCAGGAGAAGGAATTCATAGACTTCAGAAAATGGGAGATTTCAGACAAAGGGCAGATGTGTTCTGGAACATTGCACACAGCAAATTGATGGCAAACGCCAACAGGTGTCTGTTTTAGGAGAGGGAGCACCTGCCAGTGTGGGGAACGTGGTGGCTGAGGAGAGGGTGACGCAGCAGCACCTGTTCTCTTAATGTGACAGGCCAAAGGCTTCTTCACAGTTGGCTGAAATCACAAGACAAGAGGATGGGCAGCCCTGGCTTCGGAAAACTGGTCTGTGAAGCGGATCAAGAAGACAGAACAAAGAATTCTGATCAGGCGTAAAACATTTGTCGGAGGAGGAAGTGCTGACACCCTTAAATTTTCAAAAGAAACAAGAAAGAGGCCGGGCGTGGTGGCTCATGCCTGTAATCCCAGCACTTTAGGAGGATGAGGGGGGCAGATCACCTAAGATCAGGAGTTTGAGACCAGCCTGGCCAACATGGAGAAACCCCATCTCTACTAAAAATACAAAATTAGCCAGGCATGGTGGCATATGCCTGTAATCGCAGCTACTCAGGAGGCTGAGGCAGGAGAATCGCTTGAACCCAGGAGGCGGAGGTTGTGGTGAGCTGAGATCGCGCCATTGCACTCCAGCCTGGGCAATAAAAGAGAAACTCCATCTCAAAAAAAAAAAAAAAAAAAAGAAAAGAAAGAGACATAATATATAGCATATAAATATATATTAAATAAATACTAAGTATTTATATAAGTATTTAGTTACTTAAAATATGTAAATATTTATCTAGTTACTAAATAAAATATATATCTTATATAAATATATATTATTTCAATACTAAGTATTTATATATTTAGTTATTTAAAAATATATAATTGTTTAAAATATGTATTTAATTACTATTTATGTAAATAGTATTGTTCTATACTATTTATATTTGATATTTATTACTAAATAATACTAATAATACTAATTACTAAGTAACATTTATTATTAAACACTAAATATAAATGAATAGTATACAACAAATACTATTTATACAAATAAATGATAATTTACATACCATTTACTTATATAAATATATATTTTCTTTGAGAAATTAGGAGATGGTTGTTTAGTGGTGTGAAGATGAGATGTTTACTGTATACATAACACATTATTTTTTTAGAAGCCTGCTAGCAGTACACTGAATTAGTTATATTAAAGTAATTAGCAATGCAAAGCTTGGTTTAAATCTAAGGTACATTTGGGTTCAGGTATTTCAGAAATGTCCATTAAGCACACCCAATGTTCAAGGGCCTCTGGTAGGACCTGGGGCCACCAAGATGCATTGGACATCAAGCCTGCCTTCAGGATCCCACGCCACAGTGAGAAGCAGATAATACAGTATCAAGAGCAGACAGTGGGTGACAGTCCAGCTTTGGCAGTAGGAGGTGCGTTTTCTGTAGATAATTTAAAAACAATAACAAAACTGACAAAAAGCCAGTAATTCTAAACAATATCTGTAATAAAATACTTCTCCAAAAAAGTTAGGGCTTGGCTCAGTGCAGCTGGCTGGCTGTTTCTGTGATAAAGTTTTATTGGAACCAGTCACTCTTATTCATTTACATATTATATTATCTATGGCAGCTTTCTTTCATGCTACAATGGTGAAGTTGAGTAGTTGTGACAGAGGCCAGATGGCCACAGAGAATAAACTATTTACTATCTCGTCCTTAACAGAGAATGTTTGCTGACCTCTGGTCTGAGCTATAAACAACTGCTGCAATTACTGTTGAGTTTTGATAATAATATGTATGTCAACTTCAATTAGCACATCTTTATTAGTTGTCCTTTAATAAACATTGTGTTCTACAGGGAAGTTAATTCTAGAACTCCAGTTATATAGTGTCCCCTAAGGACTCAGCTGCATGTATTTGTTTTGAGAGTCTAAGTTTGTCACTAATTGAGGTCTATTCTTATCTCCAACCCACAATATTCTTGGATTTAAAGGGTGGATTCAAAATAGTTGATGATAACACTCTGATTATAAAGTCCAAAAAATTGAGCTTGAATTACATATTTTTTTGTTCCATGTGTCCCTTTGGATTTTTAATTTATGTTTAAAACTTAAAACAATGAAACTGAAAACTTAAAATAATGAAAAAGAGTATAAACTACAAGTCGTGATAATTTTGCTTGGTAGGCACAAATATTAGTTCCCACATGGTGTAGGTACAGAATTTAAGTGGTATTTTAAAAATTGAAATTAATGTTGTAGATCACAATTATTATATGAGTATTGCTAAAAGTAATTTGTGGCCAGGCATAGTGGCTCATGCCTATAATCCCAGCACTTTGGGAGGCAGAGGTGAGTGGATCACCTGAGGTCAGGGGTTCGAGACCAGCCTGGCCAACATGGTGAAACCTCGTCTCTACTAAAAATATAAAAACTAGCTCGGCAAGGTGGTGGGCACCTGTAATCTCAGCTACTTGGGAGGCTGAGTCAGGAGAATTGCTTGAACCCAGGAGACGGAGGTTGCAGTGAGCCGACATGGTGCCACTGCACTCCAGCCTCGGCGACAGAGACTCCGTCTCAAAAAAAGAAAGTAATTTGTCACATAGAAGAGGGAGTGTCAAACACATTATACCTCCAAATGTAAATGATCCTTAAAGAGTGACTGCATGAGGAAGAAGGGCCAAGTGTCATGAGAAATGTGCCATGACAGAGTGTCACAGAGGTTTCAGAGGGGGACAGTCCTTCCACATGGAGGAAGTCAGTCAGTGTGCGTCCTGTTTGGAGGAAATGCTCCTGAGAACTGCCGTGATGCCCATGAGGATGCGAGTGTGTGTGTAAGCTTGTGCACCAGCAAGGATGAGCGTGCACAAAGAGCAACCTCACTTCTCCCCGTGCGAAACATATGGAGAACTTGGTGTGGGTTCTTCAACTCCAAGCCTGTGCGTGAGACTCCAGATAATTGTCGGGATTGCACCAGGGGCAAGGGAGGGGAAAATCAGAAGGAAAGACTTTCCAACCTCCCCTGACACATTTGCTTTCAATCCAGAGAGATCTATTCATGGTATGAGGATAGCGGCCTTCTCAGTCTAGACTTTGCCACAAGAGAACTTGCCTCCAGGTCAGTCAAGAAGGGGCCCTGTGCAGACAAGTCAGGCTCTGCACTGGAAGGTCAGAGGCAGGTGTGGTTGCCTTTAGGACCTGCAAATCTTGCAAGAGACCTCTGACTTGGTCCCTGATGTTCCACCCACATGCTGTCAGAGAGATGAAGGCAGCATGATGAAAGGACTCAGACTTGGTTCTATGTGGGATAAAGCCATGTCTCAAAGCCTGACCCATGGTGTGTGTAATCCGGGTCCTGCTTCAAAAAGCAGATGATGGGCCCCACATCAGCAGATGGGCCCCACAGCAGATACATTGAATGAGACACTCCAGAGAATGGGGCCTAGGGGTGTGCATATTTAACAAGCTCTCTGGGTGATTCTTCTTCACCAGAAAGTTTAAGGACTGAGAAGAAGGCTATAGACAGCCAGCCAGCTCCATCTGCAGCTCTGCTGTCCAGGTGTGACTTGTATTCATCTCAGTGCCAAATGAGTAAATATATAAGAAATTAGATATATAAGAATAGCTCCATTTTGAAGACTCTAAGTACTTACTTAATATAGTAACTGATGAATCTGTATTGTGAGACAGATTCTACCTTCTTCTCTCTCATTGTATAAGTATCACACTTGTAGCCCATTTTACAAGTGAGAAAACCCAGGTACAGGGTTAAGCATTTGCTCAAGACGTTAATAGCTACTGGATTTAAATGTGGAGGCAGGATTCAAACATGGGCCAGCTGACTCTGGGGCCATCACCGTTAAGTACGAGGCACTGCTGTCTCCCGACAAGTAAGAGAAACTGAACTGTTCTGAATGCAACCTCGCGCCTGGAAAATATGCTTGGGCACATGATATAGCATTGTTGACAAATCTCAGGACCACTATGGGAAAGCAAGGGTCCTAGGCTAGACCGTGTTGTTTGAGTTTTATCACATTGCTTTTGCATCTCTAGACTTCCATTTGCAAATCTGTATAACAATAGTCTCTGTGGAATTTTCTACCTTTTTAAATCTCTGTCCCACTTGAAGAGCAAATTAAAAATGGGGCACCAACAATATAGGTTAAGTCAGGCATGAATTCAGCAAAAGATTCCCATAGCTCCCAAAGAGAAATGCTACATTCACCTGAGAACTTCATAAAAATATAGATTTCTGGATGCAATCTCTCAGGGAACTTCATTCAGGCACCAAAACGTCTCTTAGAAATTTAGTCACTTTTGGATGATCTTGGGGTTGAGAACAATAACCTGCAAAAGTATTAGGATTTGAAAACTTTGTTCTTTTGGCTTAGGATTGACTTGGCGATGCGGGCTCTTTTTTGGTTCCATATGAACTTTAAAGTAGTTTTTTCCAATTCTGTGAAGAAAGTCATTGGTAGCTTGATGGGGATGGCATTGAATCTGTAAATTACCTTGGGAAGGATGGCCATTTTCATGATATTGATTCTTCCTACCCATGAGCATGGAATGTTCTTCCATTTGTTTGTATCTTCTTTTATTTCCTTGAGCAGTGGTTTGTAGTTCTCCTTGAAGAGGTCTTTCACATCCCTTGTAAGTTGGATTCCTAGGTATTTTATTCTCTTTGAAGCAATTGTGAATGGGAGTTCACTCATGATTTGGCTCTCTGTTTGTCTGTTATTGATGTATAAGAATGCTTGTGATTTTTGCACATTGATTTTGTATCCTGAGACTTTGCTGAAGTTGCTTATCAGCTTAAGGAGATTTTGGGCTGAGACAATGGGGTTTTCTAGATATACTGTCATGTCATCTGCAAACAGGGACAATCTGACTTCCTCTTTTCCTAATTGAATACCCTTGATTTCCTTCTCCTGCCTAATTGCCCTGGCCAGAACTTCCAACACTATGTTGAATACATATGTAACTTACCTGCACATTGCGCACATGTACCATAAAACCTAAAGTATAATAATAATAATAATAATAATAATAATAATAATAAAAGAAAAAAATAATAAAAAAAAAAGAAAACTTTGCTGCATTGTTTTGATTTTTAAGGTCAAGTCCTAATGAGTTTTTCAGTGAGAAAATTGTCCTTTTTTTCCTCTTTCTCTGTTCTTACCTCTCCCCTTCCTTCTCTCCTTCCTTTTCCACTCTTTCCTCAAACATATATTGAACACATAGCAGGTGCTAGGTCCTGTGCTAAGTTTGGAAAATACACCTCCTGCATGAATGGAATGTATATTGTGTGTGTGTGTGTGTGTGTGTGTGTATTTATGTGTGTACATGCACACAAGAGCATACATCCTGAGAAAGCAAGGAGGCTCACAGAGCTATGTGTGCTGCCTTTTCTTAGCAACTTTAAAGAGTCCTGGAAAACCCAGACTATTGACTAGATTGGAGAAAGATGATAAGCTCCTTCTTCAACTACTCTTGCCGGGCACCCTCATGACTGCCGTTGGCTTCTTGGCCCACAAGTCTAATCACTTGTGTTCATTCCTGGCTTGTGAGTCACAGAGGAGTCATCCCTGACCCTGACCCATAAGAAGAATGGTCATTTATTTACCCTTTGAAACGTGACCAGGTGGCTCATTAATTTTGCAGCATTAATTCTAAGAGGAAATGAGATTCCAACCAGAGTCATTAATCTTGTAAAAATACAGCCACAAGAAGAGAGCGTCGATAATCAGAATGTAATTTTCTGAGTTAGGAAGTGGTCAGGACATTGGTGTCAGGGATCCAGCACATCTAAGGTTTTCATGGCATTCTCTCCAATGGCCCAACCAGGTCAAGGCAATGGTTTTAAGCCTGGAAGAAAAAGACCACTTCAAAGGTTGTTGCTTCCTAAGATAGACCTTAGACCCTTCTCTAGCAATAATAAGAATGACATCTATTGAATCATTAATATCTGGTTGTTAGTCATTCTACCCAAATACTTTTTTTAACCAATACAGGTCTATTTAAGATATTGGTTTATAAAGTATTGCTGCTCAGAGTGGCTCAGTGATGGTCAGTGAGTGACCTATTTATTCACATTAATACACTTTGTTTAACTGTCAATCTTTCCATAGCCTGTAATCTCTTAAAAATGATGATGATGATTTTCATTAAAGGAAGCTACGTCTTTTTCAATAATTCCATCTACAAGCAAAACCTCTCCTAATTAGTTTATATCCTATAAATTCAATCCCTTATTGCTTCTGTCTTCCACTGAAACTAAAGTATTATTTATCCAGATTTATTTTTTTGTCCAATTTATGTATCCTTTCTTATTTTCAATCATTCAGTTGCAGCTTTTTTTTCAAAATACATTTCTATTGTCTAAAGCTTTGGGGGAAAATTTACTGCTGAGAATACATACAAATATCTGACTTCAGTGTCACCTACCTTTTATAAATAAAACAAGCAAACAAAAAACAAAGGAATGTGGATATATACCCTATCATTTTATAGGCCCAATTTAATCATTTTTATTGATAATATAGGATGTGGAAAAGGTCTTCAGTAGATTATGTTATACCTGCTCCTAATTATTCAAGACATGTAACTAGTTATATCGTCTACTACCATGGAAAGAACGAAAACCAGCTAAAGAGGGCATAAAATTAATATATGACTTTCATGTCACAAAAAGAAGAAATGACATTGGTGGCCAGAACGCAATGCTGATGAATGAAACTTTGGTTTTGTTTCATAATTGCCTTCATTGACATGAGGGACTGTGCATTTAGCCCTAATAATCAGATTAGAATCAAGAGGCCACTCACACGCAAAGTGACTTCAACAGATCTTTATTAAAAATCTTTTCTCAACTGCTTGGCTGTATTTCTTAACGCAGAGAAAAGTTTCCTCTAAAAATACCTCCTCCTTCTTGCTGCAAATCAATTGCTATTATTTTCTGTCACCAACTGGCTAATACATAGATTGTCCCTATTAAATCCATAGGACATTAAACTTATAATATGGCTTATGACATGCGAGAGATTGTGTGTCTCCACAGATTGTAGGCTTCTGAAAAATTTATCCAGAACAATTCTAAGGAAAAGGTACATTTCCAACGTTTTTGTGTACTGTGGTGGGAATAACAGCAACACACCTATCCATTCTTCAGAAGGTTCTAGATAGAAAAGTCTTCACATCTTTGTTTATGGATGTGCCAACATTTCCCCTGATACCTTCCTGTGTCCATTAATACATACTGATAGGCAAGACAAAAATAAATCAGTGTTATTTATTTTTCATAGGAAATCTCATTTCCACTAGGCATCTCGACGTGTTTTGACTTTTCTCCTTTGGTTAGAGTGTCTTCAGAACATATGAAAATTGTCAAATATTAATGCCAGTTATATAATTAATCTCACCATCAGTAAATTTTTGTAAAACTTTAAAATAGTTTTTTTATATTTGCTGGAATCATTGAAACAGAATAAGTGCTAAATATTGGCAAATTACTCTCCCACGAGGCTTTTAGGGTAAGATGCTCAATTTGTTATATTGGTGAGAAGCATCTTGATGAATGTGTCATTTAACTCCTGTGTCAATGGCAAATTAATTTGTTATAGAAGAAGAATCGACTTTTATTTTTAATTTAAAACATGAGAAATGCCAGCAGTCGAAGCGACTGTTGGTTTAACCACATCTTTTCTAAATTGGCAACACAAGGCAATGGTCTAAATATAAGTACTGCAATTGTGGTTTTGGTTTCAGAACCATTGCACAGTTGTTAGTTACCATAGTTGAGCAGAGGAAAAAAACTGCTCAGGGTAGGGAAAGGAATTTGCAAACTGCCACAGCAGGTTAATTTAGACTAATTTGGACCCCAATCATGAGAGTTACACATGTCTTCTGGAATTATTTTGCCAAGCTTGTGCTGGTTAGGTTAACAAGGAAAGAGTTCACTGGTTTTTAAAATAAAAAGGACAGAGAGATGGGCAAAGGTACTTAAAAAAATCTGATGCACAAACCATGTTTTCTAATTTAAAGTACCTTAGTTGGAAGCCAAATCTTGAAATCTAGCTTTTGGATTTCCATGTCTTTCAATATACCGATGGAAGCTGGGTATAATGATTACTACACAGATTTGAAATAAAGATTTGTGTTTTGTTTCCCACCATAATTATACCATCATGACATATTATCTCCTCTTGCTTTACTTTTTATTTTACAGCCACAAAGTGGGCTCTGTATTTCCAAGGTGGTTCTGTAGACCAAGGTGACAATCACAGTGTTGTTCACATTCACTTGTTCAAGCAACCCAGCAATTCCACTCCATATCTCTTCCCTGGAGTAGCTCTCACATGTGTTCATAAGAAAGAACAAACAAGAATATTCATGGCAAAAAAAAAAAAAAACCAAAAAAACTGCACACATTTTTTTACAATATCTAAATTTATAACCCCAGGAGAATGGATTATAAATGGGACCCATGTATATATGTATGTGTTTGTGTGCACGAGTGGATACACAAAAAACAATGGAATGCAATTCAGGAGAAAAATATACCTATCGACATGGGTATATCTCAAGATACAAAATATTACATAAAAATAATTTGCAGAAGGCTATATAGGCATAGTCCCATTTATTTGAAGTTTCATAATTTGTTGTGTTTTACAGTAAGTATGTAGCAAATGTATAAGGCAATGCACAGGAATGAGAAACACCAAATCAGGAGGGTTGTTCTTTCCATGTGGCAAAGAGGAGAATGATATTGAAAGCCACAATTGATTGAAGAATGTTTGATTTCTAATACTTTATTGAGTAGTAAGCACAAGAACCTTTATTACACCTTTGAATGAATGAATGAGTGAGTGAATGAATTCAGTTAATCAATTAACAGAGTGCTATGGCTTAGATGTGGTTTATCCCTCACAAAACTCATGTGGAAATTCAATTGCCAATGTAACAGTGTTGGAAGGTGGTACCTTTAAGAGGTGATTAGGTTGAAAAGATAGACTGTCTTTCTCAAGAGACTGGGTTAGTTTTCTTGGGAATGGACTAGTTCTCTGAGAACAGGTTGTTATAAAGTGAGGCTGCCTCTCATGCCTTTTGTATGCTCCCACTTCCCCTTCCTCTTCTCTATTATGTTTTGATTCAGCTTGAGGTCCTCACCAAAGCCAAGCAGATGCTAGAGCTACGCTTCTTGGACTTCTCAGCCTCCAGAATCATGAGCCAAATAAACCTATCTTCTTTATAAACTACGCAGTGTCGAGTGTTTTTTGTTTTGTTTTGTTTTGTTTTGTTTTTTTGAGACAGAGTCTCGCTCTTGTTGCCCAGGCTGGAGTGCAATGGCACAATCTCTGCTGAATGCAACCTCTGCCTCCCAGGTTCAAGCAATTCTCCTGCCTCAGCCTCCCAAGTAGATGGGATTACAGGTGCCCGTCACCACAACTGGCTAATTGTTTTTCTGTGTGTGTGTGTGTGGTTTTTTTTTTTTTTTTTCGTATTTTTAGTAGAGACGGGGTTCCACCATGTTGGCCAGGCTGGTTTCAAACTCCTGACCTCAGGTGATCTGCCTGCCTCGGGCTCCCAAAGTGTTGGGATTACAGGTGTGAGCCACCACACCCAGCCCAGGTGTTCTATTTTATAACAACACAAAACAAACTCTGACATAAAGTATACTATATAAACTATTCTTTATTTTTTTGTACATATGAAATATTTAACGATTATTCTTTGCAAAAATCTAGAAAAATGATTAGGGGTGAAGAACTGGAAAGTTTCTTTCTAGATACTTCTTGGAGCAATCAGCCCATTTTAATGGTGAGCAGCAGAGTTTAATCATTATTCAGATGAAGGTGTGCAGTTTTGAAGGCAAAGGGAAAGATGCCCCTGAGAAAAGAGAGATGTAACATTCTATAAAGAGTGATGATTTAGGTCAGCGGTCCCCAACCCCTGGGCCATGGACCAGAACCAGACCATACAGCAGGAGGTGAGCAGGGGACAAGTGAGCATTACTGCCTTCTGTCAGATCAATGGCAGCATTCAATTCTCATAGGATCGCAAACCCTATTGTGAATTGTGCATGTGAGGGACCCAGGTTGTGCACTCCGTATGAGAATCTAATGCCTCTGAAACTATCTCCCCCAACCCCCTGGTCCATGGAAAAACTCTCTTCCACAAAACTGGTCCCTGGTGCCAAAAAGGTTGGGGACCACTGAATTAGGTGATGGTGTTTCTGACTAGGCTGGAGAGAATGGCATCAAGAGAGCAGATGGAAGAGTAGACTTCTAGTGGAGAATGACAGCATTTCCTCTGAGGCTGAAATAAGATTAAAGACAGAATCAAAGAGACCAAAATTCTGGCATGTTCAGAGTAAGTTAGCTAAAGAAGTTCATACTGAATGTCGCTGATTTCAGCAAATGAAGAAGGTGAATGACCTGCCAAAGCTTTTCCTGGCCCAAAGTTTCATGTTTCTTTTCCTTCTTTGTGCTCTTTCATGGAACTGTTTCATGATCTTCTATTTACTTATCTGTCCTCCACTCAACCTTCTAACAATAACTACTAGATGATAAACTCTTTGCAGGGAGGTGCAGCACCTGCTTTCTTTACCCTTACATCTTCAGCATTTAGCTACCATTCAGAGTAGGAAGGAGATGATCAAAAAACAGTTGCTAAACAAAAGTCAAGAGGCAGTATTAAGACTGTGTATTTCAAGAGGGGGAAGGCATTATACAACTTCTGTAGGGAGTGTTTTAGGCTCTACAGCCTAAAGGAATGAAAGATTTATGGATTAAAACTGAAGTTGCTCCACACATGGATCAGGTCTGCCCATGTCCAAGACTTTCTTCAGTGACTCTCCGAAGTCTAAAATCAAGAACTGAAAAGCAGACTTTGAGAGTAATCTGGGGTTGTGGTTGGCTCAGCAGGCCTAAGAGTAGGTCATAGGGGCCTTGAGGGTCCCCAGTGAGTGGGAGAGCACAGCTGAAATGTTTGACCAAGGAATTTCAGCTGGGCAGGGCTTAGGAGTATCAAGTGGGAAAACGAAGTGAAGCAGGAAGGGGGAAGATTTTGAAGGCCTCATTGGAGACAAAGGGCATGAACAGCAGGGGTGGAGGAGAGCTGGTGGACTACCTGTGAAGGTAGATGGGTATCAGTTGAGTCAGAAGGGAAGTAGAAAAGATGAGAGAGTAGAGATGATCAGAAGAAGTAGAGAAGAGGAGCAGAGATGATGGGGCAGACGGTCGTAGGAAGTGGCCAGAGAGCAGGGACAATAAGAAGGGAAATGGAGCAAGGTGCACAGACCAGTGCAAAGCAAAAAGAAGGCAGACTCCTCTTTCTGTCTCCCACCAGTGATCTTAACTGAATAGGTAGCAACTCAGGTTAATAAAAGTAGCAAAGAATGAGTACTAAGAATAAGTAACTGCATGCAACTGAAAACTACACAATGAGAACCATGGTAAAGTGGCCAATCAGATGTCTTCACCACTGAATGTGGTTTTCACCACTTAATTTCCCAATCCACAAGCAATCGAATTGTGCTGACTTTTTCCCATGATTGATATGATCAAATGAATTTCAATTTTAGCATAGATTCAGCTAATCTTACATAAGCATAAACCAAAAATATAAAGAATCACAACAATGGACATGCCTGCTGTTCCTATAAATATTATTATGCCACAATAGATATTCATAATAAATAATTAGATCAATATGTAATTGGGAGAAACTTCTTCAGCTTGTCATTTTGTAACACAAAAAGGTAAATTAACGAAACTTCCAAGTTCCTTTATCAAAGAAAACATCATTGACAAGCAGAGACGTTCTCAGAAAGCATGTACTCAGCTCCCTAAACTGAGACAAATGGTTTCCATATTAAAAATATATTTTAAAAACACCCAAATCCAAACAATTGTGAACTAAAAGAAATGCAAGTAAGAACTACTTTGCAAAATCATGTATGACCTCCCCTCCCTGCTCAAATCTGCCAGTGGGATGTGACTTTTCCAGCCTCCTGGCTAAAATGGAGCTCATAAAAACATAGCTGATAGATGGTAGAAATCATGTTTGCAGCATATCTCCAACAGCCCTTAAATATAACCTGATTTAAAAAATAATCTGAATGAAGAATAGGAAAACAATATTGAAATGTATGATTCATATTGAAATGCAAGAAGGGCAGGGAGGTTCTGAACAAAAAATTAATCCAAGCATGTGTAAATTTAATTTGACCAATGTAAGATGACATCAGTTGTTGAGAGATTTCCAAAACATGGTCATACGCAATCAAAGTGTTCTGTACCTGAGAGAATATTTAGCCATCCTTTCCTCCCTATGTGATCCCTTTCCTTTTGCAAACCTAAAGGACATAAATTCTTAAAATAGAGCAACCTGCACTATTTCTAAAAAAAATGATAAGTATTCTCCACTACGAAATAAAAAGAAAGAATCAGAGAGAAATCGGGATCTTAAAATGCTACTTCATTTGTCCACAGAGCATGCATCTTCTAGCAATCTGACAGCAATGACTTGCCTAAAACTGGGCAATCATTTCCCAGAGAGCAGTATTTACCTAATTAAGAGCTTCTCCGTGGTCCCCAGTTACTTAATTGTGTCATTAGCAGGAGTTTTGACATGAAGAACAACTTGTGTCTAGAGCACCAGCCTGGCCTCCGTTAGGGAAACCCAGCGGAGCGGCTCCCGGGGGGCTGGCAGCAGCCTGCTGCAGTATGTACAGCACAAAATAGAATAATTGGTCCCCAGAGGGGCTGTCTCTTCAGCTGCCAATAGGGATTGTTTTTTTCCTTGTGAATAAAAAGCCAAGCCTCCATGACTCTTCTACTGAATATTAACGTGTGCCTCTGGTGCTCAGCGGCTCGTGGGAGGGATTAGGTCCTGGTGATTGTTACAGCTGTCCTCTTTGCAGCCCTGCCGTTGATGACAGCATGAAATCGACAGTCCTGATCAAGGGAATAATGTGGTCAAGCTTCCTGATAGTCAAATGGATAAAATGTGCAGTGTACCATAGAGGTGTCCAACTGGGTGGGATCATAGGGGTTAAACTTCAGCCTGGGGGCCAAAGGGATGCTTTGCCCTCCTGCAATATGACATGGCAAAGGGCCGGAATTGACCGAGACTGTCAGGAGGTCAGGTGGGAGCTTCCTGCTGCTCCTTCCTTTCTCTAGCAGAAAAAGCAAAATAAAAAGGGTGAGCACAAGTGCTTATAAATATTTTCCCAGGGGAAAAAAAATCAACTGCTTCTAGAATGGTTTTTTTTTGTTTTTTTAAAGGCTTTTAAAAATTCAGATATAAGTCATACGTAATAAATTCACCATTATAAAATGTACAACTTAGTGGTTCTAGTATATTTACATAGTCGTGCAACTATCACCACTGTTTAATTTCAGAATGCTTTCATCACCCCCAAACCGTGGACCCATTAGCAGTTACCCATTCCCCCCTCCCAGCCACTGGTAACCATTCATCTACTTTTTGACTCTATGGATTTGCTTATTCTGGACATTTCTAGAAAGATTTTTGATTAAAGCGTCTGTAAGTATCTAATATGGATTAGAGTTGGCAAGTATTAAAAAAGTGACAGTAAAACTGTGGTGGGGGGTGGAATTAATCTGGAGTTCATAACTATTATCTGGAGTTCCAGTTTGAATTAGGACTTCAAAAACTGATCATAGAGCAGAACAAAGATTGTCATGAGTACATTGGCTTACCTCTTTTTTTTCTTATTCTTTCAATATTAGGATTAGTAAAATTCATCATAGAAACTTAGGCTATGTTTAGTTTGTGGAAAGCATTTTTTTAAACTAGCACAGTGAAAATATTTGGGGAAAATATTTTCGTTTGCATTATGAGTGTTTATTGTGGAGCCTTTTAAATTCAAGACTGTATCTTTGTCTTTTAAAAAATCTGTTTCTTGTAAAGTGTCTTGAAAAAAAGACTATAAACAAAAATATTTTAATCAAATTTTACTCTCTGAAATGATATTTATATTTAATGAATATTTGCATGAAGGATTCAAATTTATTTAGCCAAGGTAGCTGCTTAAAAATTATCCATATATATGCATAGGTGATGAGGGCTTTTATTGAATATTTTAGGATATGAACTTATTTGGTATAAGGACACTGAAATAATTTTTGGATGTATTATTCTCCCTCTATTTTCTCAAAATTGAATTATAACTATTGGTTCAATTTTACCATTGGCTTTCTCAATAGAGCCTTAAGCTCTTAACTCTAGAACACCTGCCATCTTTATGGCAAGTTAATGCTAATGTTTTATTTTAAGGAGAGTTACTTGGCACATCTAACATCAAATAGTTCAGAGGAAAGTGTTCGCTACTAATGAAAGGCACTTCTTTTATCGCAAGCTTCACGTTGGGCAGTATCTTAGCCTTGGTTCTACCAAAAAGTAAAGCTTGAGATAAGGGCTTGCATATAGTTTATTTTGGGAAAATATCCCCAGACAATGGGAGTGGGAGACTGGACAGAGGCAAATGGAAGGATGGAACTTCCATCCAAAGGTACATTATTGAGTGAAATCCAGAAAGCACAAGCTAGCCAGTGCAGCCCAGGCAGGAGGCTGTGAGGTTATAGATGGGAAGATGGTGATTGCAATGCATGGCTGGAGTAAAATGTAGGTGTGAGGGGTGTCTCATAAATGGTATCCTAATTTACACACTTGGTGGACACTTACAGGACATGGCAGATCTATGTCTGTGTGAGACAACAAATTTTTTTTAATCAACACAGCTTTAGAAATTCTCAAGTTATCTTGTCTCATAAAGACAGCAGATGCCAAAGATCAGCAAGCAGAGTTCAGCCTAGCGAGACAGAGATGCGGGATACAGAGGCTCTCCTGTGGTTCACACACAAAGATGGGAACCACACGGGACCAGAAATGCGGACCAGGGTCAAGAACTGGCACCTCAGGATGGAGAAGGCAAGAACCAAGTGGAACCACAAGAGGGGTCCAAGGTGACCTGAAGCTTTTCTCTCAGCCAGACTGATAGAGAGAAGCTCGGCTTCTCAGTGAGGACACATTGGAACCTGACCCCTGGGCCTTTATGCTCCTCAGACATGGTGAGGGATATGCAGACCTCATCCCAGAGTTCAAATTCAGCCATTCTCAAACCAAACATTTTGTTAGTTTCATAAAGACTGGCATTAACCAATGCTTCACAGTTTATTAAGATAGTACCCGAGTAAGGTGGACTCTGCCTAATTATTAGAAATAATGTTTTCGAGTTCGTCAAATACAGCTGGTGGAAGAGTAAATGGGGATGACCTTTCCGGAGGAGGGCAAGTGACAATAGGAACCAAAGCCTTAAAAATGTATATGGCCTTGGCCCAGCAATTCCACGTGTAAGAATTGATACTAAAGTGAAAAGCAGATACATCACAAAGATATAACATATATATAAGAATGGTCACTGAAACATTGTCAATAACATTGAGAAATTGACAATAAGTGTTAAACTTATTATTTGAGGAAGAGTTAAAAGTTTGGTATAGCCAGAAAATGAAATCCTAGGAAGTTATAAAAAATTAAGGCAAAAACATGTACACATTGACATAGAAACCTAACCATAATATTTTAAAGTAACAGAGTTAATAAATGAATGAGTCCACTTATATAAAATTATAGATGTGCAGAGAAGTGTCTGCACAGATACTTACTACATTTTAAACAGCACTCATCTCTAAGTAGCAATGTGTCAGGAAATTTTTTTCTGTATATATTTATGTATCACTTGGGATTTTATAAGTCATCCTATCATTGTTACTACCTGAAAAAACAGTAAAGTTATTTCCATT
Organism: Pongo pygmaeus; assembly: GCF_028885625.2. NCBI lineage: Eukaryota > Metazoa > Chordata > Mammalia > Primates > Hominidae > Pongo > Pongo pygmaeus. Next base: position 48,116,440 of record NC_072395.2, read on the forward strand.
TTGAGGAAGATCAATTCCAGTTCCCAGATCAGGCGAAAACCTGTGGGTAACCCTCATCTTACCAGGTTTAGCCTGGGTGTGCTACTTGTTACAACAACACACCATAATTATCTGACTCAGGGTGTATTTCCACCCCATTGATACAAAAGGTTTTGGCTGTTTTACTTTGGAATGGAGGAAGATGTGTCAAACCTTTCCATTCATGTAACAGATAATGTCCCCCAAATCTGAGGACACTTTCTTTCTTTCTACATATTGTCAGCGGTTCACCTGGTGTCCCCAATGTGCCAATCATCTAACCCAAAAAACTTGTTTTTGGTTTGCTCAGGGGACGAGTGAGTCATTAAAAGACTGGCATTTGGGACATAGAAAATAAGATCAGTATCAGGAGAATGTTCCCCTGTGAATCTGCAAACTTCCCTCTTCCTTCTCCATCTCCTCCCAGTATTCGCTCGGTTCATTTGAGGATCATTCCTCACCCTATCATACTTTACTGCAGGTAGGGCTTACTTTATTAGTGGATGCGTTGGTTTCAAATATTTTATGCAATATATTCAATAATATATGGTGAGAATATGCAAACTACAGATCATATGCTGATAAAGTGTACTCTGCCAGTCTATTAATTAGCTTAATAGATTAATTAATTAGATTGATCTGCTAAATAACGAATAAGCTTGTTAGAGATTCACTGCTGCAACACTGATGACTGCCTTACTGTTGGCTTAGAAGCACATGTACCTTCTGATTCATCAAAAAATTAAATGATGCCCATCAAATAATTGCATTGTATTCTAATTTTCTGCTAATTGGTCATTTATACATGGTAGTGATGGAAAATTTTCATTAATAAAACATCCCTTTCTCTCTTGATGTCATATCAGCAATTCACTACATGCTTTGTAAGTAGTCTCTTCTCAAGCCCATATCTTTTTTCCCTCCAGTTCGATAGAATCATTTACTATATTTTGAGTTCTGGAAGGGAAGAAGCAGGACTGCGTCTTGGAATCCCTGCTGCTCAGCATCTTGCACTCTGGAATCTTCCCTTCATGATGTACATGTGACTGACAGAGGTTGCTGTTTGTTCACACTGTTCCTCGGACAAAACGGTGCATCCAATAACTGTTGATAGATGCTTTTGGGTGACAGGTGTTTTAAGAGAGGAACATGGATGACTGGCTCACATAGGGCTTCACCAATGGGTGGCCTGGCAGGAGAATCAGCTGCAGATGCCCTTTTCTGACTTGCACTTGACAGGGGTCCTCTTCCAGCAGGCAAGCAACCCAAGCTTGGACCTTCTCAGGAACTGACAAGTCTGGACCAACCCAGGAGGCTCTGTCTCTGACACAGCCCCTGGGGCCTAACTTTTGTTTCCTTTTGTTGCCTCAAGAGCACAGAGGCTTTTTGATAACTGCTTTAGAGTGTTTTAATTTTGATGATTTTTCTTTTAAATATAGAAATCTTTTTTATAAAACAATTTTTCCTTAATATCTTCTGTCCTTATTTACTTCATTTCCTGTGGTTTTTTTAGGAGCATGTAAAATAAAGGATGCATAGGTCCTACCTCCAGGGATTTGGATGAGGTGAGTCTGGGCGGGGCCCCAGACTTCCTCACTAATTAAAAAGCAGCCTGAGTGACTCTAATAGGCCGCTGTGTTTCACAACCACTGCTGGTCGCTCAGTCTCAAAGAGTGGGAAAACACAGTCTTTGTCTTATGTAATTTTCTGGCACAAGGCAAGCCTCCTCATCAGTCATTTGTAATTCCAATATTTATTGAGAACATAAATATTTATCAATTACTGCTTGGCCCTGGAACAGAGATAAAACACTATGGGCTGGAAGCATACAGGTAGAAAAACTTTAGAGAGTGTGCCTTAAATCAACCAGTGTAGTTACATTTCATGAACAGAACAAGCCTGTCTCAAAATTTCTAAGTGGTCCTTTGGAAATGGCAACAAGTTGAACATTTTGAAAAGGGATGTTGAAAAAGGATAACTTATTTGCATCTTTTCAGAGGAATGGCTAAGAAACATGTTTGGCAATGAAACCATGTTTCTTTCTTTCAAACAAAAATGTTACTAGAACTTTGATATACACCAGATCTAAGCAGATGGTAAGAATATGCTATCCATAGATCATATGCTGAGAAGTATATTATATACTAGAACTCTGATATCTACTAGACCTACGTGGTGTTTTATGACCACACTGTATTTAATAAGTTCCAGTTTATAGTTGCTTGGAGGACTTTTCTTCCCCCTCCACATGTTTCAACGTGGACAGATGTCCAGATGTCCCTTGGGCTCTGCTCTGAGTGTCTCTTCTCACTGCTTCCAGATCAGTTGGGAGCGTTGGAGAATGGGCACGGCTGGCCTCATCCTTTCTTTATTCTTCAGGCTCTAATTTCTCATCAGCTGGGTCCAACAGGGAAGACCTGTCCCTGGCGGCCCGTGCCTTCTCTGATGAGTAGGTAATTCTAATTCTGGGGTTATTAAGAAACCATTGTTGTTATCTAAGCCTCCACCTCCTCTTCCCATCTCGCTTTTATCCATCTGTAAAGAATGAAGCTACATTTTCATCTCCATAGGTCTGACTTCTGTTCTTGCCTCTCACTGAATGAGGCAGAGTAAACAGGAATACTTTCTGACCTTCCTCCAGTCCTAAACAATAATATTTACTTATCACAAGGTCACTTTGTGAGAGCGGTGCCGGCTGATATGATACCCTGGGATCAGAATTGTAACTAAACCTTGGCAGCGTTGTGGTTCAAGGCACAGAGTGGAACTTCGTGGTCTTTGCCATTTATCAGCAATTTGACCTCAGGGAACCACTTAACCTCCTCATACCTCAGTTGCCTGATCTGGAAAATGGTGCCTTCCTTATAGGATGACTGTGAAGTTTACACAAAATGATATTAGTACTTGAGAAAAATATTTGCAACATTTTGACAGTACCTGGCATGTAATAAGTAGCTCATGTGTGCTTGCTAATATTATTATTTATTTCATTTTATGGTGACGTTGTTTAGTTGCACAATATAAAAAACAATTCTTGAGCCACTGCAGAGATAGCCATATTTAGATAATTTTTTTCATCATTTTAAAAAAATCAGCCTTGAAATGTCAAGACCCTTTATCATTAAACCAAGATGAGGGGAAATACTTCAGTCTGAGTCTGAGGTCAGCTCCAAACCAATGAATGTCACAGAATAAAATCATAACAAGTGTAGCAAAATTCAGTAGGTAACATATCTGAGTGTTCCCATTTATTACAGAGTTTTAAGTGTCTGAAATGCTTTTAAATGGAAAATCAATTAAATATGAAAATCCTAAAGAATATTCTTGGAGCATGGAGATCCGGTACTCGTGACTGCACCTGATTAAACATCTTCCCTGCCAGCAAGGCAGGACTTAGAATGACTTGCTAAATGGAGCTTTTGATTCTAATTGGAGTTACAAAAAAAGACAAGAAAAAGAAAAAAGCTGATTTTGAGAACTACAAATTGAAGTTTGGAAGATTGGAGAAGTCCTCTCTGAGTTACTCTTTCTATTTCTGGCAACTCTGCTGACTGCACAACTCCAGGGGCTGCATTTATGCTGTAAAGATGTAAACAATGCCCCAAGGTAGTTGAACAAACAGTCTTCAGAACTTTATCCACTTGCTTCACTGGTGATTCTAGAGTTGCCCTTGGAGACTGACCAATATTATTATCTCCTGTGGTAAGCAGAATAATGCATTGCCCCTCAAAGATTTCCACATCCTAATCCTCGGAACGTGTAAATATATGAATATATTGCCTTGCATGGCAAAAGGGACTTTGCATAGGTGATAAAGTGAAGAACTGTAAGATGAGGAGAGGATCCTAGATTATCCAGGTGGGCCCAATTGTATCTTAGGGATACAGTAGGTAACATATCTGAGTGTTTCCATTTATTACAGAGTTCTCCCTTAAAAAAGGAGAACCTTTCCCACTGTGATGAGAAGAAGATGTGCCTGAAAGAAAAGTCAGAGAGGCGAGATGTTGCTGGCTGAAGATGGAGAAGGGGGATCATGAGTCAAGGAATGAGGGCAGCTTCTAGAACCTGGAATAGGTAAGTCAGCAGATGTGCCCCTACAGCCTCCAGGAAGGAGCAGTTCTGCTGACACCTTGGTTTCAGTCCAGTGAGACTTGTGTTGGACTTCTAATTCCAGAACGAAAAATAATAAATTTGAGTTGTTTTAAGCTAATAATATTGTGATAATTTTTTACAACAGCAATAAAAATCTATTACCTATAGCAAATATATAGAATGTCTAGCAAGATAGTAACCATTCTTTAGTAAGTTTTCTCTAACTGTAATAATAATAATAATAATAATAATAATAATAATGATAATAATAAAAAGCTCACATCTTTATTGACAAATTGGACCTGACTGGAATGTATATAATCATTCATTCAAAAACATAAAATATTTGCTGTCTTTTTCAGAACTTACCAGGTGATAGATACTATGTCAAACCTAAGAATACAGGGATGAAAAGAACAGGAAGTCCTCTCCTGTGAAGTCAACTCTCTGTAGGGGACAAGACAAATTCTTCTTCGTCTTTCTTCTCCTTCATCTTCCTTATTCGGTGGGCTAAATGAATATACCTGGCATTTCTTAGGCATTAATTTAATCAATTCTTGCAATGATTCCAGGAAGTAGGTAATATTATCACTATCCCTGTCTTACAGATGAGAAAACTGAAACACAGATAGATGAAAACTTGCCAAGGTCATTTGCTAATAAATGGTGGAGTCGGAATATAATCCCACGCAGCCTGGCTCCAGATCCTGTGGCACTATTACAACATACAGCCTCACAAACAAACAATATCAATGGCAAGGTGATCAGTAAAACAATAGAGATGAGAGAGAGGGCATCAGGCACAGGGCACCATGCAAACATCAAAGTGATAGTCTCCTTTGAACGGGATGGAAAGCCCTTGCTGATTCGGTAACATTTTATCTTAGCTTATATTAATAATAATAGCTAACATTTACAATCTCCCTACGTATGTTACCTCTGGTTGCAAAACAATCCAAAACTTAATGGCTTGAAACAGTAAGAACTGATTGATACTTATTAGAGTGGAGGATATCGGATGGATTTCCTGGAAGAGGCTAGGCTCAATTGTGTACCTGTGGTCCATTTCAATTCAGGTGGGCAGCTCTGCTGATTGAGCCTGGACTCCCTCACATGTCTGGGGGTTGGCTGGCTATGGGTTGTGCTGCCTCAGTCACACTCACATGCACTCATCCTCCAGCATGCTAGCCCAGGCTTCTCACACAGACTGGCAGGCTTCCCTCAGAAGCGGCCAACTGGCCAGGCATGACTTCTACTGCAAACTGGCTGGACATGACTTGTATTGCGAACTGGCCAGGCATTATTTCTACTGCATTCTACTGGGCAATGCAAGACACAGGGAATTCAATAGGAATCAAAGGAGAAAGATTCAAGGAAAAGTAGGCTCTACCTTTTGATGGAAAAAGACAAGAAGTCACAATGTAAAGGGTCTGGGACACAGGAAGGGCAGAGAATCGGGAACATTTTAGTTATCAATTGACCACAACATATATTCATTCATTTTAACCTCACAGCAAACCTCTAATCTAGATAACATCATTGTATAGCCATCCCTTGGTATCCGTGGGGTAACTGCTTCCAGGATCCCTCTCAGAAATCCAAATCTGTGGATGCTCTCTTTTAAAAAATAGCCCTCAGAGAGCTGACGGTACTCACTTGCTAGCTGAGTAAACAGTGGAGCTAGAACCAGCACCAGGAGCCCCTTGATGCCAGAGCCTGTAAGGGCAGCATCCTGTACGCACACAGCTCACAGGTAGAGTGGGGCCACAGGGATTCTCCACTGCCTCTGTCTCACAGAAACACAGCCACATGATATGGAGACTCATGAGGCTTGGGGGTGAATAGAAGTCAGAATGTGGTTCCTGGCAACAAGACCTGAAGGTGCAGATCACAGTGAACTATGAAGGATCTGATGCAGTCCAAGAGAGAAACAAGTGACTGAACCAAGGCTGAGACCAGGGACTTTGATTAGAAGAGAGAAGAATCGAGAGACAGTTAAGAGGTAGTATGGACAGGGTGTGGCCACTGGCTGGATGTAAAACGTAAGAGAGAGGGGAGATTTGAGGAGCATGAAAAGATGGAGATAACATTAACAAAATAGGCAACTTAGGAGAAAACAGGCTTGTGGGGATTGCAGGCAGGTGGAGGCACCTCATTTATCCCTCACCCAATGAAGATTTTAGTACCCATTATATGCAGATACTGTTCCAGGCACTTGAGATTCATCAGGGACTAAATGAACAGAAATATCTGCCTCACAGAGCTTTCATTTTAGGGAGGAGAGACCAGTAATGTACAATAAACATGAAGAAGGAGCAAGTTTTATAGCACTAAGAAGGTAATAATTACTATGTGTGTTAGTTACCTCTTGGCTGCTGTAACAAATTAGAGTATGATGGTTGACTTCTTATAAATATTAATCACCTCCTGTTAGCTCTGGGCACTCAGTGAATTATTTTATATAAATCTGATAACCATCCCAGTCTTCTGATGTCACCCTAAACTCTGTATTTTAATACTACTGCTAAATTCACAATGCATCAGAGCTGTCTTTTGACAGATTAAGTTCCAATATCAAGTCCTGGGCCCTAGGCAAATAAAATATATTTAACTAATCTGATGCAGCTAATAGATACCATAACCAGCAAGAAGACACATCTCCAGTAAATTGAAGCCTCAGCTTTAGTATTAAGAACCAGAGCCACGCTTAAGGAGTAGCCAAACCTGTTGTGTGACTATGTCCAGAAACAACAGTTCTGCATCAGTCATGCCAAAACAGAAAGTCATTGTACCTGGTAAAAAATTTTCAACATTTAATGGAAACTGCAAACTGACTTTTCCTAGTCAGTCAAATCACTTGGCTATGTGAGCATAGAATTCATAGCTGATTTCTCTCCAGAGGCATAATTGGCCTCATATTGGCACACTTCCATGGCCAACAGGGCCACTTGGAAATTCTTGCCATTAAAAACTTTCAGACGAAGTTCACCTTCTCCATAATGTATAAGGTAGAGGCCACAGTTATGTACATGTATGAGAGTGTATTTAAAGATTGTAGTCCCTTCCCATTTCCCACCTCCCACCTTCTCTCAAAGTGCTTCATGGTTCATGACTGATAGGGTTTGTCTGTGTCCCCACCCAAATCTCATCTTTAATTGTAGCTCCCATAATTCTCATGTGTAGTGGGAGGGACCTGGTGGGAGGTAATTGAATCATGGGGGTGGATCTTTCCTGTGCTGTTCTCGAGATAGTGAATAAGTATCACAAGATCTGATGGTTTTATAAAGGGGAGTTTCCCTGCACCAGTTCTCTCTTGTCTGCCACCAGGTAAGATGAGCCTTTCGCCTTCCACCACGATTGTGAGGCCTCCCCAGTTATGTGGAACTGTAAGTTCATTAAACTTCTTTTTCCGTATAAATTACCCAGTCTTGGGTATGTCTTTATCAGCAGCGTGAGAATGGACTAATACAATGTTTGTTCTGCCTGCCTCCAAATGCATCTATTGAAATTCTAACCTTCAATGTGATGGTATTAAGAGATGGGGCATTTGGGAGGGCATTAGGTCATGAGGAAGAGACCTCATGAATAGAATTAGTGCCCTTATAAAAGCTGCCCAAGAAAGCTCCCCTGCCCCCTTTCTACCCCTTTCATTGTGGGGTTACATTGAAAAGATGAGGAACCAGGCCCCACCCAACATCAGATCTGCTAGTGCCTTGATCATGAACTTCCCAGCCTCTAGAACTGTGAGAAATAATCTTGTGTTGTTTCTAAGCTACCCAGAATTCTTTTACAGCAGCCTGATCAGACCAAGACTGCCCACTTCTGAATTAAGGGGAAAAGGTTCACTTTCTAAGATGCAAATTAGGCTTTCACCAAAGAATGGCCTTTGTTCTACCTGCTTGGGCCTTATCTTAGGCAGTGGTTCTCAACCTTGCTGCTTCTTAAACTTCTCTGGGAGCAACTGTAGAACATCAAAGCCTCCACCTTCCGCTGGCCAGTTGAGTCTGACACACAGGGGTTGGAGGAGAGGGCAGGATTGAACTCTCCACGTGATTCTGAAGCATGAGAGGGCTGAGAACTACTGACATAAAGCATATGGAGCTCTTGTTTTGGTTAACATTTGCCCATGGCTTAAACCATGATTTGCCTGTGATCCATGACTTCCCAAGAGTTTATTTTAGATATCTTACATTTAATAAAGACTGTGTAGTAATGATGATGAATTTGTCATGATAGAAGCCACCATTTACAACCACTGAACAGGGCATTGTACATTTTCTTGTTTAATCCTCCAGCAGCCTAGCAAGGCAGCTGTTTACCATCCTCATTCTACGGCTTAAGAACTTAGGGTCAGAGAAAAAAATTGCTCAAGACCATATAGTCAGTAAGTAACAGAACTAAGATGCAAATGCAGATTCCAAAGTCAATGCATCAATAGAATTGTAATACAGAGGGTGAGTGCTGTGGAGCTGCATAGGGTCAGGAACATCAGCCTAATCCTGGCTTTCCAGAGGAAGCGAATCTTAGCTGTAACCGGGAGGATAAGATGAAGCCAAGCTGGAAAGGTCAGAGAAGGGTGCTGAGGGAGGGAGAGGGGCACTAGAGAGGAGGCAACACAGGAAGGAAAGAAACACAGGTTGGAGGAAGAGGATGTGCAAAGGCCTGGAGGTGAACCAGAATGGGCTGGTGATCCAGGTGAGAATGAACATGAGATGTCCCCAACTGGCTCAGGTAGGAATGGCAAAGTGTCGAAATGAACACGTTAGGGGATCTATGGAAAAGAGAGCACATTGAGTGTACAGAACCGGAATTCACTGGAATTTAAATACGAAAAGTGCATACAGTTGGAATGATGACGTGAGAGAAGCTCATTACAGGAAATGGGAGAAAAAGAAAGCCCTGCTGTTAAGACCATGAGATGTGTTCCTCTCCTAAGATAATTGTCACCATCCATTGTAGAAGTGGATTGGACATTATCTACTGTGATCCTTGCATTTACCTGAAGAATCTAAGCCTTGGAGAGGGTCAGCAACTTGCTATAGGTCCTAGTGGCTGCCTAAATGGTCCTGACCTGGGCCTGGAACACAGGGTGATTGGCCCCAGAGCAGGTCTCTTTTCCATTTTGTCCCACTTGGAGGTAAATCATCAGACAGAATAGAAATCATTTTGCTTAATTTAAATAATAAAGGATAGTGCAGAGAAGGCTTAGCTGCATGCTGCTAGCATGGCCCACCTCCCCTCTGATGTAGGCAGCTCCTACCTACATCAGTGGTCCCTCTCCTGGGTGTCCAGAGCAGCCACTGAGCACACGCACATTCCTGAGCATGCACGTCTGAGTGTGGCTTTTGCAGGAAGAAGATTCAGTGCATTCTTAAGCGTATTGTATTTCCATAGCTCTCAAAGGGACTCTGACTCCCAAATATTTTTATAATAGCAAAGTGCTTTTATTAAAGATCCTAAAAGGCATAATTTTTTTCTTAAGCCTACATATTCATTATTGGTGAATAGTTTTATTTAATAGTATTTTTGCACCTGGCTTTGCCAATGCACAGCTAGTTTATGTCTATATACATAAAATAGTCTGAGAGGCAGAATTTTCAGTCATTGCTATTATCAATGACAATGACTACTGCTTACTAAACACAATATGCCACATAGGATCCTAAGACCTTTTCCTGTATTATTGTATTTAATCTCAAAAGTAGTCTGTGAGGTAGATACTGTTATTATAATTTTCATGTTACAGAGAAAAAAAACCCTCAAAAATAAAAAGATCGAGTCACTTGTCCTAGGTTGGTGGTTCTCAAAGTGTGATCCCTCCGGCAGCATCAGCATTACTGAAAATGCAAATTACTGGGCCCACTTCAAACCTAGTGAATCAGAAACTCTGTGGTTAGAGGCCCCAAATCCTTATTTTAATAAGTCCCTCTGGTGATTTTGATACCTTTAGTCATTCAGTTTAAGAACCACAGTCCTAGGGCATCCAGTTAGAAAATGATGCATTTTATTTACTGTTATATATAGCATCATTGCCCAAATCACACAGCTGGTAAATGACATTGCTGAGATTCAAGTCAGGGAACCAATTGCTAGTTTACCCTCTCTGATTTAAGCGGTGTAGACATAGACAGTCTAACTAGGTTATTGAAGCCTTAATCCCCATTGGGACTTACTTTTATGACTCTCATTGATCAAGTAACCCTTGGGGTCAAGAACCTCTGCCCAGCTGTCCCTATTGGTTTGTCTTGCACCACTGCATTTTCAGTGTGGGTGTCCAAACCCTGGCGAGCTCCATATCTGAGCTGTATGACCTTAGGTAATTTTTACTAGCTTTAAGGAAAGCCATTTGGCAGATTTTAATTCCAAATCTACCTGGTAAAAAAAAAAAAATCAATAGGTCAGATAATCTTCATACAAAAATTGACTCTTTCTTATAAGACAAACCTGTAGGAGCATTTCACAATGGCAGCCAGAACCTCATTTTAAATGCTGCCATGGTACAATGGCATGATGTTGAAAGATGAAGCTTGTATTTGGTGTGAGTGAGGACTCTAGATTCTGAAGCTAACCACATTAGCTGGAAAGACTTCGTGCATATCAGAAATGGAGAAAATACTGCATCCACTCACAAACAACACCCTATGTCGCCTTAAGCCTTGGCTTAATCTCTTTGATTTGACTTGTTCCCTCCAAACTCATTTTAAGGTCTTGAAAATACACAATGCAACTGTAAGGCCACACTTTGGGACTAAGAACAAGTTTGGGAATAATGACTCGAAGTTGGATTCGATGATCTCTTTTCATTTTATAAGTGTTATGAATCCACTGGCTTCTTGCACGAGAAAGGAGAACACTTTCAGCAAATTTCAACCATCTCACAAATCACTTCATCGATAGCTTAATATTCCGATTGTGGACTTTACACAAGATGTGACATCAAACACAGGACAATCTTGAAATGGCAAATGCCCGGAGGGAGCTGCCGGCCACGGAGTCTGAATTACCTCATACCTTGAAATTAGCAGGGCCTCCTGATCAGGGAGTGGGAGCAAAACATTTTTTTTCTTTTATTAGTAAGTCCCATTAACTCTGGTTCCAGCTTTCGGTACTCCCTGCCTTTCGTAAGGAGTGTCACCCTCACAATGACACAATGTTCTGCCTGTTTGCATTACTAAACACAGGAAGTACAATGGGGAAGCAGGCTGCTCATAAAAATGAGTTCAGACGCTTGCTACAGACGTGACAAATACCAAGCTGATTTTCATGCAAGGAATCCTGTCTCATTTTATGTGAAAATAAGGTAATAAGACAAAAGGAGCTATAGGACTCCAATTTTAGCTTTTTTAAAAAAAACAACATAGCCATACTGATATCCTATGAATCACCACCCCTACAGTGGAGTCATTTTTTACGGTGTGTGTGTGTGTGCGTGTGTGTGTGCACATGTGTGTGCTTGTGTGTGTGTAGGGAGAGAGAGATCCCTCTCTATCCATTAGTACAAAAGTTGGATTTCTCAACAGCTTGACAATACTGGAAACGTCTTGTCAGTGGCTACTCCATCATGATAAGTATTATTGTGTGATTTTTTTTTCTTAACAGAATGAAAACAGATGTCATTTGATATTAATGCCTAACCCCAAGTCAAGTGGTAACAATTTAAAAAGATACTTGAAGAAAAGAAATGAAACTGTACATAGAATTGTTATAAAGTAAAAACTTCAGGAGTTTATTTCACCTTTTAAGAAAAATCAGTTCCATTTCTTTCTCTCTCTAGAGAGGTAGACACACACACACACAGAAATTCTTTCTCACTTGGAAACGGCAGCGCCATTTAACTACTGTAGTCATGAGATGTGAGGGTAGTAGCCAGGAATGGCCCTAACTGATCAGCAGGATCAAGGGAGAGAAAACAAGCACCCCGTGAGAATGCTGAAGGGTTTGGGAAGTGTTTCTAACATTTCACCCGTCGTTTTTACTTAGCAGCTTTAGATTTTAGATGAAAACAGAGGAGAGATGAGGAAGACAGACACCAAGATGGGGAATAACAGGGCAGGAGCAACAGAAACAAAGACACAGATTCTCAAAACCCATTTGTCTCTGTTACTGGGGCTATTCTCATTCCTTTCTCTTTATACCCCATTGATACCCCGATGTCCTCTTCATTTTCCCCAGTTGTAGAATTTCAGTTGGCTTCTGACACCATGAGAAGAAACGAACTCAGTCCAGGCCAATGCAAACGTTTTCCTACAACTCTCTCCCACTTTCCCAAACCCTCCTCCCCCCAGCAGTGGCTTCTAATGGCTTCTGTACTCTTGATTTAAATTGCCCTAAATCCCACCCTCTCTTCTGCTTGATCCTAATAACTAATCTGTTCTTCTGCCAAGAAGAGATGACACTCCTTGTCAGCCCTCGCCTTCCTGTGGTCAAAATTAATTCATTCAACCAACATTCATTAAGCATCTACCATGAGGCAGACAGTGTCAGGCAACACCATCACAATCTCTGCCCTTGAGAAACCGCCACAACTACAGTCCTCTATCGTTCTATATGAATGCAGATGGCACAATCATTCTCTTTTGAACCTAGAATATATATTTTCAAAGGTTCAGATCTAAAAAATTGTTTAATGCATTAAAGTACCTAGAAAACTCTCCTGGTCAAAAATAGCCATTTAATTTACCAAACTCTATTTAATGCAAGGATTTTATTCTTGGGAAAGGAAACTAATTCCTTTTTTATTGTGGTTTTCAGCCTGGTCTGACTATCAGAATTAGGTTTTGGATCTAATCACAAAATTAACTTGATGATAGCAAACACAAATCGTCAAATCAGATTTTTCTACCAAATAAATGCAATGGAAACAAGATCTCTCCTACATACGGAAACCATGATCTCATGCTAGAATTTTAGGGGAATAAAGCTTGAACCCTAATGACTATTCATATCAGGAAATATTATTTCTTGTTTGTTGAAATGTCTATCTGAAAGGAACAAATCTAGCATACTTGCCTTTAAAAAGTTTAAAAAATAATTTGAAGAAAAAAAAGGAAAATAGGTCTTATGTCAGTGTTGAGTTAGTTCAGGTAATTATGTTTCTTTCTCCTAAAATAATCATATTTTATAATTTAAAAACTCACAACAGCCTTTCATCGTATTTTTATACATTCCCTTCTGTGTTACTGAGAAACTTGTATAAGCTCAGAAAATATAAGTATGCTCTGCTTCTCATGTATTTTTTCCTTTGGATGGTTTTGATTTGTTTTTATTGTTGCTCCATTGAGTAACTTTATAACACCATAACATTTTGTAGAAAAGTATTCCTAGATGAATGAAATCTTTCTGAAATCCTAAAAATCTTACCTTTGCCAAGCTAGCCTTACTGGCATGAAGCCTGCCCCACTTCCTGGTTCTGACCAATAATTTTCTATGCGAACGTCATCATCAAAGCTTGCAGGACAACTTGTGTTGAGCATTTCCAGATACCCATCCTTCCCTCTGTTATTTCAGTCAACAGCTGCTCATCCTGTTCTTCCCATCACCGTTCATGATTGCGTTAGACAAAAATCCACCTTAAAAAAACTGTGAAAACTGAGAACAGCAAAGCAACCAGTGGCAACTAAGAGGCACTCTGCTGTTATCAACCTCAGCTCATAGTCTTGGGCGCATGCCCAGCAGGACTAAATTCTCTGTACAGCAAGAGACAGTTTCAGCTGACCTGCTGTGAATGCCCCAAGTGAGTCACTGCCGTTAACTCCATCAATGCCACTTGCTGTCTATTTGGACATTTCTGAACAGCTGCTTGGCTCTGATGTCGACTTCTAACTGGAAATATGGCCTCGTCTGACTCAGTTTCAGAAGAGAAAAAGGGGGAGGCAGAAGGGAGGAGAGAAAACACACATGCCCACTCTCAATCAAGATTGACAACTTTGTTTTTTTCTCATTGATTGTGGTGGAAATAATTGTTGATGAGGTGGAAATACTAAACCCAGTTTGTCATAGTTTCTCTATTTTGTCTCAATATATTCCTCATGAAGTTGGATTGGGATCTTCTATTGAAATTATATGCTGCTGTGGAAATTTGTAGTCCTTAAGAGCTCACCCCATTTCCACATTTTGTTTTTAACATATCCACTGAATTTTCCAAACACAAAAGTGAATATTTCTTTTATTCTAAAAATATTGTTCATAATATTGAGAATACATTTAGAATCAATCAACATTTTTGGAGTACTTGTTAGAACGGACTTCTGGGGTAGACATTAAAAAGGATTCTGAGAAATATCAGACATGCTTCCTGGATTCAAGAATTTATAATAAAATGAAGAGAAAAGGCCTTGTTCAAACAGATGGCCCAGGAACAAGATGAGACAGTGTGCATAGAAGTGTCACATGCCTGCTACAGCTACTAGAATCTGTGAGAGCTCAGAGAAAGGCTCTGGGCTGATGGCTTTAAATCCAGAATGACGGTAACTGATACTAACAACTGAAATGAAATTGACTTTATAAACATGGACGATGTGTCATAGCTGGGCATGCAGCCCAAGTGTCTAAGTTGAAGACTGAAAAATGCTCACATGGCCTCAGTATTTCATTTCAGCAAAAATCCATGATTTATATGTGCACTGTTGTATGCACAGGCACATGTACACATATTTTTAAACTCTTATATTGCCAGAGACACTGAGGAGGTGATCATGTACTTATTCTCCTGGGATCACTACTATTGTGTGGACAGTGAACAAGCACCAAGCCGGGTTTCTGGAGTTTAACCCACAGAAAGACAAACAGAGGAAATAGCATAAGGCTTCTTCCATTTTGAAGTTATCTTCTACCTGCTGTTTTTATTTCTTGAAAGGAGATTTCAGAGGAGAATAAAGATAGGTTAATTCTTAGTTTTATGATGATAATAATATAACTATAGATTTTCTAACAGCATTTCAGCATTTGTAAAGATTTTTCCTGAACAGTAAACATAGGAATGTTATTCCATGATCATTGGTGCTTTGAGTTAATTTAGCTCTCTGCATTATGTACTCTACTTGACTGCAGTTTGAAGTTGAAGAGAGCATGGTCTCCGGTGCTCGGATAATGCTTCCTATGGAATATGTGAGTAGACTTAGTTACTCTTAAAGTCATCAAATGAGATTGGACCACAAATACAATACAAAAAATAATCTCAAGGTTTTAATCCTGAAAAGCTTGCAATATTAGAAAACAATGGATCCAAAGGAAATACCTTGATTTGGGGCACTAAAACCAACTAGTAGTTTTCAGCATAATTTTCCAATTCATATCTAAGGCTGCTTGAATAATTAATAAACTATCATCGGTTTTCCCAAGTCACCAAAATCACACTTAGTTGTGAGTGTGTTGTATCCAGATTTTGGTATAATCAAGTCTGCCTTAGACCTTATCTACAGGCTTGATGGAACAAAAGGGTTTTTCTCCAAATGGAGAGACAAGTCAGAAAGGGAATCCTCTCTGAAGGGAAGTAAGAATTGTGTGGGGAATACATACCATGGTCGAAATTACAAGTTGATTCATGAGCAGTCTTGCTTTAATACCATGGTGCGGTGATCAACGCAGAAACAGGCAGTGAAACATAAATGATAAATAAGGAAAACAGATTCTATGGGAAAATGAATGAAGACAATAATTCATTCTATGGAGGTGAGAGGATGCTGAGAGGAATTCCCAAAGAAAACAGTTGAGCTGGTTCTCAGTATGCCTTTAGCAGGCTGCCTTGGGCAAAAAGTGAGAGGGAATTTCAACCAGTAAGTGCAATATTTATTCAGGAAGTATTTAATGAAGTGTCTATTATGTGCCAGGTAGTATTTTGAATACTGGGGATATCATTTTGAACAAAACCAGGTTCCTAATTCATGATGCCTATATTCCCACAGGGAAGGCACACAGTAAAATCAAATTAATGAATGAAAAAGTAAGTAAATAGATAAATGAAAAATAAATGAAATATAGTTCTATATTATAATGTCAAATAGAGACAAGAGCTAAAAAGAAAAATAATGTAAGGCAAGATGAGGTTATTTCCAATTATGCGGAAGCGTAAAAATGCAGATGACTTTTATGAATCAGCAAGATCTGATTGTCCTTACAGCACAATATGCTTACTGGGAGTGAGGGTGAGAAAGGGGTGAGAAAATGACTAAAAAGGAGGCAGAATATTTGGGTTTCAAGTCCCATACAATCTTTTAAGCCCTGTTAAGAAGTTTGGGTTTTCTTCTAAAGACAAGTCAGGAGCCATGGAAAGATTCTTAGGTAGGGGATATGGTATGGTCCGTTTTTATGTAGATCACTTCCATGGCAGTATAGAGAACACATTTTGGGTGATCAACTTGGGAGGCAGGGGCCTTAGTTAGGAAGCTGGTTGCTTGTGGCCTATCCGTTGAGTTGAAAGGATTATTACACACAGGCTGGCCTGTATCTGGTAATCTGAGCTTTAACGAGGAGGAATCCTAGCCCAGGTGGGTCACTGTAAATGGTTAACCCAGTTGTAACTGACGTTCCTACTGGCCCTGAATTGAGGGGTTGCTCCTATCTCCCCACCCTACTTGCCTGGAATTTCTGCTTCTGGTAATATCAGAATAGCTCCTGTCAGACAAACTGTATCACAGGTAACAACTGTGAACTCTGTACAAATTATTCAAAACCAATGACTGAATACTCTGGAGAGAGACCAAAGGCAGACAAAGACAGAGAGGCAACCAATGCTCAGGAGAAGAACATAACAATGGTAAGTTTTCTGCTTTTTACAGGCTTTAGCCAGAGAGCAGGTCCAAGTTAGGGCTACACTAGGAAATGAAAACTTGGATCAAAAGCAACAGTCTTACAAGCTTGAAGAACCAGAAAAACAATTTTAGGAGACCAAGCCAGACAGAAGATAGCCAGAGAATGATATCCAAAATTTCATGTATAAATTCTGCCCAAATCTCTGATGCACCTTGAACTGTGCATGTACAGGGTAGGCTCTAAGCAGTGCCGCCTAGGCTAAAAGAACAGAACGCAGATTTCAGCTGCTGCCCACCACAAGAATGAAAGATTTTGGATTTCAATTCTAATCAAGTTAACTGTCTGCTTAAAACAAAATAATCAACACCCTTTGTGATTTGATTGAATTTTCCGAATTCAGGGTCTCCAAAATGTATTACTCGCCATGTCCAGGATTACTAGATATACAAAGAAAGTTTAATAGATATACAAAGAATAAAGAAAATATAACACAAAACCAAGAGAAAAGACTTAATAAAATCTGATCCTGAAATAACCCAGATATTAGCAGACAAGGATTTTAAAGCAGATATTTTAAACATGATCTAAAATAAGAGAAATATGTATTTCATAAATAAAAATACTAAGTCTCAGTAAAAAAAAAATAGAAACCATAAATAATAACCAAATGAGAACCTAGAACTGAAAAATACAATGCCTGAAATAAGAAATTAACTGGATGGGCTTAATAACTAGGAGATGACACAAGAAAAAGTCAGTGAAGTAGAAAGTAGATCAATACAGTCATAAAATCTTAAAAATAGAAAGAAAAAACAGATTGGCTTGTGGAAAGATTTCAAAGGAAAACAGGGAAAAATTTTTTGAAGTAGCAATGCCTAAAATTCTCCCCATTTGGTGAAAAACATAAAGGCTGGAAAATTCAATCAAAGAAAACCATAGTAAGAGCCATTATGATTATTGAAAGTAAACCAGATGGCTGGGTGTGGTGGTCCACACCTGTAATCCCAGCACTGTGGGAGGCTGAGGCAGGCAGGTTGCTAGAGCCTAGGAGTTCAAGGCCAGCCTGGGCAACATGGCGAAGCCATGTCTCTAAAAAAATTAGCCAAGTCTGGTGGCGCATGCCTGTAGTCCCAGCTACTCAAGAGGCTGTGGCAGGAGGACCACTTGAGTCTGGGAGGTTGAGGCTGCAGTGACCACGATTGTGGTATCACATTCCAGCCTGAGTGACAGAGTGAGACCCTGTCTCAAAAGAGAAAGAAAACCAGATAACAAAAAATTCTTAAAGCAGCCAGAAACAATGTAACATCATATAATAGGTATAGAATAAAAACAATACAAACAATTGCTAACTTCTTATCAGTAACTATGAAAGCTAGACTACAGTGGATCAATGTCATTAATGGGATAAAAGAAAGCAAAAACTTTCAAGTTATCCTTTTATATCCAGTGAAAATAACCTTCAAGAAAGATTGAAATAATCTTCAAGGTAAAATAAAGACATTTGCAAATAAATACACACTAAGATAATTTATTGCCAGTATATCCACACTGCAATATACACTACAGGAAATTTTTCAGACTGATAGGAATTTGTACTAGATGCAAATGGAATCTTCAGAATAAATTCAACTCATTTACACGAGAAATGGTAAATATGTGGGTAAAAGTAAAAGATTGCTTAAATTAAAAAAACTTTGTATTGTGATTTATGAAGCATGTAGATAATGATATATATGACAACTATAGCAGAAAGGATGACGGAATCAGTAAACAGATTTAATTAATTACAACATCTGTATATTATACATGAAGTGGCACACTATTAACTCCAAGTAGATTGTGAAAATGTAAGAATGTTTATAGTAGTCCTTAGAGCAATAATTAAAATTATAATGCAAAGAAGTATAGCTAAAAAGCCTTTAAATAAAATCAGTTCTAAAAATCTATATAGTTAGCCCCAAATAAAGCAGGACTAAAGCTCCACCTTCCTACTCTCTATATATTCCCTGATGATTTTATTTACTACCCTTGATTCAACCACTACATATAAGATGACCTTTTTATAGGTCACATTGAGAGTTAGAGAGCTCCAACACAGGAATTTTTGACTCATAAGCCCCCAAATCTATCTATAACCCACATCTCTCTCCTAAGATCCAGACAATATATCTAACACAGAGGTAAAAATGGGAGGCCCATGGCTAGATATGGCCTTTTAAACAAAATTAGGGTTTTTGGAAAATCAGATATTTTTTATATTGAAATTTATATTTCCAAAATCTCTTGGAAAAAAAGTGAAGATCTGAAATACAAATCCTGAATTCCTGCAACAGCACCATTCGTTGAAGCTAAGTATGACCCTACCCTTTAGTCTGAGAACTTACTGATCCTATAATCTCTATCACTCCTTATGTATGACACCTGTTCACTTTACTCAGTGATGAGTACTGATAACAACTTAAGTGAATGAATTCTATGATTACATCTCCTGTTATGAACACTACAAATCTTGTAATCTGTGTATGCATTAGCTTTTTATCAACCCAGTCATGCTGACCTGAACTGAGTTTGAAGTCAACAAGATCCCTTTTCATAAAGGAAGTTCAATTTATATAGGTCTTTCCATTTTATAGCTGGATGATTTTCTGAATCTCAATGCAGACTTACCTAGTTATCCCTAGTAGATTTCATTTCACTGTTTTCAGCCCTTCATCACGGACAACCGAGATATTTTGGAATCCCCATTCAGTCACTTACCACAGTGTCTTTCCTTCTTGATTCTATGTCATTCAGACATCTGACATTATGCATTCTACATTTTCCAATTTAAATGGAACCAGTCTTTGGTGACAGAGAAGGTAATGCCTAATCAGTATTATCTTAAAATAATTCAGCCTAGGAGTAAGTCCTCTCAGATAACATCCTATCTTCACCTGAAGCCAGATCAGTGTTCAGAGGACATGACTTTATGATTGATATTTCTATTAATGCCTTCTTGTTGAGCCTAGTACTTCTGTCTTTTGACAGATTTTCTAATGTCGGGAACATGAAGAATATGAATGGATAGTGTCGCGAAGAGAATAATAGGCAGAACATGAGGGAAAGGTTTGAGATATGGGTTGGGCTCTGGTTAGGGTTCAGAATTGGGCAGCCTGCATGGGACTGTCTGATCCAAAGTTTCATTGATTCTTGCCCCTGGGAATGTGAGAATCTGGGAACAGTTTGCAAATGTTTTCATACCCCTCCCATCTTCTTCATCATAAAGGAGCTCATTCATTTAGCTTTCCCTTCTTTTTACTGGCACCTTTTGAAAGAAAGGCAAGAATTAATGTGCATTTGGGAAACAAAAGTTGCCACGTACATATTTAGATTGTTAAACTATATTCAGAAAAATGAATAATTTTGGCATATATGTGTAAAGATCTTGGATCTATGCCCTTTTACGATGGGTAGTTACCTGCGTCTCAGCTACGCCTCTGATTCTGGAATGAGGAAGAAAGTCTTCATAGTTTAAGAAAAACTGAAGAGCCAAGGACAGCAGAAAACATGGACTGAATGCCTTGAATCAGGGAATATCTCATGCAGTAGTGTGAAAAGCCAGGCATCTCTTGCCTTCAGTTGGTCCAGGCAGCTCTGAGAGTTAACGTATAGCGTCCCTGAGTTAGGGGTGGTTCCTCTGGCCTATATAGAAGATTTTTTAATGGGCTGCTATTGTTCCTTCCTTCTTTACATTCTTAACTTAGGCTGTTGACATTAACATGTTGTAAGAGAAATCAACAGAAGCCAGTTTAGAGGTTTTAGAAATTATGTCTTTGATGTCTAAGAAAAGCATCTCAAACTATTTAAAATATTATATTGTGTTTTTTATTGAGATATAAAATCTACCACAGAAATAAGCCACTGAACCCACAAAAGGTGCGTCAATTTCTGTAGAGATGTTTTAGGAAGAATATGATCAAATGTAAGACATGACAATAAAACAGCGTGTGCACAACACTTCTCGTCTTCAAAGTATTTTACAAGCGTTGCCTTGTTAATGCTCACGGCTCATCACTGAGATGGCAGGTGTGTGCTATTTATCCCATTCCACAGGTGACAAACCCAAGAAAGGTGAATGGGTCACCTGATGGAGTGGTATCAGATACTGCTGATACCATGGACATTGGGGCTGACACAGCATTGAGTGTCCAGATGTCCTTTCTGTGACCAGGAAGATTGTCCAGATGTCCTTATTGTGACCAGGGAGAGACTGTCCTGCTTTTTGAAAGCATCCAGTGCCCTAGCTTCCCTCTTCAGCCTTCTTCTTCCACTGTGTTCATTTCTACTTGGGCTTGGAAATCCCACTCATTCCCAGAGCTCAACTATTCTCCATGTGTTGGTACCTCCAACATTTAACTTGCTCTAGATCTCAAGTGTAAGAGCTATATTTCCACCTCTTGATTGGGTTACTTCCTCCGTTCTGCCAGCCTTCCCCAAAAGTCATTTTCTCCACAATTTAACTCATTGTTCTGTGCAGATCTTGGGATCTATACCTCTGCTAAAGGTACCATCAAATTCCTTGATTCAAAATCTGAGGTTATTTGCAGAATCTCTCCCTTCCTCTGCTCTCACAGGGATATTGTCTTTGCTCTGGCCATGACCAAGAGTGTGACTTCAGGAAAGTTTCTTGACCTTCCTGACCTTCTGTTTTCTCTTCAGTTTAATAACAACAATAACATGAGGTTATTGTAAGAATTAAAGCACAGCAGAACATCTAGCCCATACTAACTACTCAACAGGTGGTAACTAATTACCGCTCAAGTATCCCACCCTCAATTTTCCTTTTCTTTACTCCAGCCAGTAGCCTGGTTCAGATCATCTTTCCTTTTATAACAGACAATTTTTAATCACTTGTTGTTATGGACTGACTGCTGTGTCCCCATAAAATTCCTATGTTGGAGCTCTCTAACTCTCAATGTGACTATTTGGAGATTAGGTTTTTTTGTTTTTTTGTTTTTTTTTGAGACAGAGTCTCGCTCTTCTGCCCAGGCCGGACTGCAGTGGCGCTATATCGGCTCACTGCAAGCTCCGCCTCCTGGGTTCACGCCATTCTCCTGCCTCAGCCTCCCAAGTAGCTGGGACTACAGATGCCCACCACCGAGCCCAGCTAATTTTTTTTTTTAATTTTTTTTATTTTTAGTAGAGACGGTGTTTCACCGTGTTAACCAGGATGGTCTCGATCTCCTGACCTGGTGATCTGCCCGCCTCGGCCTCCCAAAGTGCTGGGATTATAGGCGTGAGCCACCGCGCCCAGCCGAGATGACGTTTTTAAGGAAGTAATTAAGGTTAAAGGAGGTCATAAGGGTGGGCAATAATCCAATAGCATCATTACAAGAAAAGGAAGAGATGCCAGAGATGATCTCTCTCTGCATGTATGCACTGAGGAAAAGCCAAGTGAGCACCAATGAGAAGGCAGCCGTCTGCAAACCAGGAAGAGAGCCCCCACCAGATCCCAACCATGCTGCCACCCTGATCTTGGATTTCCAGCCTCCAAATTGTGAGAAACAAATGTCTGCTGTTTAAGTCACTTTGTCAGTGGTATACTGTTAAGGCAGCCTGAGAAGACTAAGACACTTCTAAACAGGTGTCTCTTCCTTTATAATTGCCTCTTCAACAGCACTGTAGTCAGCTATGCAGTGTCCATTCCTCCATTCTTGCTGATAGAACTCTTGCAGTAGCAAATGTCTCATTAAAAATAAACAAGCCGAGCGTGGTGGCTCACTCCTGTAATCCCAGCACTTTGGCAGGCTGAGGTGCGTGAGTCACCTGAGGTCAGGAGTTCAAGACGAGCCTTGCCAATGTAGTGAAACCACGTCTCTACTAAAAATACAAAAATTAGCTGGGCATGGTGGTGCATGCCTGTGATCCCAGCTACTCAGGAGGCTGAGGTGGGAGAATTGCTTGAACCTGGGACGCAGAGGTTGCAGTGAGCTGAGATCACACCACTGCACTCCAGCCTGGGAGACACAGTGAGACTCTATCTCAAACATAAATAAATAAATAAACTAAACACTTCCCCACAATTCCTTGCATTCTCATCCAGTCTAGCCAATGGTTTTAAGCAGGCATCTGAGGGAAGGCATGTCTGTTACAACTATTGTTTTTCTCATAACAAGTGTGATATTCCATTAACACACGAGTTTGACCTTTGCCCTTCCCCCTTCTTGCCTGAAACTCTGATGCGCTGTTGGGAGGTGGAGCAGCCCTCTCGAAAACCTGAGGACTGAAGCATCCACTAAGTGAACAAGGTGGACTCAAGTTCTTGATATTTTCTCTGACTGTTGTGCCCATCCTAGAATGCCAACCTTGACTTCTTGTTTCATTTGAAAAATAAACTATTTGGCTTTAGTGGTGTTCTGTTGGATGCAGATATTATAATCTGAACTGGGAGAGCTTCCAAACTGTTCTCCATGTTACCACCAGAAAAAAAAAAAGGAAGGAAAGTGACACTTCCATTAGGTCATGCTCCTGCCCAAATGCTTCCACTAGCGTCTCATTGTATATGAAATAAAGTCCAAACTCTGAAGACAACATGAGAATTACTTGCCATCAGCCTGTCTCCTTTCCTGCCTTGCCTCCTCCACCCCAGCTTCCATTCTCTGCTATACCATCTTTGAAAAACCACCTGTTCACCCCAGACACACCCAGCACCTCCTCACCTTCTTGCCTTTGCTCTCTGCCTATAAAGCCTCCCTTCATCCATCTGCCAAGACATGACTTGTTTTGCAAGTGCCAGCTCAAATGTAGCCTTCCCCTGAGGCAGCAGTGTTTCTTCTTATAAGGAATCTCTTGCATCTCGGGGCTTCCATGGTACTTTGCTTTCAGCAAAATCCCAGACTCTTTCACATTCTGCTGAGAGTTAGTATGAATGACATTGCTGACTGTTGAGGCAGTGTGGTTGTGAGTCAGAGTTCAGGAGCCTCAATGCCCAGCCTGGATCACCCCTAACAGCATGAGGGGCTTAGTACTAATCCCTCGAAGGCTCTTTCTCTCTTTTTAGAAACTCTGTACATTGGGGTAATGATGGTACCTACTGCCTAACAAGCATTGTTGCAATAATTAAAAGAAAATATGCGTGTAAAATGCTTACAAAGTGACTGGTACATAGCAACTTAATTTGTTTAATCTTCTTTCCTATCTAGATAAGAAATTTTTTGGTAGCAGTTACTGCCTTATCTGTCTCTCTATAGCCGCTCAGCCTGTAGCATGCTGCTGAGTATATGGGAGCCACACAATAACTATTTACTGGATTAAATCAGTCAATATTTAAAAATTCCCATTTAAATTCTGTTTTGCACAATGATGCATGGAATTAGACACTAAAATATTCAAGCTATACTTAGGTGTCATTTTTTATTTTTATTTTTATTTTTTGAGTGGAGTTTCACTCTTTTTGCCCAGGCTGGAGTGCAATGGCGCTATCTCGGCTCACTGCAACCTCTGCCTCCCGGGTTCAAGTGATTCTCCTGCCTCAGCCTCCTGAGTAGCTGGGATTGCAGGCACTCGCCACCACACCTGGCTAATTTTGTATTTTTAGTGGAGACAGGGTTTCACCATGTTGTCCGGGCTGGTTTCAAACTCCTTACCTCAGGTGATCCGCCCACCTTGGCCTCCCAAAGTGCTGGGATTACAGGCATGAACCACCACGCCCGGCCTATGTGTCTTCAAGATCTTTGAACTTATATGAATTTGTGAAGTTCTCATTAGAACTCCTTTATCCTTTTCTCCGTATGCTCTTTTTATCTGTTAATTTATTTTTTTTTTTAATGTTAACCCACGCATTATTTTGTTTGTTTCTTAAAGCAAATCTCTGCAATAGGTACCTAAAGAAGTAAACCACTGTATAGTCAATAGAGATTTCAGGTGCTGAGAGATGGACTTGTCCTAAGGGGGTTAGAGGCAACAGGGGTTTATGCCCCATGGTGAGGATTCCCTGTCTACTGTTCTTTTCATTAAACAAAGTCCCGTGGCAAGAATAACCCCTCCACGCCTACAAGCCCCGGCAGATATTCCCAACAACGAAAACATGCTCAAGGTGTTTTGGGTGATGAGGTACAATCAGGAAATGGACAATGCTGGGTCAGTGCAGTGAGTCTTCCCTATGGGATCAGATGGACTTGGGTTCGATTCGCCCAGGGGTTGGTACACTGCCTCTGTGCACTGATATGTGAAATGGGGATCTTGATAATCATGTGATAGATTGTCTTAAAGGTCAAAGGAAGCAATATATGTGATGTACATCACATTGCATTGTGGATGCTTGGTAAATTTTATTTCCCCACCCCTTCACAAGCTTGATAATTAGCACATGTTTATCCAAAAGAAAGAGACAGAGATTTATTATAAAAAATTGAGTCACATTATTCTGGAGGCTGGTAAGTCCAAAATCTGCAAAATGGGCCTGCTGGAGATTCAAGACAGCTGATTGTGCAGAGGAAGCCTGAAGGTCATCTACGGGAAAATTCCCTGTTGCTCAGGGAGGCTGGTCTGTTTCTTTTATTCAGACCTTCAACTGATTGGATGAGGCCCACCAAATTATGAAGGGCAATTTGCCTTACTTAAAGTTCACCAATGTAAATGTTAATCTCATCCCAAGACACCTTCCAAGTTGACACATAAAATTAATCAACACAAATACTATCCTAAAGATGCTTGGTGCTTAACGAGGCCAAGAAAATAATGTCAATTTTTTTAGTAAGTTGCTATTAGTTGTGACCAATTACTTCTTCAGAATATACATCAGGTGATGCCTTTCTGTAGATGGATTAGAACCAAAATTGTTGTTCACATTACTACTGTGGGTTCTGATAAGGAATAAGCATCATGTTACAAAATTTGAGATATTTGTGACTATCTGTAGAGGGTTCTAGGGAAACCATGAGCCTGCTTGATGCCTTTGTGCAAATTCTTTTTTTTGGCAAATGCTGGCAAGGGCAGTGCAGGCTGGATTTTTTCCTTCAGCCATGGTACATGGAGAGCTGGTGACCTCAGACCATTTTGTATGGCTTGTGTATTCCACCACACCACGTATATGAACTGTGGCCTTAGAATACCTTTTAGTCTGAATCAGGTTATGTTCTAGTGAAGCTGCAACTTAGTGATGAAGCATTTATGTCAAAAACTTTGTCAGCTGTACTGATTCACAAGCCGAGCATAATAAATGAGCATAATAAACGAATATAAGTAAAATGGAACCTGTCCCTGACATTGGGCAGGTCTTTGCCCTGTTTTTCAATGTATCCTGCCACCTTTCTCAGGAACCCAGTGTACCGTCTTCACCAAAACACCAGGACATCTCATTATTCCTTGTGTCAAAGCAAAATCTCTCACAGGAAATTTAAGTAAATTCATCATTTTATTCTCTTATGACTGAAAGGAAACAAAATGCTTTTTTTCCACATCATGACCACGCTGTAAGTTTTAAGAATATGAAGTGAACAGCAATTTGTGCTTGAGCCTAGATGTAGAACATTTTCTCCGTTGGACATCCTTCAGCCTCTCGACCTTTGAAATAGATACCAGAGACAAAACTCCCCCATCCTCTCACAACCATGGTCAGGGTGTACATGTGAGCAAAGGGGAGGGTTCTGGCAGCAAGAGCCAAACCAGTACTGGAGATCACACAGTCAGCCCTCACTGTACCCACCCAAACCACCATCAGTAGAAATAATACAACCATACCTCTCACCTGTACAGCACTTCAGTTTTCCATAAGCTTAACTCACACTGTCTTCCATAAAGTTCTTGAACACTTATACACCTATACAATCAAACAAAGCAAAACATACCCAAGCATGAGGTAGTCATCATTCACATTTTAGAAATAGGAGGACTGTGGCTAAAATAAAAAGGGGATTAAAAGAGAATTTTAGACCAATATCCCTGATGAACATCGATGCAAAAATCCTCAATAAAATATTGGCAAACCGAATCCAGCAGCACATCATAAAGCTTATCCACCATGATCAAGTGGGCTTCATCCCTGGGATGCAAGGCTGGTTCAACATATGCAAATCAATAAACATAATCCAGCATACAAACAGAACCAAAGACAAAAACCACATGATTATCTCAATAGATGCAGAAAAGGCCTTTGACAAAATTCAACAGCCCTTCATGCTAAAAACTCTCAATAAATTAGGTATTGATGGGACGTATCTCAAAATAAGAAGAGCTATCTATGACAAACCCACAGCCAATGTCATACTGAATGGGCAAAAACTGGAAGCATTCCCTTTGAAAACTGGCACAAGACAGGGATGCCCTCTCTCACCACTCCTATTCAACATAGTGTTGGAAGCTCTGGCCAGGGCAATCAGGCAGGAGAAAGAAATAAAGGGTATTCAATTAGGAAAAGAGGAAGTCAAATTGTCCCTGTTTGCAGATGACATGATTGTGTATTTAGAAAACCCCATTGTCTCAGCCCCAAATCTCCTTAAGCTGATAAGCAACTTCAGCAAAGTCTCAGGATACAAAATCAACGTGCAAAAACCACAAGCATTCTTATACACCAATAACAGACAAACAGCCAAATCATGAGTGAACTCCCACTCACAATTGCTTCAAAGAGAATAAAATACCTAGGAATCCAACTTACAAGGGATGTGAAGGACCTCTTCAAGGAGAACTACAAACCACTGCTCGACGAAATAAAAGAGGATACAAAGAAATGGAAGAACATTCCATACTCATGGATAGGAAAAATCAATATCGTGAAAATGGCCATACTGCCCAAGGTAATTTATAGATTCGATGCCATCCCCATCAACCTGCCAATGACTTTCTTCACAGAATTGGAAAAAAACTACTTTAAAGTTCATACGGAATGAAAAAAGAGCCCACATTGCCAAGTCAATCCTAAGCCAAAAGAACAAAGCTGGAGGCATCGTGCTACATGACTTCAAACTATACTACAAGGCTACAGTAACCAAAACAGCATGGTACTGGTACCAAAACAGAGATATAGAGCAATGGAACAGAACAGAGCCCTCAGAAATAACACCACACATCTACAACCATCTGATCTTTGACAAACCTGACAAAAACAAGAAATGGGGAAACGATTCCCTATTTAATAACTGGTGCTGGGAAAACTGGCTAGCCATATGTAGAAAGCTGAAACTGGATCCCTTCCTTACACCTTATACAAAAATTAATTCAAGATGGATTAAAAACTTGAATGTCAGACCTAAAACCTAGAAGAAAACCTAGGCAATGCCATTCAGGACACAGGCATGGGCAAGGACTTCATGTCTAAAACACCAAAAGCAATGGCAACAAAAGCCAAAATTGACAAATGGGATCTAATTAAACTAAAGAGCTTCTGCACAGCAAAAGAAACTACCATCAGAGTGATCAAGCAATCTACAGAATGGGAAAAAATTTTTGCAATCTACTCATCTGACAAAGGGCTAATATCTGGAATCTACAAAGAACTCAAACAAATTTACAGGAAAAAAACAAACAACCCCATCAACAAGTGGGCGAAGGATATGAACAGATACTTCTCAAAAGAAGACATTTATGCAGCCAACAGACACATGAAAAAATGCCCATCATCACTGGCCATCAGAGAAATGCAAATCAAAACCACAATGAGATACCATCTCACACCAGTTAGAATGGTGATCATTAAAAAGTCAGGAAATAACAGGTGTGGAGAGCATGTGGAGAAATAGGAACACTTTTACACTGTTGGTGGGACTGTAAACTAGTTCAACCATTGTGGAAGACAGTGTGGCGATTCCTCAAGGTTCTAGAACTAGAAATACCATTTGACCCAGCCATCCCATTACTGGGTATATACCCAAAGGATTATAAATCATGCTGCTATAAAGACACATGCACATGTATGTTTATTGCAGCATTATTCACAATAGCAAAGACTTGGAACCAACCCAAATGTCCATCAATGATAGACTGGATTAAGAAAATGTGGCACATATACACCATGGAATACTATGCAGCCATAAAAAAAGGATGGATGAAGCTGGAAACCATCATTCTCAGCAAACTATCACAAGGACAAAAAACCAAACACCGCATGTTCTCACTCATAGGTAGGAATTGAACAATGAGACCACATGGACACAGGAAGGGGAATATCACACACCGGGGCCTGTCGTGGGGTGGGGGGAGGGGGGAGGGATAGCATTTGGAGAGATACCTAATGTAAATGACGAGTTAATGGGTGCAGCACACCAACATGGCACATGTATACATATGTAACAAACCTGCACGCTGTGCACATGTACCCTAGAACTTAAAGTATAATAAAAAATAAATAAATAAAAATTTTAAAAAAGGGGGATTTAGTAATTTGCCCGCAATCACATCACAAATACGTGGCAGAACTGGGTTTGAAAACAGATCCTCTTCCATCTTGAGCAATCTTTGGCCCAGATTTCACAGCAGCCACAAGAGAAGTGGGGTGGGACTGCACCCTCTTTTCTTATTCACACCTCCTCCTCCATCGAGGCTGCAACGTAGTTCATTTTCGCCTGACCACCCCCAGATGCAATGGGTTTGCAGGAAAGAAACACATCATTCAATCAGCTGCTCTTTCTCAAAGCCATCTGGAAAGGCTGTGCTGGATTGCACTGAGGTGAAAAGCAAAGCAGTTCACTCCGATTCCTTCATCCTGCATGGGTCCAGGCACTTCTGTGCCTCCTTTCCTTTCACCTAAAATGGTTCCTGGATTCACAAGAAATGTGTAATCCATGATGGTCCCTCACTTTGTCTCACACACTAACATCTACATATTCCTGTGGCATCTCATGTTTATTTAGTCTGATGATAATTTTTTATTCTCTTTTTTCTTTTGCTTGGTTCTATTTGCCTGATGTTTCCATGCCTCGCCTATATGATTTATGGTGAAACTCTCCAGACATAATTATTTGGTGTAAATATAATGGCTGAAAATTAATATTTACAGCATTTAAGGAGTGTTGTATTTTTGTTGTTAATGATGACGTTGTTTCAAAATTTCAAGACTCTCTTTGGATAATTGATGTATTCATATTTAACATGCAATAATATTGCACAAGTGTATTGGAAAAAGCAGGTGTTGAAATTGTTGGACCAGTTCTTTTTCATTTGACACCTACTCTTTACCCTATTGAACTTCACCTTCTTTGTCTCTGAGCACTTCTAAACTGCGGAAGACACTTGCAACTCTAAATTCTGTTATTCACGTTGACTGTTCCACTAAAGCAACAGAAGTGATATCAAGTAGATTCATATATTTTAAAGGCCAAAGAGTATTGGTTCAAAAATTGCTCCTTTTTAAAATATACTCCATATGGCCATGGGTTTCTCAAGTAGACCACAGTTTGATTTAAGAACATTTTTCCCTCTTGAGAGAAACAAAAAACCACACGAACATATCTAGAACATTTTTCCTGCCTTCTCTTTGCACAATACCCCACCTAGTATTATGAGGGATTGTAGGCCTAACTAAATACCCCCAACTTACCTTAAGTACACACCCTCCGGAACTCCCCAAACCAGTTAGGCCTTATTGAAAGAGTTTTGCCATTCAAATGCCTTCCCAGTTGTCCTGTCTTAGCCACACCCACAAAACAAATGCAACTGCTCACTCTAGAGCCAGCCGGTGGGCAAATAGAGCTCTTCTTCCAGCCTCTCCCAAGCCAGGCATACATTTGGCCTGAAGCTGTTTTGCTGTTTTGTACAAATGGAAGCCACTCAACTGCTTTTACACCTTATTTTAATGCCTTATTATTTCAAAGGGATCTCTGTTCTTATTGACAATAATTACTGTTAACTCCCCCATCAAGTTCAAAGGCTTCTGTGATTATGAAACTTCTTCTAAAGACTAGCCGATTAATCCAACTTGTTATTAAATTAGAACTATATTCTTGACCTGCTTTAATGGAGGTTTTATTATTGCTTTCCTAATAAGCTTAACTATCACCTTGAAATCACATCAATATTTCTCTAATCTTTATTATCTCTATTAGGAGTCCATGGGCTCACTCGCTATTAGATAGGCATTTAATGTCTCCTATAATCTGGCCCTAAATTATCAAATTCATTTCAACTCCCTGATTCCCCCACCTCCGCCCACCTGTTCCCCCCTCCTCCTCAATGCACTTGCATCTTCTTGTCCAACCAAATATAGAGCTTTATACTTTGATGTCTGAACACACGATATGTACATATATCAGCCTCTTTCCTTTACCCTGCAAGCAATGGCCTCTCCCTTCCTTTCTCTGTCCTCTTCCTACCCAGCCCCTCCAGCCTGCCTTGTTCACTCTGCTCTTGCTCACTCTGCCAAGGCCATAGGATCTTGAAAACGCCTATAGCCTCTCCCACCCATGTGGCACTAGTACACAGAGTTTAGCACTAATTTAAGACTTGGTGTTTATCTCTAGCTCCTAACTTCACAGATAGAAAACAAACTTCAAGGAAGTGGAGCTTGCTCCTATGTTATTGTGGTTTCAAACTTTGACAAAGGAAAGAATCCCTAGACCTGGAATCTGAAGAGTTGGCAGGCAGTAAATAATTCTAGCGATTTATCAGCTGTATGGTCTTGCATTTGCCACTTACCCTTCTCTTGGCCTCAGTTTCTCATTCATAAATTAGAGAAAATGCCTTTTCCAACCACCCGACTGCATTGCTGCAAGGAGCAGACATGTTGCTCAGGCAGAAAACCTTGGAGTTGCCTTGGCTGTCCACTATCTTCTACTCTCAACTCCAAATCATCAGTGAATTCTGCTGGCTCTTCCACCACAGCCTATCTTGGCTGAAACCACTTCTCGCCACCTTCAATGTACCCCCTGGCCCTCACCCTATCCCTTCTCAACTGGATTGTTGAAATACCCTCCTAACTCATCTTCCTGCTTCTACCCTTGAGTGGTGCTCCCTGCAATCTCTTTCATGTGATGTTTCAAAGCCAGTGTCAGAATATCACTGCACTGCTCAGAACTCTCTAGCACCCTATGGTCTAGCTCGGGATAAAGTGCAAAGTCCTGACCAGGGTGCCTCTCAGCCCACCTCCTTCTGCTCTCCCTCTCAACCACCACTCTAGCGATTGCCTCCTCTTGCATCTGGAACATCAGAAGGGCCAAGTTCTGACTTACTTTTGCTTGGCCTGGCATGAACCTCCCAGAGTAGCTGCTCGATTTCCTTTCAGCACCACTCTCTGTGTCTTCAGCCCACTTTGACAGGAGACTCTCTGAATGGCCCCTTGAAAAGCACCTTAACCCACCTACTCCCCGAACATGCTTTCTTCCTCTTCAGAGTTCTTATCACCAATGACGTAACATGTATTTATGTGCTTATGTCTGTAGTTTCTGTCTCTGCTAGAACTTTAGCCTCATGAGAGCAGATGCCTTGTTTTGTTTACTGCCATATCCCCAACATGAGAGTTCCTGGAACATAGTAGGTGCTCAATAAATACCTATAAAATAAATGAACAAGTGAATGAATGAATATAATGGAGTTTATTTGAAACTCTACAGTTTTAATCCACTGTTCTCTACCTTGGTTGTCCATTAAGATCCACTGAGGAATTTTAAAGAATACTGATGTTCAGAACACACCCTAAACCATTTAAATCAAAATCTATTGGACTGAAGCCCAGGTGTTGGTACTTTTAAAAAACTCCCTAGATGTTTCCAATGTATAACCAAGGTTGAGACCTATTGCTCTCGAGCATATAAAACAGTATTTGTTTCTAATTGGATTTGCGTTCCCAGCTAGCACCTTGCTAGCTAAGTGCCTTGTACATTTCAGTTACTTAATAAATACTTCTTGATTAGTTGTTTTTAAAAATGACCACTTTTAATGCATAGAATAGTTTGTGCACTGGGAAAACCTCAATACTATTTTACTTGGTTAGATTTAGATCTGTATCTTATTTGGGGAATGGAACCACAAGAATTGAGTAGCTATTCTCTGCAAGGTACTCTGCCAGTTACTAAAGATACAAATCCCATTTAATACCCATGTAATGACGATAATATTTTTCATATGGTA
This sequence comes from Pongo pygmaeus, assembly GCF_028885625.2. NCBI lineage: Eukaryota > Metazoa > Chordata > Mammalia > Primates > Hominidae > Pongo > Pongo pygmaeus. The sequence goes on from NC_072395.2 coordinate 48,149,338, forward strand.
AACCGATGTATTTTTTTTTATTCCTTGCAAATCATTTTGCCCTGTGGCTCCCCACAGATTGAATCAGAGGCATTTATTGCTTCAGGGGAAGGCAGATACTGCCTAAAACAAAGACAACTTTGTTCAGCTTTGAGGAGCAAACTAGATTTGTTAAGCTCAGACGAGACAACAGTCTTGAAAGCTAAGCTTGTGGAGAGAGAAAAGAATTTGATAAATACTCAAAGCTTCCCTTTAATCATAAATGAGAAAACTTGTGGCAGTGACGAGTAAGTTCTCAAACTTTTTTTTATTTCAGGACACCTTTGCAATATTAAGAATTATTAAGGCCCCAGATAACTTTTGTTGGTTTACAGGGGTTATATATTTATCAGTAGTTAATATATTTATAAATTAAAATTGAGACATTTAAAAATATTTTTTAATTCATTCTTATAAGAGCAATGTTAAATCCATTACATGTTAACTTAAGGGATACATTTTTGGGAAATAATTACGTTGTCCAAAACAATATGTAAGGAGTGACTTTTTAAAAAAATATTTTTTGGAAATCTCTTCAATGTCTAGTTTGATAGAAAGTTAAATTTTTATATCTGCATCTGCATTCAGTCTGTTTCAATCTGCTGTTTTGGTTGAAGTACATGAAGAAAATCCAGCTTCACACACATATTTATTAATAGTTCAAAAATGCAAGGTATATTAATTGCCATTTCAGATTATTGTGGAATTATTCTTTGAAAAAAATCCTACTTCTTAATGTTTAGTTGCCATATGGAATTTCAAAGTATAGCAATGAATTTTCATACTTTGATATATTAAACTTAATTTATCCATCTCATGCTTTGAATAGATCTTTTACTCATGTATGTTTCTGTAACATTATGTAATGGCCACTTGGAAAATATCAGTTCACTAAGTTATATAGATCTCTCTCAAATCTTGACACATTTCATTACTCAATATTTTTAAAAATCACATTTGTTAATATCACTATCCATGTCATCAGAAATGTCTGTAAGCACTCGGAAGTAAGTTCACAGGGGTGGATACAAATTTCTAAAATTCTTATTTTTGTTGAAAATTCAAATTTTATCATTAGCAACAAATGCTCTCAGCTGTTTTTCTTGAAGTGACAGGCTTGCTTTAATCATTTTCAAGAAAATATCTCCATAATACCTAAGTTTGAATAACTATAGTTTGTATGTCAGTTATTTTTCAAATAAGAGTGGTGTTTTATGAAAAAAAGCCTAGTTCAGAATACTCACAACTTGCTTCTGCTTCTTCATACAACCTCTGTGGTCCAGTATGTAGCAGAGGTGGTTTATGCATACTTCCTGTCTGGTTATATAAAATATTAAAAAGATGTGTACTTAAGGGATGAGATTTAATAGCATTAATTTTTTTTGTTGCTTCATGGAGGACATAATTTAATGAAACTGATTTTTTTTTAACTGTACATGGATGGCGGTAAAAAATGCAATGACTACTAGTTGTGTTTAACAGCACTGTCTTTTTTTTTTTTTAGAGACAGAGTCTCACTCTGTTGCCTAGGCTGAAGTGTAGTAGTGCAACCTCAGCTCACTGCAACATCCGCCTCCCGGGTTCAAGCGATTCTCATGCCTCAGACTCCTGCGTAGCTGGGACTACAGACATGCACCACCACGCCTGGCTAATTTTTGTATTTTTAGTAGAGACGGGGTTTAGCCATGTTGGCCAGGCTGGTCTTGAATTCCTGACCCAAGTGATCTGCCCGCCTTGGCCTCCCAAAGTGCTGGGATTACAGGCATGAGTCACTGAGCCTGGCCTAATACCACTGTCTTGATTGTTGCTATGGTGCTAGTAATTTTACACACCAATATTTTTACAACATTAATGAAGAATGTCAATACATTTTTAAAAGCAAATAATGTCTTTGTATTTATCAAAATCATTTTGTGCGTCATAGGCACAAACCCCCTGCTAGGGTCTTGGGGTTGCCCAGCAATTGACATACCACACTTTAAAGACTCCTGCACTAGACTAATCATAGAGGATGTGATATAAAGGAAGCCCCATTTCTTAAAGGTTTCAGGAAGAAGGCAAGCTTCTGGTCCCTTAAGCATGGAATGAAAAGTGGAGAGGATATAACTGGCAGGGTGGAGACATAGGCAGAGGCATAGAGTTTGAAACAACCAGAAAAATTTGAGGGCATGGCTGGGTGCCGTGGATCATGCCAATAATCCCAGCACTTTGAGAGGCTGAAGTGGGAGGATTGCTTGAGCCCAGGAGTTTGAGATCAGCTGGGTAACATAGTGAGACACCCATTTCTATGACAAATAAAAATAAAAATTAGCCTGGTGTCATGGCACACACCTGTAGTTCCAGCTACTTTGGAGGTTAAGGTGAGAGGGTTGCTTGAGACTGCTGTGAGCTATTATCATGCCACTGCACTCCAGGCTGGGTTGACTTATAGTTTGTGTAAAAAAAATAAGAAAAGATTTGAGAGAAGTTCCCCAAGGAAGGTTTGTTTCTCACTTCCCAGGGTATAGCCCAGAAGAACATCAACCTCCTGAGAATAGCCTGATATTCAGTATGGCATGGGTCCCACATGGTGCTTCCCAAGATGCAGATTGAAAATGGCCAGTACATGACATCATACTTAATAGTGAAAGACTGAATTATTTTGTTCTAAGATTGGAAACGAAGAAAGGACATCTACTCTCACCACTCTGATTCAACACAATACTAAAAGTTCTAGGCACTGCAATAATGCAAGGAAAATTAATAAAATGTATGCAAATTGGAAAAGAAGAAATAAAAACTGTCCCTATTTGCAGATGACATAAATGTCTGAATAGAAAAGCCCAATGAACCTATCAAACAACAACAAAAATTTCCTAGAAGTGAATTAAACAAAGTTGCCAGATACCTAATTAACAGACAAAAATCATTTGTCTTTATATCTACTAAGAATGGACATGTGAAAACTGAACTTAAAAACAGTACTATTTATAATCATGCCAGAGAAATTTAAATATTTTGGTTAAATAAACTTAACAAAACATGTATAAGATCTATATGCTAAAAATTACAAGATGCTGATAAAGGAACTCAAACAATGCTTAAATTAATAGAGAGACATACCATGTTCATGGATTGGAAGAGTCAACATAGTAAATACATCAGTTCTTTCCAACTCAGCCTATATATTAGATAAAACTTCTATCAAAATCCCAGCAAGATTTCTGTAGGTACAGATAAGCTTATTTCAAACTTTATACGGAAAGGCACTGGCCCTAGAATAGCAAAAACAATCTTGACCAAAAAATGAATAAAGTGCAAATAATGAGTACTTGCTATTAATAGTTACTAATTCTATATAGCTGTAATATCAAGACAGTGAGGAATAGACAGTGGAACAGAACAGACAGCCTAGAAATAAACCTACACAAATATGTGCAACTGATTTTTTTTCTCCTAGAAAGTAAATTCCAATTGTGATAACATATGCACAAAAGAACTAAAAACACAGTGAAATACAATAATTTTAATTCTGACCACGAGTGATTTTTAAAAATTTAAGTCCAGGCATGGTGGCTCATGCCTGTAATCCCAGCACTTTGAGAGGCTAAGGCAGGTGGATCACGAGGTCAGGAGATCAAGACCATCCTGGCTAACATGGTGAAACCCCGTCTCTACTAAAAATACAAAAAATTAGCCAGGCATGGTGGCGGGCACCTGTAGTCCCAGCTACTCAGGAGCCTGAGGCAGGAGAATCACTTGCACACTGGAGACGGTGGTTGCAGTGAGCCGAGATTGTGCCATGGCACTCCAGACTGGGTGACAGAGCGAGGCTCTGTCTAAAACAACAACAACAACAACAACAAAAATTTAAGTGTAACTCACATACCCCCAAAATTCACGCTTTAAAGTATGCAATTCAGCAGCTTTTATTATATTCATAAACTTTTCCATTGTTACCACTATCTAATTCCAGGGCATTTCCATCACCCCAAAAAGAAACCCTGTATCCATTAGCAATCACACTTCATTTCCTCCTCACCCAACTCGCAACCATTAATCTAGTTCCTCTCCATAGAGTTAACTATCCTGGGCATTTCATATAAATGGAATCATACAACAAGTGGCTTTTTGTGTCTGGCTTATTTCACAGGCCAGAATGAACCCAGGAGACAGCCCCTAGACCCAATGTAGTTCTAGTACCTACAACTTCCACCTTCAAACCAGGATGATGTATAAATTCTGTTTATATTTGTTTTGATGCCCCTGGAAAGAAATCCCAAATTGACTTAACTCAAATCCTCAAAAGACTACCCATTTATGCAAAAGTGACTGAGTTAACCTGAAAGAGTGTTTTAAACCAGTTAAAACTAAGATACTCATACTGACCAGTTTGACTTTTCTTCCCCTTTTATAGGGGAACACAGAAGCTCCAAAATGAGATCAGTTACGGAAAATAAGGAACATTCTAATTTTTTTTTTTTTAGGATCTGAGTCATAGCATTTAAGTTCCTATCTTCTCAGCCCCTAACAATCCTAGTTTCAAGATGAGGAAACTGAGGCTCAGAAACGTTGAGAGACTGCCCAATGTCACATGCAAATTCAAGTCTGTCTGCTTTCAAATCCATTTTTTAAGCAAAGACTGACTTTTGCTAATAAGATTAATGTCAAAGCTAGATGCTTTTCATAAACTCTAACTAAGAAGGGTCATATACTATAATATCTCACCCAAATCAAGCTCTACAATTTTTGATAACTTATAAAGCAAAGCAAAACAAAACAGAACTTTCTAATTTTCAGAAACTCCTTTATATAAGCGCCCCAACCTAATTACTATTCAAAATTTAAAACATGTTTTTTTTTTTTTTAAAAAAGGATAGCAGTAAAAAAATTACAACCAGTAGTCAATTAGTGTATTACTTACATGCTGCTTAATACTGGGCGGTATTTATTGAACATCTACTTGATGTATATCCCCAGGCTAAGCAATTTCCATGCATCATCTCATTCCAGTTTCATGACCAACTTTTGAGGAAGGCTGAGTAGCAGAACCCAGGACACACCCTGAGTCAGTAACAGAGCCAACTTCAAGCCCCTCTGGTCTCTGGAGCCTACACTCTTTTTATTGTTTGTTTGTTTGTTTTTTGAGATGGAGTCTTGCTCTGTCGCCCAGGCTGGAGTGCAATGGTGTGATCTCAGCTCACTGCAACCTCCGTCTCCCAGGTTCAAGTGATTCTCTTGCCTCAGCCTCCCGAGTAGCTGGGATTACAGGTGTGTGCCACCACGCCCAGCTAATTTTTATTTTTAGTAGAGATGGGGTTTCACTATGTTGGACAGGCTGGTCTCAAACTCCTGACCTCAGGTGATCCACCCACCTCGGCCTTCCAAAGTGCTGGGATTACAGGCATGAGCCATCGCGCCTGGCCTATTTATTATTAAGCTCCTAGAAAGGTAGTACATGAAAGAGAGAAAGTGTGTGTGTCTCTATGTGTGTATACACACACAAACATGCAGGTGCCTGCTGAAGGTTCCTCAAAGCACTGACATATTACTTTATTTTGAAAAGATAATTTTTGTGATTAACTGCCCTTGGAAATTTTAGTGATAGAACTTTTAATATGTGGATTATGAAAAAAATTTAAGCCTTGTTTCTTTTGAGATTTAAACTATACTACAACCAAATGTAAGTGACACAGTGTGTTAAAGGTTGAATCGTATGTTCACAAAAAAGATAGGTGGAAGTACTAACCCCCCAGTACCTTAAAATGTGATTATATTTGGAAATAGGGTCTTCACAAATGTAATATAGTTAAGATGAGGTGTTTGAAGTTTAATCAAAATATGACTGATGTCCTTATAAGAAGAGGAAAATGCAAAAATGCCACATGATGGTAGAGGCTGAGAGTGGGGTGAGGCAGCTGCAAGTCAAGGAATTCCAGAGACTGACAATCCCTGCCAGAAGCTGGAAGAGGAAAGGAGGGATTCTATCCAGAATTTCAGAGGGGGCATGACCCTGCTGACACCTTGATCTAGAAATTCTGGCCTCTAGAACTGCAAGAGAATAAATACATTTTTGTTATTTTAAGTCACTCAGATTGTGGTATTCTGTTATGGCAGACCTAGGAAACTGACACCCAGGGGTTCAGGCAGGAAGGGGTGGGTGCTGTGGCAAGATGATCACGTCCTAGAGAAAACGAGAAGAGGAATAACAATGACATGGGAAAGAGGTGACGTGTTCTGGAAAAAGAGGAAGTTTTGATGTACCTACTTTCTTGTTTTGATTTTCTTAGAATTCAAAATAAGTATGCAGAAAAAGATTCATGTGAATTGGATATTGCAGACATAATCAAGGAAGGCCAGCCACAAGTCTTGCTGCACCTATGTGTAAAGTTTAATCAAAATGGATGGTAGATTTCACAAAACAGAACCAACCATTTATCATAGTTACTAAAAACAATATCACATAATGTGTATTTGTGTGTGTGTATGTGTGTGTGTGTGTGTGTAAAATTTAGTGAACTCAATAGCATTGAGCCTCATTAAAAAAAGAACATGTTGGCCAGGCGGCGTGGCTCACGCCTGTAATCCCAGCACTTTGGGAGGCCGAGGTGGGCAGATCATTTGAGGCCAGAAATTTCAGACCAGCCTAGCCAGCATGGAGAAACCCTGTCTCTATTAAAAAAATATAAAAATTAGCCGGGCATGCTGGCATGAACCTGTAATCTCAGCTACTCGGGAGGCTAAGGCACAAGAATCACTTGAGCCTGGGAGGAGGAGGTTGCAGTGAGCCAATATTGTACCACTGCACTCCAGCCTGAGTGACAGAGCAGCCTATATTGAAAAAAAAGAAAGAAGGAAAGAAAGAAAGAAAGAAAGAGAGAGAGAGAAAGAGAGAGAGAAAGAAAGAAAAGAAAAGAACATGTTTTAGGAAATTTCTTACTGATTTTTTTCTACTTCAGATCTCACATGTTGACAATGTTGCTTCCAATTCTGGTGTCTTAGTAAAACAACCCTCAGAGTTGTTTACATCAGAAATGTATGATGATCATAGAAGAATTAGATAATTATTACTGGATATACCACAAGAAGAAACATGTATTATTCTCCATACAGATTTACATACACTGATCTATAAAGGGCATGGGGCAGGTTCTGAAGTGAGTCATCACTTTGTCCCAGGAAGGAATGGGAGAGACGCCTTATCAGGGTGGCCCATGGGACACTCGGTGGAGGCTTTTCTGGGGCCTCTGCTGCTTTTCCCATTTTGTCCTTGAACTGGACAATTGGCCTGCACCCACAGACCTGCTTCCTGTCAGGAATTTGTTACCAGGCCTTGCCTTTGCTTCCTCCCAAGCTCAAAGACTCTTCAGTTATTTTAACCCCGGAAAGACTGGAGCAAACTCTGCCTGTCCTCTCTGAGGAGCTGGTGTTCTGTTTCACCAGCTATGACAATGCAGGGGTATTTTTGTATTCCCATTTGTGGGAATTAGTCTTTTTTATTTTACTTGTGATAAAACTGTCACCAAATTCTGCCTTCATTTCTATAGTTCAGTGCACTCCCTTGGGAATTAACCTGATGGCAAGTTGTAGCCATGCCATCAAATAACAGATGCAAAATACATTTCTTAAATGGGCATGTTAATATCTCAGAACTTGAGTAAATGTCCAATGTGGCCATTTTTTAAAGTTGTCCTCTTTTCTTTTAGGAATGAGGAACTCATTCACACTAGCATTGTTAGAGGGATGGGTAGTGGTGAGCTACATCCAGAGTGATAAGGAGGTCCCAGGAAGGTCCCAGGACCCTCCCAGAGCAAGCACAGGGAGGTTTGTCCCAGTTCCCCTTTAGATGACACAGATTCATGCTGCCACGATGGAATGACTACACTTGTCCTCCTCTGCTTTAGCCTCATTTCCTCTCTCCCTCTGTCCATGCACTTCTGTAGGTGAGCACGTCCATTCCCACGGATGCACATGCCATCTTAATGGTGATGCTTCTCTGCCGAGCTCCTGGCTAATGCCTGCAATTCCTCCTCCACTTGGAACACAGATGTCTCAAAGTTAAAATGTCCAAAGCTAAAATGTCCAAAGCAGCCTTATTGCTTCTTCCCCAACCCCCACCTCTATCCCTTCTTGATTTTCCACATTTTAGAAAATTGGGCAATGGGCGTCCTAGCCAATCCAGCCAGACCATCACCACCTGCTGGATTCACCAACAGGTGCTGTCGATGCCATGTGAAGACTCCAGTTCAAATCTGTCACTTCCCCTGCCCTGCCTGGGACCCTGTCCGCCCCTCCTCCTCTCTCTGCACCCTTAGAGTCTGCCATCCATTTTCCACCCTGCAGACAGAGTGGCTGCTTCTCCAGCTGTAAGTGAGCTCGTTTCACTTTCCTGCTTAAAGCCCTCCCGTGGTTTCTCAAGGCACTTAGAGTAATCCCTAAACTTCTTACTGCAGCTTCCAAGGCCCTGAATGACCCTATCCCTGCCAACTTCTCTGGCTCTGTGCCAGGCCGCATCTAGCTCATTAATTTGGAGCCACGTTTCTCATCACAGAGCTCATTCCCACCTCAGGGTCTTTGCCCCTGCAGTGCCCTTGGACTGGACTGCTCTCCCTGTGATCTTCCCAAGGCAAACTCCTTTGAATCCCTTAGATCTCAGCAGAAATGGCGCCCCCACAAAGAACCACATAGACCACTCTACCTAAAGCAGGCCATTGCTCCAGTGTCCCCAATTCAGCCTTACTATCGTATCCTTCAGAAAACACAATTTGTGAGTATTTTTGTCTATTTTATTTTTATTGCAGTATAACACAATACAATAAGGTGACTTAATTTTAATGTGGAGCTTGATGAATTGTTACATATCTAAACCCATGTAACCACCACCCAGATCAAGAAGTGGAATATTACTACAAACCCAGAAGATTTCCCTGCATCCTTTCCAAGTTGGTCCTCAGAGTGCCTTCCTCCCTGTTTCCAGAGATAAGCACTATTCTGACTTCTCTCACCATTGATTTGTTATGCCTGTTCTTGAACTTTATAGAAATGTAATCACATAGCAAATACTCTGTTGTGTGTGTCTTCTTTTACTGAGCATAATGCTTTGAGATTCATCATGTAGTTATGTGTAATTTGTCCTTTTTTATGACTGTATAACATTCAGCTCTATGATAACTTATTTATTCATCCTTTTGTTGATATTTAAACCATTTTCAATTTTTAGCTATTATAAATGAAACTGCTAAAGACATCCTGCACGAGCCATTTGGTGGACATAAGAATGCACCTCTGGCTCATGCCTGTAATCCCAGCACTTTGGGAGGCTGAGGCGGGCAGATCACAAGGTCAGGAGATCGAGACCATCCTAGCTAATACGGTGAAACCCCCGTCTCTACTAAAAATACAAAAAAATTAGCCGGGCGTGGTGGTGGGCACCTGTAGTCCCAGCTACTCGGGAGGCTGAGGCAGGAGAATGGCTCGGGAACCCGGGAGGCGGAGCTTGCAGTGAGCCGAGATTGCGCCACTGCACTCCAGCCTGGGTGACAGAGCGAGACTCCGTCTCAAAAAAATAAAAATAAAAAAAAAAAAAGAATGCACCTCCGTTGTTGGGTATATGACAGATAGGGAATTCCTGGGTCTGAGGGCAGACATATGTTTTGATTTAACAGATTAGAGCATTAGTTTTAGTTTTAATTTTGATTGTGTCTTCCCTCGTGGAATTCATCTCTATGAAGGTTAGAACCTGTTTACCTTGTCTACCTTTACACCCTAACACCCAGTGCAGTGTCTAGCACATTTTAAGCACTCAGTTAATATTTGTTGAAACAATAGGTATATGATTCTGTTCATTCCATTTCTTTCTTTTCTTTTTTGAGATGGAGTTTCACTCTTGTTGCCCAGGGTGGGGTTCAGTGGCATGATCTCGACTCACTGCAACCTCCGCCTCCTGGGTTCAAGTGATTCTCCTGTCAGCCTCCCAAGTAGCTGGGATTACAGGCATGCACCACCACACCTGGCTAATTTTGTATTTTTAGTAGAGACAGAGTTTCACCATATTGGTCAGTCTGGTGTTGTACTCCTGACCTCAGGTGATCCACCACCTTGGCCTCCCAAAGTGCTCATTCCATCTGTGATCCTTCATTTCAGTTCGTGCCTCTCCAGCTTGTCGTATCCATTCACGGTACATTTTAAGCATCAGTTTTCGTTGTTAAATGCTGTATTCTCTTTGTGCTACTGCAAATTCCAGACAGAACCTGAGGAATCAGCCCAGCCTTTTCAGCCAGCCCCGCACTGTTGTGAGCAGACTCAACACTGGCCCCCTTGGGCTTGGGGCCACCGTTAGGCCTATCAAGTGTGGCTGAGGAGTAGAGTGGCATGGCCAACCCATGCTCGCCTCTGTGCAGCACCTCACAGGATTCAACTGTGGCTGGAATTTTAACATTCGTCCTGACTGGCACATGTATGTACTTGGCACAATGCCTGACATAAAGTTATACTCAGCAAACAAACTACTATCATGTATTTCCATTATTACCAAAACTTCTACTACTTCTCCTATTGATATCATAGTCCATAATTGGCCTTCACCAGGTTAGACAATCAGATATTCCTTAAAAAACCAACCATAGTTTGGGAACATTAGTCTCTAATTTCTACATGTCCAGTGTTGTTTGGGATCTGTAGATTACAAAACACAAAAGTCTTAATAAAAGGAAACTGTTAGCCACTTTATGCAGTAAACAAGAATGCGTCATTTGAGGTACATACATTCTAATTTCTTTTAGGAAAGGGGTAGAGTCATTTATGTTAAAACTCAACATTTTATATTTAAATATCCATCTGTAATGGAAAGACTAAAAGTGGCCCTCCTGACCCCCACCTCCTAGTAGTCACACCCTACTGTGATCTCCTCTTCATTGTAAGCAGCACCTGTGACCTGCTGCTAAATAATAGAATATGGCAAAAAGACAGGGTATATGGGATTAGGTGATTATATTACATAAAACTGTATCATCTGGCTAGGTGTGGTGGCTCATGCCTGTAATCCAAGCACTTTGGGAGGCTGAGATGGGTGGATCACAAGGTCAAGAGATCGAGACCATCCTGGCCAACACGGTGAAACCCCATCTGTAATAAAAATACAAAAATTAGCTGGGTGCAGTGACACACGCCTGTAGTCCCAGCTACCCTGGTGGCTGAGGCAGGAGAATCACTTGAACCTGGGAGGCAGAGGTTGTAGTGAGACGAGATTGCACCACTGCACTTCAGCCTGGGCAGCAGAATGAGACTTTGTCTCAAAAACAAACAAACAAACAAACCAAAACAAAACAAAACTGTATCATCCATCTTCCTGGAGTCTCTCTCTCTCCCTTGCTGGCTTTGAGGAAGTGAGTAGCTATGTTGGGGAACCCCACACAGCAAGGAATTAGGAACAGCATCTAGGGAGTAAGGGCAGTCCCCAGCCTGCAAGGGCGTCCAGCTGACACCCCCAATAAAATAAGCCCTTTAGTCCTAAAACCACAAGGAACTAAATTTGCCAACAACTACACGAGCTTGGAAATGTATCCTTCCCCAGTCAAGCCTCAGATGAGACCACAGCTCTAGCCAACACCTTCATTACAGCCTTGTGAGTCCTTGGGACTGAGAACCCAGCTAAACTGTGTCCAGACTTCTGACCTACAAAAACTGTAGATGATAAATGTGTGTTGTTTTAAGCTACTATGTTTGTAGTGATACTGCTTCACCACAATAGATAGCTACTACATCATTCATTTTGTCATTCATTTAGTTAGCATCTATTAAGAGCATACTTGGTCATAAGATAGTTCTGTCTTTATTAAGGAACCTGTATGCTGTTTTTCATAATAGCTGTACTAATTTACATTCTCACCAACAGTGCACAAGGGTTCCCTTTTCTCCACATCCTCTACAACACTTGTTATTTTTTTTGTCTTTTTGATGATAGCCATCCTAACAGATGTGAGGTGATATCTCATTGTAGTTTTGATTTGCATTTTTCTGATGATTAGTGATATTGAGTAGTTTTTCATATACCTGTTGGTCATTTGTGTGTTTTATTTGGAGAAATGCCTATTAAGGTATTTTGCCCATTTTTAAATAAGATTTTTTTTTTTTTTTTGCTATTGAGTTGTTTGAGTTTCTTATATATTCTGGATATTCACCCCTTGTCATATGTATAGTTTGCAAATATTTTCTCCCATTTTGTAGATTGTTTCTATACTTTGTTGATTGTTTTCTTTGCTGTGCAGAAGCTCTTTAGTTTGATCCAGTAATCCTGTTAGTGGGTATGTATCTGAAGAAAATAAAATCTGTATGTCAAAGAGATATCTTCACTCCCATGTTTATTGCGGCACTATTCATAATAGCCGAGATATGGAATTAACTTCAGTGTTCAATAACAGACAAACGGAAAAAGAAAATGTGATGTATATATATAATGGAATACTATTCAGCCATAAAAAAGGATAAAATCCTGTCATTCACAACAACGTGGATGAATCTGAATGAAATTAAGTGAAATAAGCCAGTGACAGAAGGACAAATATTACATGTTCCCATTTATAGGCAGAATGTTAAAAAGTTGATCTCATAGAAGTAGTAAATAGAACAGTGGTTCCTGGCAGCTGAAGAGGGTGGGAAGAAGAGGAGAAAGGAGAGAGATAGGTCAATGGATAAAAAGTCACAATTAGGAAGAAAGAATAAGTGCTGATGTTCTATGGCACAGTAGGGTGACCATAGTCAACAATAAGGTATTACACATCTCAAAATAGCTAGAAGAGAGAATTTTGTATGTTCCTACCACAGAGAAATGGTAAATGTTTGAGGTGATGGACACACTAATTATCCTGATTTGATCATTACACAAGGTATATGTATATCAACACATCACAGTGTAGCCCACAAATATGCACAATTAAGCGTCAACTAAAAATGAAAATAAAATAAAAAAGGAATGACTAAAATATAATAATAACCCTAAAAAGCATACTGTATGCCAACCACAATATTGGACACCAGATATAGGACATCATTTAATTATTATTCAATCAAATGTGACCAGCCGAAAGCCATTCCAATTCTATATGCAGTTGTTTTATAAACCCCAAAACAATGATACAACAACAATCTGAGATAACACAACACTGGCACTACTGACCTTACTTAGTGTTTTCCCCCATTATTTCCCTTTAGGCAAGATTAAATGCTCATGGCAAAACAAACTTATTTGGTATTTCACAATGAAATTATCATATTTTAATTGAATTATCAAAATTTCTGCAAGAAATTTGAAAACTGTCACATTATAGAAGAACAGGGATAGGGACCAACCAAGCTGGCTAGACATATACAACTATAGCAAACTATGTTGTTGTTCATCAGTTTTGGGGTCAAGGTAGCATGTAATCTTCCAGAGAGCTAGGTTGGAGATATGAAAAATATTTTTAATGATACAAACTATTCCGGATATGAATATGAAATTAGTATTTCTGGCAATACGCATTGTATATGGTGGTTAAATGATTCTGCATTTCTGTGGCTAAATAATTGGAGCTGTCTTGGTTTTAAGCAACTGTGGATTTTGTGGTTAAATTATGCTATCTAGTTTTAACAACTCTGTGTGTATATATATGTGTTTGTATATCTGTAGGTGATTTTTACACAAGTTACAGGTCATTGTAACTAAGCCACAGAAACCTATGATACTACCCTATGTGTGGAATGACCTCACAAGTCACTCCAACTTCTGTTTTTAATGTTGTCCTGCAAATCATAACCGTTCATAGGGAATTTGAAATTGCTTCCAAGTCTCATCAGCAGAGAGTGAAATCCTTTTAATTTTTTAGAGATGTCTTCCATGATGACAGTTGTAGAGTAGAATTCCCCTCCTCCACAGAAAGAATAAAATTTAACTCTTCTACATTAACTCTGATGTTTTTTAATGCATTAATAAGAATATATATTTTCTAGAAAACTGAGAAGTGCAGTTCCATTATTCTAAACATTATTTTTCCAAATCCAAAACTTTTTATATGGTTCTACATTACTAATTTATGTTGTTTTTATGTTATTTTGTTGTATGTTTCCCAGTTTGGGGTTTCATAAAAATATAGTTTCCTCTACAAATAAAATCATACGAATAAGATTTTTGTGGGTGTGAGAAAAGGTAGGTGTTAAAACTAGCAAGCCAGTGAACAGGTGATAAGATTACGGAGTCTATAACCATACATTGCTATTTTCACATTGAGCCTATTATAACCAAAATGTTGTTTAACCTATAATCAGTTATTTCTTACTTAAATAGATGTACTACTGTTCTCCAATTAAAACATATGATGGTATCATGTTAATTCAAAATCTATTCCTGTTTCTATATTTTTATTTCTCTTAATAGGGCTTATTAATTTGTTGTTCAAGGGATCAGTTACATTGGAATTAATCTCTTCGATAAATTTAATTTAATAGCAAGAATTAATAGCATAAAACACTGATTCTCTTTGACTCAGTAGTTCTTCCAGGAATTTATGATATGGGATTGAGTGATAACATATAAAGATATATATACAAAAGTGTCCATTGCAGTGTACTTTTATTGTTTTATAAAGATAGAAATTGATAGTATAGGATATGGGCATTTTAGAAAATAAGTAGTGGAACCTCCGTATGATATGATATTATGCAATTATTAAAGTGAAATTTTTGAAAATTTTGTGATGACAAAATATTTTATTGCTAAGAGAAAAAGTAGAATCTGAAACTCTTATTAAAATAATTACTGAAGGAAGAAATATGAAAAGGAGATACAGTAGCACGTTAATAGTGCTTGTCCATTGGAAAAATCACGGGTAATTAAAAATGATGGGTTTCTAGTCACTTTAGCTCAGTCATAAATTTACTGTGAAGAATTAGGTTCTGGCCAGTGTCTAGACCCAGGAAAAGTTAATAAGGGCAGTGAAGCCTTTCCTGAGCTACACTCTTCTCGGAGATTGTCGTATGGGTGGTAAGGGAATTTTAAAGGCAAGTAGTGGCTGTGGAGTTAAAGAAGCTTCTTGGAGGGCTTTAGAAATACTGGGAAAAGATACGGGGCTCCTTTCCATCCTGCAATATGGAAACTCTGCATGAATTTTACTTGTACATTCAAGGAAAGAGTTATCTGAAGGTTGGAAAACTTAGGGCGAGTCAGGTTCCCTAATGATAGACACATGCCGAAGTGTGTTAATCATTAGAGCTGTCCATCCATGTTTCCAGCTCTCCTCCATTAGGGCACCTAGCAGGATGGTAAACCTTGAAGTCAGGGATGGCCATGTGACTTGCTTTGAGAAGTAAAATGCCTCACTTCTGGTCACAAGCATGTTTTTTCCCTCCTGTCAAGATGACAAATCTTAATCCAGAGTGGAGGCTTGTTCAGCCTGGAGCCCTAAGTGGTGCCTCTTGCTCACCCAAGGTGGACATGGAGCCTGAGTGAGAATAAATGCCTGAAGCCAGTGACACTGGGGGTTTGTGTTACTGCAGCCTAACCTCCTGCATCCTGGCTGATGCATTAACCTTTTGAGATAGATGTATTAAGAAAAAATTGTACAGAACTAAAATATGGCAAGCCAAATATCTTACATGCATTCTTTAATAAATCTTTCAGAAGAACATATTGCCAAAAAATCCCTTTAGAAGTTAAAAAATGTTTTATAATGTAAATCATTATGGCCTAATAAATCTGTGTATTGATAAAATGTTATAGTATCTCAACAAATGCAAATTAACCTTTACAAATCTTGGAAAATCCTTTAACTAAAAGTAAGTTTTAAAATAATATGCCTATCAAATGATGGTACCATAATTACTGAAAGGAGAATCTACTTTCACTTCCATAAATACGTTTAAAAGAATTAGAGCATCTTGGGAAAATTGCTGAATTTAGGGCTAAGGCAGTGAAAGTACAAGGTGTGTCAGGAGCATTTTGTAGCGGCCAAAGGTAAGGAAGTGTTGAAACAAATAAATTAAAAGGGACATATCAAAGGGATAAAGAACCAACCTGAAAGCAGTTCCAATGGCTGCGTCTAATATGGTTACAGCCAAAAAAAAAAAAATTACTAACCATAAACTGAAGAACCAGATAAACACCCATGAGTTCAAACATGCATACATGCACACATACATACACACACAAATGGAGAAAAAGGAACAAATCTTTCTTCTACAAGAATTTTGAGTAATATGTGTAGATACTTCCCTTTCCAGGAGGTGGGCCTAATTGCCACCCTCCTCAACCTTGAGGGTGGGATAGACTTGGTGACTCACTTTCCAAGAATAGAGTATGGAAAAGTAAAAGAAAATATTAGCAATTTAATAATTTTTTTACAGTGCAGAAATCTAACAAACACTCCTTTGACTGAGCAGTTAAGCCATGCGTAACCACAATGCTTACCACTCTACCAAGTGATGTCATGTGGATAGCATGTCTCTCCTAATACAATGTGAGGAGAAGGGCACTTAACCTTTCTGTCCTATTCTTTCCAACATCCCACGACCCTATGAGGAAAGCAACAGATAAAAACAGATCAGGGGCTCATCCTACAGAATACTTGGCCAGGACTCTTCAAGGCTCTCAAGATCATTAAAAACAAAGACCAAGAAATTCTCACAAACTGTAGGAAACCAGAGAGATACGACAACTAAATGCAATGTGGTGCCTTGGATTAGATCTTGGAGCCCAATGAGGATGTAATGGGAAAGTGGGTGAAATACAATTAGTATCTGCAGTTTAGCTGACAGTAATGCCTCAAAGTTGTTTTCTTAGCTGTGAGAAATGTACCATCATAATGCAAGATGTTGACAATGGAGGAATCTGGGTGAAAGGTACAGGAGAACTCTCTGAATTATCTTTGAAACTTTTGCTTACCTATAAAATTATTCCAAATTAAAAAGTTAATTTTTACAAAGGATCTGTTAAATGCAATCATTTGACTTCCACATTTATTGTACCATCATATTCACCAGATGTTACTCATATTATTTATTTGTGTAACCACTTGGTCACCAAAAAGGTAGCATTTGAGCTTTGTTTCCTCCACCTGTTCAGGGTAAGTAGTTGAAAGGGAAGAAACCAGAGTGGTATATTTAATACACAACGATTGAGCATAAAAGTTTGCATTTGAATAACAGAACCAATTGTGAAACTATATTATAGTGACTTTAAAGAGACTATTAATCAGTACACCGATGTCTATTGAACTTAATTGTATGTGAACACAAAACAATTAAGACAAAAATAATATGGCTTTTTTGTGACCCAGGTAGGGCACTCTAGTTTTGACACTTAATCAGCATGCACTTAAACCTATCTGATAAGTAGACTCCATTCAGTGAGAAAATCAATTGAGAATATTGTGTAACATGTGGAGTAGGGGATATAACAAATAACTCAAAAGTAAATTGGAAGTGAAAAAAATTCCTAGGAAATGGAACTTTTTCTCCACCTAATTTTGAAGAGTATCAAAAATAACACCTGGATTTTTTAGACTTCTATTAATTTCTTGTGAAGTTTTCTGCCATATTTACATATTCTGTTCATCTCTCAATATCAAATGCAGTGTTTGGTAACTAAAGGGCTAAGAATCTAATAAGTAAGACTTTTAAAATTTAAAAATACCCTCATTCTCAGTAAACTATTGCAAGAACAAAAAACCAAACACCGCATATTCTCACTCATGGGTGGGAACTGAACAATGAGAACACATGGACACAGGAAGGGGAACATCACACTTCGGGGACTGTGGTGGGGTGGGGGGAGAGGGGAGGGATAGCACTGGGAGATATACCTAATGCTAGATGACGAGTTAGTGGGTGCAGCGCACCAGCATGGCACATGTATACATATGTAACTTACCTGCACATTGCGCACATGTACCATAAAACCTAAAGTATAATAATAATAATAATAAAATTAAAAAAAAATTAAAAATAATTGTAAATGTTGATTATGTTTTACGACTATAAACACTAATGCCCAAGTGGATACATGAAAAAGAAATGTTTTCCTATTCTCTAAATAGGAAGCCTTCCTGAATTCCACACTCAGCATTTAGAAGGTACTATTACAATACAAATAAACTTGAATTATAATTCAAGAAAAAAAACACAGATAAAAACGTTGCATATCTTTACCTTTAACGACATTTACCTCTGCATCAGAATTTCAAACCCCATTTTTTAAGGTCCATTTCTAATGGTTCCTCCTTTATCGTAGCTTGTCCGATCTTCTCCGAGAAAAAAAAAAAAAATCAAGTCTCTTTCATAGTTCCTTCACATCTAACTTCTATTTATTTTATGGCATGCACTATTTCTACCACGGCTATATGATTGTATACATGAGATTCCAGACTAGACAATGCCTTCCTTGACATTCAAGACCACTTTTAGGTCATCTTCAACACTCCCCTGTCCCAGCAAGGCTCAACACCTAGGGAATATGTGTGGGACAGATGGGTGAATGAACGCTGCTGCTTCTTGGAACTCAGGCCTTTGAGCGTAACTTGCTTGGCATCCTCTGCATCAAAAAAATGTTCAGTATTGTTTCACTTGCGCCAGAAGAGCCTGTCTGGAAAACGTCTGATAAGCCATGGTAAGAAACAACACACAACCCCCGGATCTACCTGAATTATCTCAGCCTAAAGTTATCCGATCTCGCTTTTGCTAGTGAGGCGTGTCAATAAAGTCAAACCCAAGTTTGAGCTTTGATTTCGGGCCTCAGCTGATGACAGCTGCGCCGAGTTGATTTAACGGGTTCTGTGCAGATAAAGGCAGGGATTTGCAATGTTAAAAGTGTCTTCACAGGTGAGAAGACAAAGATCTCTGACATGCTTATTTCTCACAGTTCAGGTCCCCGACCCGGGCCTGGAAACACATCAAAGGCCACACCTTTCCTTCTTTTCATGCTCTCAGTCGGCCTTCTCTCACTTTCAGATTGCACCCCTGCTCGACTCACCAGTCAAACAATGCAGTCATTATGCTCCTGGGAGAAGAAGGATAATTACCTCCACGGCCAGGTGCCAGTAGCAAGTTTCCTTGTGTCCAATTACTGTGTGGTGGTAAAACAGCTGAAGCTCTGTTTTTAAAATCGGTGTTGTGTTTTTTTTAAGCCTTTACTGTCATGTTGCCAGACACTGGCCCTGAGCCCTGCTATCGACACACGGCATCTAGCTTTGTTTTGAACGTGGGTTCCATTGTCTTTCACTCTCTCCCAACCTGGCATCTCATTATATTTATATCTCCTTATCAGAGCCAATGAGCAAGGGCAAAACAGCTTCAGAAAGGAGGGAGCTGCTGCCCCACAGTTTCCATTTATCCAACCAAATCCAAACTGTTTTCATCCCTGATCAGCTGAGATGAAGTGATAGTGACTATAAAGAGAACTGATTGGCTTGGAGAAGGTGAGCATGATTTTAATAAGAAGAAAGTGAGGACAGTAATGGAGCTTTTTGTCTTTTGAGTGACACATCTGGAAACTCCCCACTGGCCTTCTCCATTAGTTCAATAAAAACCTATCAAGGAAACAAACAAACAAGCAAAACACAAGTGAATGGCATTAAGTCCTGGCTACAGAATAGTACTTCTTGTCTGGCGACAGATGTATGCTGTGAAATGTTTATCCACCACCCCCCATGCTTTTATTTGCAGCTGATGCTAATAATTATAACAACATTTCAGAAATACCTTTAATATGCCAGACATCTTCTTAAGCACATACGCTTGTCCTCGGTTACCTCAACAACTCTAATGAGGTAGTATTTTACTTTCCATTTTATAGAAGGTGATCTTGAAGCTCGGAAAGATTAACATTATGGTGTTACAAAGCTAAGAAGTGACAGAAGATAGGTCTATTTCATACCAAAGCTCAAATCTCAACTACACTGCTGTAAGGGGAACCTCTCACCTCCACTGGGCTACTTAAGGGGAACTGGTGACTCGAGAGCCACAAAGCACTTCAGAAAAAAATGCACATTGCTGAGGGTCTAGGAACTCCTACCACATCCTCACTGCAGGTCCTTTATTGCTTTACTTGCCTGGTTGAGCATAAAACAACCTTAGTTTTTGAGAGTGCTACTATTTTATCAGGTGTGTTAGTTTTATGTGTCAACTAGACGAGCCACAAGAAGCTCAAATGAAACGTGATTTCAGGGTATGTCTGTGCGGGCGATTCAGGGTAAGATTCGTATTTGAACTGATGGACTCAGTAAAATAGAATTCCCTCCCCAGGATGGGTGGGCATCACCCAACCCACTGAGAGACTGAATGAAACAGAAGGCAGAGGGAGGAGGAATTCATTCTTCTACTTCCTGCCTGCTTGAGCTGGTACATCTCACCTCATCTTCTCCAGCTCTTGGACTGAAATTTATACCATCAGCATCCCTGCCTCTCAAGTCCTGAGACTTGGACTAAATTAAACCAACAGCCTTTCTTGGTCTCCAGCTTCTTGACAGCAGATCATGGGTCTTCTCAGCCTCCATAATCACATGAACCAATTCCTCATAATAAATTTCCTTTCATGTATATATTTCACATATATACACACACACCAACACACACACACCTATAGATACACTCACACATCTAGGTATCTGTAAATATGTCCTATTGGTTCTGTTCCTTTGGGAGAACTCTAATACAGCAGGTGTTTCAAGCAAAGAACTTCGCTAGCCTGTAGTGTTAACCTGCAGACTGCTAGAAATTGTCATGAGTACACCCATTTCTTTTAGCTAGTCTCTGGGATCTAGTAGATAGGATCACATAAACTTCATGGCTGACAAACCCCAAACCATATGGACGTGTCAGGAGGCCTGTTCCCATATTTGAACATGGCTTCTGCAGCTTCTGCAGGTGCAGATGGTCATTTTATTTTGCTGAAAACTAAGTGTATACATTCATTTTTTGTGTGTTCAACTCTGGTGACAACTGGAGTCCCCCAGTCACTGAAGATCCAGAGATGAGCTCCAATGCCCTTTCTGTGACTTGTGTAAAGTAGAACAGACCAGTCCCCAAGAGTTTTTCAGACTCTTTTGGTTTGGGAGGTGATACGGTTTGGCTGTGTTCCCACCCAAATCTCATCTTGAATTGTAGCTCCCACAATCCCCATGTGTCATGGAAGGACCCAGTGGGAGGTAATCGAATCATGGGGGCAGGTTGTTCCTGTGCTGTTCTCATGATAGTGAATAAGTCCCAGCAGATCTGATGGTTTTATAAAAGGCAGTCCCCTGCACATGCTCTCTTGCCTGCCACCATGTAAGACATGGCTTTGCTCCTCCTTTGCCTTCCCCCATGATTGTGAGGCCTCCCCAGCCATGTGGAACTGTGAGTCCATTAAACATTTTTCCTTAATTACCCAGTCTTGGGTATGTCCTTATAGCAGCATGAGAATGAACTAATACCGGAAGGATAGGGATAGGGTGGGATGGGAGCCCTGGAGCAGACGGTCAAGGTACAAAGGTACCAGGTCTTCTCTGGTTCCCTCCATCTCCCGCTTCTGCTGCAACAGTTGTGGGTCACATGTTTTCCTGCGCCCCATCCATGTTGTTCCTTTCATGCTCCTTGGGTCTAGACAGAGGACTTTAGCTCTTATTAGCCCCTAGCACCGCCCCCACCCCCCCGCCACACACACACACACACACACACACACACACACACACACACACACACACACACACACACACACACACACACACACACACACCCCCAATTATGGACTGAATGCTTGTGTCTTCCTCAAATTCATATGTTAAAAACCCTACCCACTAATGTGACAGTATTAGGAGGTGGGGTCTTTGAGAGGTAATTAGAAATAGATGAGCTCATGAGGGTGGAGCCCTCATGAATGGGATTCACGTCCTTATGAGTCCTGAGAGAGAGCTTGCTTCCCCTCCTTACCAGGTGAGGACACAGCAAAAAGACAGCAATGAACTAGGAATTGGGCCTTCACCAGGCACCAGAACTGGGAAAAGTGAGTGTCTGTTGTGTGAGCCACCCAGTTTACAGTATTTTGTTGTGGCAGCCAGAGCTCACTCAGACAGGGACACACATGCTCATCCCTCACCACACACACACACACACACACACACACACACACCCCCACCATCATCCCCCTCACACACATGCACACACACAGACACACACATAGGTTCACCTCTCTGTCCTCTCTTTCTCTGTCTTTCTTGGATACATATTCACTTTCATTCTCATACACATTCACAGACACACATGTTTACACAGACACACATGCTCACACATATGCATTCTCTCTCACTCTTACACACACACACCCTTTCTCTCTTTCACATACGCATCTGAGAAACCTACACACAAAAAAACCTTTATATATAACATACTTATATACAACAGATATGGCTTTGGGAAAGTTGAAGAGTATTTTATGTCACACCCTTAACTACTTAAATTTAAACTTTAGATTCTCATTTATAAAAGTCTTTTGCACTTTCTGTGATTCTTCTGTGCTCTCCCTCTTTTCCTTCCTTTCTCTTCGTTTCTCCCTCACCTCCCTTAATACCCGCTTCGTATCCAGCAGATAGCAGCTAGTTGGCTTTTTGTTCCTCTGTCTTCTGCTTCCAGGGTCTTCCCTTTTATTCCTGGCAGCTTTAGGAAGTACAAAGTTTCATTTATATTCACATTTTCAAAAAACAAAAAGAACTTGCACAATTATAAACATAGTACAATGATATCAAACAAATCTGCAATCTTGATAATTAGAATTAATCAATTATAAATGCAAATGTGTAGATTATTCTAGAAAAATAAATAAGTGGTCTTTATCCTATTAAGGAATCTTTAGTAAGCTTGCAGCTTGATCCAATCTGATCAGGTGAAACTGTATTACGGTTTCATTTACAACATTAGCCTAAATAGATAAAAGATAAGATAATCAGCTTGTTAGCAACTTTTAAAAACTGGTAACTTTTTTGATAATACTTTTCAGTCCCTTTCCATCACTTGGCAGTTAATTCAAGTGATATTTTCTCTCAATTTCAGCTAAGATGCTTACCAAAGAGGACATGTCAAAATCATAACTCATACCCTGGCTGTCTTAGGCTAGCTAGGGCAACGTAGCATGGTGGTTAGCACATAGGTTGGGCCGGTAAGTCCAGCAAACGTGGGTGTGGATCCTAGCTTGGTCACTTACTACCTGTGCAACTGTTATGGGTTGAACTGTGTCCTCCCAAAAAAAGATATACTGAAGTCCTAACCCCTGTGACAGCTCCTGTGACTGTGACTTTATTTGGAAATAAAATATTTGCAGGCGCCATGAAATTAAGATGAGGTCATTTGGGTGGGCCCTCATTCAAGATGACAAACGTCCTTATAAGAAGAGGGAAGTTTGAACAGAGATGTGCACACAGAGAAGAAGTCTCAGTGCCTACAGAGGCAGAGCCTGGAGTGATGCAGCACAAACCAAGGAAGGCCACACATTGCTGGCCACACCAGGAGCTAGGAAGAGGCAAGGGAAGATTCCTCCCAAATTTTCAGCGGGAGCATGGCCTTGCTGACACCTCACCTTAGGGTATCTAGTTTCTAGAACTATAACGGAATACATTTTCTGTTGTTTTCAGTCCCCCAGTTTCACCCAGTTTGTGGTACTCTGGGATATCATTGCACCCCGTTTGTGCTGTGGTATGGCAGTTCCAGGAAACTAATACTGTAAATCTCATAATCTCCATCTGTGTAAAATGCAAATCACAATGCTGATAGTAGTGCTTCCCTAATGAGTTTATTATGAGGATTCCTCAGGCAGGCATATGTCACATTCTTTGCACAGTATCTGGCACTTATTAGATGCTCAGTACATGTTGGTTTTATTAACAAATGTTAGTAATCATCAGACATAAACAGCTGAGGTCCCTGCACTCCAGGTAGTTATAATGTTAGGGGTCTCATCCATCCACCCAAGATGTCAACCATTTCTAGAACATGTCTACTTTAATATCTCTAGCTATACAACTGATTGTAATTTTGTACTTATTAATTTAGGGCTACAAACATTTCCTAAGAAATGTTCCATAAATAGTTATAAAAACCATTGAATTGTAAGGAACGAGCTATTAATCTGAGCCATTGGGCATTACCTTGATATCCTCTTCACTACCCAGAAAATTGTTAACAGGAGCCTTCCTTGATCAGCAAGACCTGAGCCTCCTGTAAGATCTGCTGCCTTCCTGTTTCTCTGGATTCTGTAACCATGAAAGTTGACTTTTGCCTTGATGCTATGGACCAAGCCCGGCTCTGACAACCCCATAGCTAACATGTTTAATGGATAGAATATAATGTTTCCTTCTCTATACTTCTTATTCTCTATGATTTTTAAATTTTCTAAAATAAACATGCATTATTGTAATAATTTAAACACATAAGATATGTTTTTTCATACTCAATGCTACTTTCAAGTAGAATAGAGACTGATAGAAAAATATAAAGGAAAAATCATATTTCTGATGTATATTTGTAGGAGTGTAGTATTAAGCTACAAAATGCTGTGCCCACAATCTGTTTCTAGATGAGCCTCAGTTTCCTTATTTGAAAATGATGCTAACAAGGGTGTACCTCTCAGGACTATTGTGGAGACTGGATATCCTATGAGGGACTATCACAGGGTCTTTCATGCAGTAAGTGCCTAGCTTCCCGCTTCTCCTCCCTTTACATTTCTCGTAACTTTTGAATAAATTTCCATGAATTCAAGAAAAACATAGTCTTTGCTTGTTGGTAATGTTATCTGTTTTGTTTTGTTTTTCCTGAATCATGTGGAAGGTAGCTTCTGAAATGTCTCCCAGTGACCCCTGCCTTCTGGCAGTCACAGTCTTATACAATTCTCTTCCCTTGGGTGTGCACTGGCCCTGGTGACTTGCTCCTAAGGAATAGAATTCAGCAAAAGGGATGGGAGTTCGCTCTGAGGTTGGGTTACAAAAAGACTATGGCTTTCATTTTGCACAGCCTCTCTTTCTCTCTCACTTTACTTGTTCAGCCACCACACTGTGAGCTGCCCCATGGGAAGGCCCACGTGGCAGGGAACGGAGCGTGGCCTCTTGTCGACAACCATGTAAATGAGCTTGAAGTGGATCCCTCCCTAGCTGAGCCTTCAGAGAACTGCAGCTTCAGCTTATACCTTGATTGCATCTTTGTAGAAGACCCCGAGCCAGAGGCACCCCACTAAAGCATCTGGATTCCTGACCTGCAGAAACTCAGAGATAGTGAACATTGTTGTATGAAGACACTCAGTTTTAGCATAATTTGTTGAGTAGCAATAGTTAACTAATGCAGATCAATACATTTCATGCAGTCATTCTCTACTATTTTTATTCTAACCCTTCTAGGTGGCAACAATCTCCATTTTGTCACACACATACTCTCAGATAAAAGTTTGTTTTTCTCACTCTCATTGCCCCTTAGTCCTGTGTTCTGCAGAGGCCTAGCTAGATGCTACCTATTGATAAAACAGATGATGCTTCTTTCCTACAAATGCCCCACTCTGGTCCTTGACTCATGCCCTAATAGAACCCATGTCCCTGTGAAAGCTCTCTCAAAAACTACCTTTTCCCTCAATGCAATGAGTGTGTAGCACCCAAATATGGAGGCTTGTGCAGGTGCGGGATACCACAACCTCAGGATGGAGTGGCTTCCAGGAGAGTCCATATAAGTGAAGAAGGGCTGTGCTGCTGAACTACCAAACCTAAGGACGATGTCAAGATATGCCTGGGAAATGACAGCAAACTGTTGCACAGGAGCGACTGAGAATCACTTCGCCAACCAACACATGTGTGACGCAGTCCACTGATTTTTTAAAAACTGCTGTACCAAGGCTGGGCACAGTGGCTCATGCCTGTAATCCCAGCACTTTGGGAGGCTGAGGCGGGCGGATCACAAGGTCAGGAGATCAAGACCATCCTGGCCAACACGGTGAAACCCCATCTTTACCAAGAACATAAAAAATTAGCCAGGTGTAGTGGCGGTCGCCTGTAGTCCCAGCTACTCCGGAGGCTAACGCAGGAAATGCTGTGAACCCGGGAGGTGGAGGTTGCAGTGAGCCAAGATTACGCCACTGCACTCTAGCCCGGGCGACAGAGCGAGACTCCATCTCAAAAAAATAAAACAACAACAACAACAACAAAAAAACCCCACAAAACTACTGTACTGAAGTATGATTCATGTACACAAAGCTGTATCACTGATATTTTAAAATTTGAATCTCTCCTATGTTCACAAATGGAAGGGAAAAAGAACAATGACTGTAGAAAAGCTTTTGCCCCAACAGTCAAATATTTTACCTCTATGCAAATAATAATAATTATAAATAATCTTGAAAAAAGTGGCCAAACTACAAAAAATTCTGAGTATTTTTGGTTTAATTGAATTAAAAGCAATAAAAATAGAAGTTCACTCAAGTCATTCTCACATTTAAATCATACAGTCACAGTATCTATGTGTTAATGTCCTAAGAGGCAAAATTGCCAGCAATTTATTCATCAGGTAATATAGGTAAGTAAAAAGCAGCTTTTTAGGCTAAATATTTTAGTTAACTATTTTAAAGTACCCACACAATAATACACAGAACCCCAAATCATGCTGATTTTGTTGTTGCTGTCACTTTGGAATCCAATATCAAATGTCCTCTGGCCATTTCCTCCTTGGTAACAGCCAGGGCAGTTCTGAAAGTACATCCTTCCTCAATTTTCTTAGAACTTGTAGTGTTTGTGATATGGTTTGGCCATGTACCTACCCAAGTCTCATCTTGAATTGTAATCCCCATAAACCCTAGGTGTCAAGGGAGGGACCCAGTGGGAGGTGACTGGATCATGGGTGAAGTTCCCCCCATGCTGTTCTCTTGCTAGTGGGTGAGTTCTCAGAAGATCTGATGATTCTACAAGGCAGTTTTCCCTGCTCTTGAATGCTCTCTCTCACCTGCCACCATGTAAGACGTGTCTGCGTCCCCTTCTGCCATGATTGTAAGTTTCTTGAGGCCTCCCCAGCCATGCAGAACTGTGAGTCAATTAAACCTCCTTTTTTTATAAATTACCCAGTCTTAGGTTTTTCTTTATAGCAGTGTGAGAATGAACTAATACAGTTTGTTTTCTTAATTTTCATGTCTGAGCACAGAACAGAATTGAGAAGTAAGAAAAATTATACGTAGGAAAATTTTCCCATAATTATTCCTTCAATGTCATTATATTCCAATGGCCAGCAAAAATAAGGCGTGAATAATATCACAACCTCATTGTTGACCTTGAGAAACAGAACTTGACTGCAAAAGTCAAGACATGCCCGACTGATGGAGCTTAAGGCCAATGAAAAAAAGAATGATAGAGTCAATGACTGAGTGGTTAAGGAGACATAAAGAAACCAGCCATTTGAATGTGCTCAATGGAATAAATAACCTGCAAAAATTAACCCATGAGCCACACACAGTGTGCCTCCTTTTTGATCAGCTCCTGATGCTGTTTGGGGTGTTGAGATAGCCCCTAGAAGGGAACTGGGCACACGCTGCATTGCTCATGAACTGTCTGTTTTATGAACCTTGGACTTTGAGATCTTGGCCACTGTTGCCTGGATGATGTTCCCAAATCATATCTGGTCAGTGTAGAGAGAGATAGGAATCTTCACATTTCACTATGTTGCCAGCTCATTGAGCAGGTACTCCACAGATGAGTTCAGTCCTCTTCATATAACTCATTGAGAGTCATTTCCCAGAATAAGCCCAGGCACTTTGCCAGTGTATTAGTCCATTTTCATACTGCCATAAAGAACTGCCCCAGACAGGGTAATTTATAAAGGAAAGAGGTTTAATTGACTCAGAGTTCAGCACAGCTGGGGAGGCCTCAGGAAACTTACAATCATGGTGGAAGGCAAAGGGGAAACAAGGCATCTCCTTCACATGGTGGAAGGAAGGGGAAGTGCAGACCAAAGGGGGAAGAGCCCCTTATAAAACCATCAGATCTCGTGAGAACTCACTCACTATCAGGAGAACAGCATGGGGGAAACCTCCCCCATGATTCAATTACCTCCCCATGGTGTCTTCCTTGACACGTGGTGATTATGGGGATTATAATTCAAGATGAGATTCGGGTGGGGACACAAAGCCTAGCCATATCATCCTGGTACATGGGACAAGTCTTGCCATTTCTCTTCCATAATTCCTTTTTAACAATTGTTCCTTGCCCAGACATAACTTCTTTCTGGGTTGCCTGTTTTTATATTTCTATACCTTTTTGCCCACTTTAATTATCCTGCACATCTAAAAAAGTATGCACAGCCACCAAAATATGTGTGTGTGTTTTCTGCTAACTTACAATTTCACAAGCTGGAAAGGCACTTGGGAACTTCAGTTACAATATGTTTTCAGTCTTTGACATAATAAAACATACGCCACATACAAATGAAGTTTAGCACTCAAGTCAGTTAAAAATCTTCCTACATATTATTAGAAAGGGTGATTCCATCAGGCATGTTTCTTAAATCAATATGCAATAAAGTCTAAAGTGAGGTCAACCCGTTTAACAATTGACACCCCCACAAAAATAATAGGGATGAGGTGGGAAGGGCATAGGTCTTAGTATTTATTATGTTTCCACTAATATTCTGCAGCTCTGTGTAGCTCTCCTGGGTCATTGTTCTCAACTCCTCCAGGGAGTGAAGTTTGAAGCTGGAGATGTGGAGAAGGAACACAGAATTTGTTCTCAAGTCTCTAAGTCTCTAAGTCTCAAGTCTCTAAGGTGGTTACTTCTCCCTGCTTCTTGACAAATCCATCAGCTCTTTCCAAATCTAAAAAAGAAATCAGCGATATGCCATGTTTTGGGAATAAGGTGTATAGTTTTTTTTTTTTTAGAGGTAATACCTTTGTGTGTCATTTATCAGAAAATGTAGGTATTGAGTCAAGAAATATTTAAAAATCACATATGTTGCTTCCTTGTTACTAAACATTAGATATTATGGTACAATGTAATAATTTTAAAAGTAAGCATGGGATGACTCTTTTATTAAATTTAAATAATAATATGTAATATCAAAGAGATGGTTTTTAGGGGAGTCTTGAAATATCTTTATAAACAGTCACATACTTGAATGTATGTGTATATAATACAAATATAAAATATACACATGTATCATTGTTTTATATTAAATGGGTACTGTATATATTTATAACTATATCTAGATCTATATATCCACCAACTCCCTCTTCTGGGGTCCCATAGCATCTTCTGTATACCATTACATTAGTTCTGACTATACTGTACTACCACTTCCTTTTAAATATTTGTCTTTCTCTCTTGACTGCTCATTCCATGAAAACAGAACCTGTGATTTATTTGACTGCTGAATCCCCAATTATTGATACAGTGCCTCGGATCCAATAAGTGTGGATGAAGTGTTTGGAAAAGAAGCAACGAGTGATTCCAGATTGATCAATAATCACACACTGATTCAAAACCCTGAATCACATAGGATTTTGCCCACTTTAATTATCCTGCACATCTAAAAAAGTGTGCACAGCCTCCAAAATGTGTGTGTGTGTGTGTGTATGTGTGTGTCTGTAGTTATTCACAGGAATACTGCCTGGGGGCAATGTGTGTGTGTGTGTGTATGTGTGTGTCTGTAGTTATTCACAGGAATATTGCCTGGGGGCAAGCACTGGAAGGAGGTTCTGCTAACTTACAATTTCACAAGCTGGAAAGGCACTTAGGAACTTCAGTTTCAACATGTTTTCAGTCTTTGACATAATCAAACATACGCCATATACACTCACATAGGATACAATCACAGGATTCAGGGTTTTGAAGAATGTCTTCATGGTATAAAACTTTAAACTGTGTGCATTCAGAAGGTAAAAATATTAAAGCTCTTCCTGGTTTTCTTGACATTCCCAAGGAAAATGCTTTTTTTTTTCTACTAGCAAGTCTTTATTACTTTAATAACATCGTATGATTGCATCGTTTCTGTTATCTACTGCTGTGTAACAAAGTACCCCAGAGCTTAGTAACTTAAATCAACCATTTTATTTTTCTCACAATTTTTGGGAGTCAAGAATTTCAGAAGGTCTTGGCTAGATGATCCATCTCTTCTCCATGTAGCTTTAGCCACGGGGACGCTGGGGCTGGAGGGGTCACTTCTGAGATGGTCTCTTTACTCACATGTCTACTCCTTGTGCTCTTGGCTCTCCTCTCTTCTCCTCGCCTTTCTTCCCTCCCCTCCCCTCTCCTCTCCTTTTTCTTCCTCTCCTTGTGACATTTCATTCTATAGAGTCTCTCCTTCTGACTTGGGCTTCTCACAGCATGGAAGCCTCAGTCTGTGCATTCCCGAACTTGTCAGACAACAATTTAGGACTCTAAGAGCAAGTTTTCCAAGACACTCAGGCAGAAGCTGCAAGGCTGTTGTAACCTTGCATGAGAACTACACTGTGTCACTTTTGACACCTTCTATTGGTCAAGCAAGTCACAGAGCCCACCCATACTTAAGGGTCGAGAACATAACACTCTCATGGGAGACAGGTTAGAAAATATCTGGGCATCTTTAATCTGCCAAAAGACTCATAAAGAAGACATAGGAATAAGTTCTCTCTTTTAAAACACATGGGTGTATTTTGTGAACCAGGGTTGCTTCATATATTTTTGTAGATTCATTCAATTAATTAATTAACAAAGAAATAAATTAGGAGAAATATTTTCAGTGATGTAGTATGCCTGCTATTAACAGTTTACAGAGTTTATTTTTGTTTAAACATCCATCCTATAATACAGTTTTTATAAGTTTGAAATTGGGTGATATTATTAATTTGAAGACCAAACCAGCCAAAATTTGATTATGATCAAAATGAAATTAAAGAATGGATAAATAGTTATTCCCATCAAACTAGACTCCAAATATTTAATTAAACTCCAAGGCTTTTAACCAAACATTTATTCCCTTAGACTCTTTTCATTTATTCTTACAAAAATCCATGCATTTATCATTCATTTTCACTTTACTCAGCAAAATGTTCTTTTGTAATGAGTTGCTTGATATTCAAAAGACTTCTGAGTCTCTCAATGCTATTTCTGTCAAAAACAGGAAGTTGACTTTTGCCAAGAATAAATGAACTTGAATACAGAGTTTTAAATGTGGTTGAAAGGATGAAATCCTCAAATCTCAGGCCCATTCTGATGCTGGCAAGACCCTTCTCCTGCTCAGACTATGAAATAATAATGATGCTTTTTAACAATTAAAGCTTTGGGTTCCCAAAAACCTGAATCTGTTGCTAAATTTCACTTAACAACAGGATCTTATTTTTATCTTTAGCAAATATCCTGGGACATGTATAAATACCAGGGACAAACTGCATTACAGATTTAAATTTGGGATAAAAAAAATCAATATTTCAAAGTATAACAGGAACAGATTCTGTAAAATGAACACAAGTCAGATACTGCATTGGCTAACTTCCAACAAAGAAAGGACACAAAAAATTGAGAAAGTGAAGTGAAATATTAAATCATATAATAAAACTTTTCAGATATGATTTTGAAACCTTGGAGTCTTAATTTAAAACATGAGAGAAAAAAATCTAATTTAAAAATGTTAGTGCTGGCCGGGTGTGGTGGCTCACACCTGTAATCCCAGCACTTTAGGAGACAGAGGCAGGCAGATCACCTGAAGTCAGGAGTTTGAGACCAGCCTGGCCAAAATGGTGAAACCCTGTCCCTACTAAAAATACAAAAATTAGCCGGGCGTGGTGGTGCACAACTGTAGTCCCACGGGAGGCTGAGGCATGAGAATCACTTGAACCCAGGAGGTGAAGGTTGCAGTGAGCCAAGATCACACCATTGCACTCCAGGCTGGGCAACAGAGTGAGACTCTGTCTCAAAAAAAAAAAAAAAAAGTTAGTGCCTAGCGCTCTTTTGTCATTCAATTTTTTGAAATGAGTGACGTTAAATACCAAGTTGTAATTGTTTGGATGAACATATCTAGAACCTGTAATTGTAGCAGACCAAAGAATATATGAGTTATTCGTGAGCATTAACCAAGCACCTCCTAGATGCCAGAAGATATTTTTCCAAAGTGGATTCTTATATCTTCCTCAGAAACTTTCAAATGGACTTCTTCAATCTGATCCATTAATGCAATTACATTTTCATTTTCCCATTTTACTTAGTGCAAAGTCAAGTTCAAGGAAATTCAATTGTATAGCCAATTGTTAGATCTCCTTCAAATCAGGTCCAAACTAGCAACATATACATACATGCATGCTTCAAATAATCACATTCTAGAATCATCATTTATCTAAATTATAGTGTGTGAATAATGAATAGTTTAATCTGGCTTCAGAGGGTAGAAAATATTAGGGGCCAGAAACAGTAGGTTTGAGAAATATGTACATGGCTGTGAACCCAGTCATGCATTCTTCCCTTAGTTACTCCAGGCCTAGGACTGAAGACAAGCAAACAGAAAGAGAAGCAATACTCATACGTGTGTGTGTGTGTGTGTGTGTGTGTGCGTGTGCATGTGTGCACTATTTGTAATCCAGATAAGATCTTCGAGGTAAACATAAGCAATTGAGATTCAGTTCATTTTATCATTGTTTATTCTTTTATTCAATATTAATGTCCACCAAGTGCCAAAAATGGCATTAGAAATGTTTTTGGCAGAGACCATTGGTGCCCACTGAATATCCATAGCTCCTCCATATTTCCCAGTAGTTCCACCATTCCTTGAAGTGTGTGAGTTCTTCAAGGTCTGGCAAAAGAAAATGTGAGCACTTTTGTTCTGGGGCACTTAGTAGTCAGTGTGCCTCCTCTGTCCCTAATTTCCTTGCCAGGGAGACTTGGAAATTCTATATCTTTTCTATTGCTGTTATAACAAATTATCACCGGCTTAACTGTCTTAAACAATGCAAACTTATTATCTTGCAGTTCTGGAGGTCAGAAGTTCAACATGGGACTCCCCCAGCTAAAATCAAAGTGGCAGCAGGGTTGTGCTCCTTCTGAAGGCCCTAAAGGAGAATCTATTTCCTCCATTGTTTTCAGCCTCTAGAGGATATCTGCTTTCCTTGGCTTGTGGCCCCTTCCTCCATCTTCAAAGCCAGTAATGGCAGATCAAGTACTTCTCACATCACATCTTTCTGATCTTTCTTCTATAGTCACTGTTCTCTCTGATGCATCTGGGAGAGGTTCTCTGTTTTCAAGGATTTATACAATAGGATTGGGCTCACCTGGATAATCCAGGCTGATTACCATCTCAATGTTTGTAAACTTAATCACATCTGCAATGTCCATTTTGCCTTGTAAGGTAATATATGCACAGGCTCTGGGAAGGAAGTGTGGCCATCTTTCAGGACCCTTATTCTGCCTTTACAGAAGCCATATGGGAAGATGCTGGGATGCAAGATAAAGGGGGCCTGGATCTCTGAATCACCACATGGAGAACAGCCATTATGCACCCATGTTCAACTCTGAACAACAAGACATAAACTTTTTTATAGATGTCCATGCTGTGAGATTTGGGGGTTATTCTGTGTGACAGCTACCATCAATCATTCTAACTAACATGGTGATGGTTAATAATTTGTTCAGGTTTGTTTTAGCTTTGTAGCGAAACTACAAGGCTAGACTAGCTGGACTTTCCATTCCAACAGATATAATTAATATGCATTTGCAGAAATAATGTCTCCCTTGCCTTTAAATCCCCAGCCATTAATAGAGAGCCTAAAACAATACATTTTTGAATGGAACTGAATGAAAAATAGGCAAAAACAAGAAAACACATAACAATAACAATGAAAAATGTTGACAACTGAGACACGTAGACCTATTTTAAACAATTCTTTAAGTGAAGAGGATCATCTTCGTCAAAGGCTATTGTTCTTTCCTGGGCTGATCTGAGGCCAGGATTTCTCTGGGAATCTTCCACTCCTACTCATCTCATGCTCAAGCTGGCCAGTCCACAGAAGGAGCTCCAGGGGAGCAGGATTTTGTGGTCCAGGCCTGTGGCCAAAGGTTGAGCCCTAAGAAAAATGGACCACTAAGGGGCACAGTGAGAGCAGTTTTTGTCATCCATCAGAAAACAGCATAGACTTTGGAAACAGTTCTGAGTACAAATCTCAGAACTCAACAACAAATACAACAAATACAGAGCTCAACAAATACTTAGCAGTGTGGTTATGGGCGAGTAACTCTGAGCCTCTGTTTACTTATCTGTGAAACAAGATAATAAGCCTGCCTTGGGATGGTGATGTGAGAATTTCATGGAACATAACTGATATAGCACAGATCCAGGCACAAAATGGGCTTTATTTGTATTATTCTGAGTCAATAGGGAAATCCTGAGAGAAAAGCAAGAATGGGTTGAGTTTATCCTTCTATCCTGATAAATTCACCTAAAGCTTTCTCTAGATCTGAAAGTTTGGGAGATGATTTTATTCAGGCAATATGTATTCTGATTATATTATTTTTTATCCTAGCAACCTAGCGAGACCTAGAAGAATTTCAGGATCGACACTTAATTGTAAAACTTTAGATGGAATAATCATGTAGATTTTTGTTTCTTTTAAAGCCGTGTATTAAAAAGAAAACCATTACCATCATGTATAAGGTGATGCAAGTACTTAATTAGCGGAATTTAGTAAAACATTATTTCTAAAGCTGAGATTAATGAGCTTTCAAGGTATGGAAACAAGTTGTCAAAAATAATCAATGAGAATTGTTAGGTTTTATTTATCTTCTAATAGTTACTGCACATATTCTCAGGTCCTGTTAGGAGAAACTAAAATATTCACTGTCTCATTTGGAAAGAAATAAACCATCTAAAAAGAAGCCAGCAAAATCCTTTTATATGTAACATGAAGATTCGAAGAGGCTATAAATATTAATTTCAAACCAAGATCACTCAAATAGGAGGGCTCTCAAAGTGATATTGCAAATAATTTCAAGTTATGCAACAGCTCAAATGGACAAAGAACAGGAATAATTTACTATTTGCCATATGCAATGGACAGGCTGAGCAAAACAGTGTCAGACAGACAAAATCCATTCAACTACGTCAACTTAGATTTATCCAAAAGATTCCAATGACCTGCTCAGATTGTTAATGACCATGAGAGCATACTTTCTAAAAAATAAACTTTGTATTTTAGAATAATTTTGATTTATAGAAAAGTTGCAAAGATAATACATAGTTTCCTATAACCTTGCCCGCTTTCTTCTATTGTTAATACCTGTTAATAACTGTGGTACGTTTGTTACAACTAAGTATGCAGCATTGGTAATTTCTATGAACTGAGTCCTACCTTTTATTTGGATTTAATTAGTTTTCTTCCTGACATCCTCTTTCCGTTCCAGGATGCCATCCCACATTCCATTTGGTCATCATTGCTCCTTAGTCTCCTCTGGTCTGTTACTTTTCTAAGACATTCCTTGCTGTTCATGACATTGACAGTTTTGAGAAGTACCACTAAAGTGTTTTGTAAAAACCCCTCTATTTGCTTTGCCTCATGCTTTTCTCATGACTAGCTGGGTCTTGAGAAAGAATGTCACAGAGAGTAAGTGCCCTTCTCATCACACCATATCTGGGGCACATGGTATCAACACGGCTTATCACTGATGTTGTCAATCTTGATCACCTGGCCAAGGTAAGTTTTTCCAGGTTTCTCCACTTTAAAGGTAGCGCAGCAGTGACTTTTCTCCATCTTTCCATAATCGACTCTTTAGAAGCAAGTCACTAAGCCCAGCCCACACTCAAAGGGGCAGGGAGAAGATTTGGCTCCACCTCCTGGAAACAGAGACACATCTATTCACAACTCTTCTGTAAGGGAGATTCCCCGTTTCCCATTTGTGTATTTATTTATTTAATTATTTGTTTATATCAATATAGACTCATAATTTATATCAGTATGGATCATGGAAACGTATGCTTTGGGTTATAGTCCAATTCTATGTTATTTATTTTCTTGCTGAAATTGCTCCAGCTTTGGCCACAGAGAGTTTGTTCAGGTTAGCTCCTATGCCCTTTTCTGTGTCCTCAACCTTTTGTTTTTCTAGCACTTCCGTACTTTCTGTAATTAGAAATTACTCCAGGAGCATCTTGAATTTTCCCTGTCCCAGTCCTAGAATCTATCATGTTTTTATCTATTTTTAAGAATAAAAGAAAATTATTCCCTTTAACCTAAAAATGGGCAAATTCACAGATATCTCAAAATATCACTTG
This sequence comes from Pongo pygmaeus, assembly GCF_028885625.2. NCBI lineage: Eukaryota > Metazoa > Chordata > Mammalia > Primates > Hominidae > Pongo > Pongo pygmaeus. The sequence continues at coordinate 48,185,569 of NC_072395.2, forward strand.
TGTTTAGATTTGTTAGAGATCAATGAAGTGGCTATTTTGAGGAGCATTTTTCTGAAGAGCCATTAGCTCTCCTAACCGAGCTAATGATATTAGATATTATAAGAGTCATTAAAATTTAGAATCTGGTTGGATGACTGATCCGTTTTTGCATCTCCAAATATTTTAGTGACAAACTTCTAGCCAAAACATCTGCATTTATATGTAGGTGAAATTAGGTATTCTCCTGCCAAACTGAAGAATAGGTCTCAGCTGGGATAGCTCCTGCCAGAGAGAAATTTACATTGTCTTGAATGAAAGGGGTTTCAGTTGAAATATTAGTTGGGTTATGTCTGTGAGGTGTTTCAGGATGAGATTAGCATTTGACTCAGTGGACTCAGTAAAGTCAATTGCCTTCCTCTATACAAGCGAGCATCATTCAATCTGTTAAGGAACTGAAAACAACAATCACTTATTGAGTCACAGTTCTGTGTGATGGCAATCTGGGCGGGCCTCCCCTGGGAGGTTCTTCTGCTGTTCTCTTCTGGGCTCAGCCATGTGATCATCCAACGCCACGGAGACGGAAGGAGTAACTTGTGTTGATAGCTTTACAGTTTGTGTTTCCAGTCTGTTACAAGAACTGACCATACCTTGTTCCTAGGATTCCCGAAATACATCCATATACTTCCAACTACATTGCCTGAATCTTTGATAATTCAAGTGAGTTTCTGTTCCTTTAGACAAAACAATGACCAAGAAAAGTTTAAGATTCATTTTAATGTCTGTATTAATTAGAATATGTATTATTTGTCCTTCTAATAACAAAACTCAACATCCCAGTGATTTAAAATAATAAAAACACAATTCCTGCTCATCCAGCAGAGGTGGCATTGGACGCCGTCTCCTTGGCATCACCCAATCGGTTAATGGAATGAAAACAGCAATCGGTTATTGATTCAGTTCTGTCTGTTGGTAATCTGGGCGGGCCTCCACTGGGAGGTTCTTCTGCTGTTCTCTCCTGGGCTCGGCAGCATGACAGCAGTCAGCTGGTAGGTAAGTGGAGTGCAGCAGCCTGGTCTTGCCTCACGCACGTCTGCTGCTGTGTTCCGACTGTCAGTGAGGCCCTCCCTCCACATGGTCTCTCATCCTCAAGGAGGCCAGCCTGGGCTTCTTGCCCCCAGTATATATTTAACTTTTGAGTTTTGTGCTTTCGGGGTCAACGTTTTGCATCTCTGGATTCAGACCACAAGTCACATAGAGGCTTGTGCTTTTGGGCAAGTAACTTAACTGCTCTAAACCTTTGCTGTGATGATAAAAGGAGAACAGATACAAACCACGTAATGCAATACCTGGCAAGTGGAAAGTCTCAAAAACCATCAGCTACTAAAATGAGTATTGTTGTTGTTGTTATTTTTAGTATTATTATTAAATCTAACACATCCTTTCCCCGCAATGAGGTCAGATGTGATCATGTGACTGACTTCTGGCTGAAGGAATGTGAGAAGAAATGACACAAACCATTTGTAGGCCTGACCCAGGAAAACTTCTCTGTGATCCTCTCCACACTTTTTCTCCTTCTTGGTCTGCCAGCTGGATGACACAAAAAATCTAAAGAGAACTTGGGGACCCTAAGGAATCAGGAGCCACAAATTGGAAAGGTCCCGAGTCTCTGTGCGTACCTGTGAAAGGCCATTCACTGAGCATCCACATCTAGTGCATGAGCTGGAATTATATTTTTATTATTTTAAATCACTGAGATGTCGAGAGTTTTGTTATTTGAGGGACAAATAATATGTATCCTAATTAATACAGACATTAAAATGGAATCTTAAAGAAATTTTCTTGGTTATTTTTTTTTCTAAAGAAACAAACTCACCTGAATTATCAAAGATTTGGGCAATATAGTTGGAAGTATACAGATGTATCTCAAGAATCCTAGGAACAAGGTACAGTCAGTTTTTATAACAGACAGGAACCACAAACTGTAAAGCTATCAACATAAGTTACTCCTTCCGTCTCCCTGGCAGTATATGGAGGCTTATTTCTGGTTTTCTGCATGCTCTTTCTTCCTTTCTTTCTGTCTACAGATTGCCTTTCTTTGCTTCTCAGGTTTCCCTAGAGACCCTCTCAGAGAAGATGATTGGCTCAAGCTGGGCCAAAATGTACTCCCTGGTCCATTCAGTTGTAGCTAAAGGGCAGAGCCACCTTGCACAACAGTCAGTTCCCATAGAAAGAAGGGGACCCCCTTTGGCCGGGCACGGTGGCTCACGCCTGTAATCTCAGCACTTTGGGAGGCCAAGGCGGGCGGAACATGAGGTCAGGAGATCAAAACCATCCTGGCTAACACTGTGAAACCCTGTTTCTACTAAAAATACAAAAAAAAAAAAAAAATTACCTGGGCGTGGTGGCGGGTGCCTGTAGTCCCAGCTACTCAGGAGGCTGAGGCAGGAGTATGGTGTGAACCCAGGAGGTGGAGTTTGCAGTGAGCAGAGATCGCGCCACTGCACTCCAGCCTGGGCGACAGAGCGAAAAGAAAAAAAAAAAAAAAAAGAGGACCCCCAAATTGTCCCTAGGAACATTAATAGGATTAGACAGAACTCCTGTTTAACTCTCTGGGGTGGGTAGGTGTCAGCGAGACCAACACTTCTCATTTTACTTTGTAAGTAGTCCCTTGTTTTTACAACTTGCCCATCAATTTACTAAAAAGAAATTTAGTGGAATAGTCTTCCTTTTACTTGTCTATTATAATTAAGACTATATTGCATGTTTAAAATAGATTTTTTTTTTTAGGAATAGTATTAGGTTCACAGCAAAATTGAGGGGAGGGGACAGAGATTTTCCATATACTCCCTACCCCGCAATGCGCATAACATTCCACTTTATCAATATCCCCTACCAAAGTGGTACATTTGTTACAACTGATGAATCTAACTTGACATATTATTATCACCCAAAGTTCATAGTTTACACAATGGTGCACCCTTGATATCCCTTGGAATTGTATCTAAATTATTAAGATGTTATATTCTAGGCTGTTGAAGCAACATTTATCACTATATCATCCATCAACAAATTTTAGTTTTGTGCTGTTGAACCTCACTCAGATACAAGGTGGAATGTTTTGTTGAAATACTTGAAATTTCCTACTGGCCTTGACGTTTAGACAAGAACAATTTGTCAGAAACCTATCTCATTACTTCCAGGTAGTAGGATTCATGCAGAGTGTTTGCAACACACTGATGTTGTCTTAATGCTGAACAATGCTATGTTTTAAGCTTTGGAAAGTGGATATCTCCTGGGTTTACTCTTGAGCTCCCTGTTGGAATGATTTTATACTTTAGCTCTCAGCGGGAATCTGCCTCCAACTCCCCAGCTGGATTGCTTTGCTACATTAGGGGCCAATCAGCAGAAGCTGTTTATCTCTCAGAAGAGTATGAGCTGTTGTTTCCCAACACACTTAGTGCTCCCTTTTCAGAGACATAAACTGTCATTTTCAGTAAGTAATTTCTATTGAATCGCTGGTGCCAGATAACTGAGGATGATAACAAGAGTGAGATGGTTGCAATGAAAAATTGCTAATATAAAATGTGATGGCCCTTCTCAGCAAACTAACACAGGGACAGAAAACCAAACACCACATGTTCTTACTCGTAAGTGTGAGTTGAACAATGAGAACACACGGACACAGGGAGGGGAACATCACACACTGGGGCCTGTCAGAGGGCGGGTGGCAAGGGGAGGGAGAGCATTAGGACAAATATCTAATGCATGCGGGGCTTAAAACCCAGATGATGGGTTGATAGGTGCAGCAAACCACCATGGCACATGTATACCTGTGTAACAAAGCTGCACGTTCTGTACGTGTATCCCAGAACTTAAAGTAAAATTTTTAAAAAATGTGATGGTCCATCCTTAGCTTGCACAAGCAAGGATGACAGAAATGACACCAGAGAGAGGGAAGCACCACAAACTGATTAGGTAGAATAATTCCAGGGGTCTTTTTCCAGAGATACCTCCCTGTTACTGAGCAAGGAACAAGGAGTGGGGAAGGAAAGGTGACATTGTTGAAAAAATACACAAAGATGGCATCTCTTAAAAAGGACTGAGGGTTTCTGCCTTCCCTTAGATTGGGGCTGTGAATATGAGAGGCAGATGTGAAATGGAATCAGGAAATTAAGACATATCCAGAGCGGGGAGAGCTTTCAGAAATTCTGAAGTTGCTGGCCAAGACTGAGGCTCAGGGAAAGTCAGAGCCACAGAAACCGGCCACAAGCTGCAGAGACCCATGAGATATCTGGACCCAAGAGGCTCAACCAACCATGGAGCAGATGGAGGACAGTCAGAAGAGCAGGAGGTTCAGGAAATCTCAACTACCGTATTTCCATTTATCAGTTGTCCGTTGTGTGTTATTTGCTATTTTTGACTTCTTTTCTGATAAACTGTGGTAGAGAGTGCTGAAGAGTGAGAGGCCCAAGCCATGCCTTTCACATTCTTCAGAGGGTCTCAGGGTGCCCGTAAGTGCAAGCTTGCCAGAAAACTAGCAAGAGCACCCATTTGCAGCACTTACCAAGGAGAGGCACTTTAGTAAGGGCTACACATCTCCACCAGAGTCCAGGAAGAAACTATTATCATCATTACATTACAAATAAGGAAACCAAGGCTCACAGAAGCTATGGTACTTGGGAAAACTGGGACATGAATCTTGTTCTCTATAACTTCAGAGCCCACCTGTAACCACAGAAATCTGCTTCTCTCTAGCTGTATGGGATAATCAAGGAAGGAACACTCAACTTTTATTGCATGAAGAGTTCTGATGTGCATAAAGAGCTCTGATGTGGTCCAAGAATCCATAGCTATATATTTCTTGCTTCTTTGTTTTGGCTTGTGACACTTTGTGGAGGAGCTGACTTTGGTTGGAATGGTTGGGTCAGAGAGATTATTTCAGGGCTAAGCAGAGTTCTCAGAGATGCCCAGCCATGGGGCATTACAGCAGCAGCATCACGGCCATAGTTAGGAGAACAAGGATCAGAGCCTGGTGAAGCTCATGTATGAACTCCTGGGAGCCTCAAGTTTTGGGTGCATCTCAGGAATGAAAATGGTCAGCAGAGTGCAGATGCAGCAGCAGTAGGCAGGACTGGGGTTGTCCCAGGCTTCAGAGCAAGGACCCTCCTGCTCCCATGGTGCAGAGCTTCGGATGCGGTTAGGAGGAAGCACTTACTGCACAATGTGGGGGAAGGGATGACGGCTTGAAAGAAGCAAAGACATCAGGAAGAACTGCACTGTTCCAGTGCCTTTGGGATGCTATTTTTCAAAAGAAGCTGGTTCCTGCCACCCACCCCCAACATTTTGAAATTCAGCAGAACCAACATTGTTGGCAAACATTCGCTGCTGACTCTCTGAAAGGCTATGTTGTTATCTTATCAACCCGGCTGACTCAGAGAACCATACGTCAAGGAGGGGCGAAAGTCTAGTAGATTAGATGGAATCTGGGGTATTCCCCAGTCTGGGGTTATGATTCTAGGATGGCATGATGCCTGTTGATGTAAGCCGCTGCCAGGCCTTGTTTTGGGAGCCCCTGCTCCCCAAACTCACTTTGGCTGCCATTATCCAGGACTATAGGTGACCATTTTATCTCAGAGTCTTCCTCTTCCTAGGAGTATCCCTGTGGTCTTCTGCCTCCTTGGCGTCTCTGTGCAGTGTTCTTGGTGTCTAGTCATTTAATGCCACAGACTGTACAGAAGACCTCTGTGTGCATCTTTGAAGTAATCTAGACCATTCCCATCCCATTCTTCCTTCAGTCACTGGAGTTTATGCACAATGCATTGTTACAGAAAACCCATTCCTGATTTCTTTGGAGTCCATGGGTTTTAAGAAGCAAATTCTAGCAGGGCCAAGAGCCTGCAAGGGTAATTAATAGATGACTAGAAGTAAGTCAATTAACAGATCTCATTAGAACATGGTCTTTTTAAGTCATCAATTGTCTCACCCAGCCACAACTGATGTGGAAGTTCAGCCAACACCTGCAGACCACTCAGAGCACATCACAGAGCACAACTGCCAGTGGGGGCTTGTCCATTGGATTTGGGCTGCCTGGCCTTTGTGTGTCACCCAGTAGAAGTGAGGCCCACTCACGCCATAAGAGTTGCTGAGCCAAGTGAGAACTGCCTCATGGGGACGCTCCTACTCTTGGCCAGACATCCCAAGCACTCCTAAAGTAGAGGTGATGATGCTATGGAAGTGAGAGCATAAGGCAACTGGGCTTCTGCAGGAATACACAGCAGTTCAAACTCACCATGTTACAGTTGGGAACTTGCTCAGGGCATAAGCCCACCTATGCCAGCTAGAGGCAGGCACCATTGCCCTATGCACGGCTAAGCAGAAGAAGCATGGGATTTAAGTTTAAGCCTAGAGCAGACAGGACTCCCACTGACCCTTTGTTCCTACATCATATACATTATGTTTCCAATGGGGGACTTAGGAGGAGCAAGGCAATGGTGCCCTGTGGGCGAGGCTGTACAAGGGACATCCTAGGGCAGAGGTAGGATGGCTGCAAGCTGAGGAGCAGCAGGGCTCCAGGAAAGGTCACTGGGTCTTGTCTATGTTGGGACATGCAGTGGCAGGCTTTGGTAGCTGTGAACATCAGCAGTTAGTGCCAACAGGGCATCCTGTGATCAATTAGGATAAGGATGTGTTCAAGGAGTCAAGAGGACCCAGAGAAGAAAAGGGTACCTGTATCCAGGTATGAGGACCCCATTCCACCACTGCCCTAATGACAACATAGGCCACCCGCTGTGTCTAGATGCTATCTTGAAAAGAAGAACTTGGCTGGCCAGGGGGTATGGGGCAAAAGGGAAGGTATTAGAAAAAAAAAAATTAAAAAAAACCTTGAAAAAAAATTGACATTTTCCCAAAAGAGGTGACATTAATCCAAAGTAAGACTATGTTTTAAATGATGTACATTATTAGGCAGTTGTGGCCATCTAGAATGATGCTACCCAATATAACAGCCCATAGTTGCATGTGACAATTTAGATTTCAATCAGCTAAAACTAAATAAAATAAAAGATTCAGTTCCTCAGTGGCACCAATCACATTTCAAGTGTTCATAGCCACATGTGGCTCTCAGCTACCATGTTAGACAGAGCAGATATGGGCCATTTCCATCATCACAGAAAGTACCACTGGACAATGCTGGTCTAAAACATAAGCCCAGGATAGCAGGCCTCTTCTCTGTCTGACTCACCACAGTATTTGTAGGCATCTAGAGAAAGCCCAGCACATAAGTGAATATGGTCAAGATTTTTCCTAAAGTACAGTTCTTTAAAATATGGTCCTCATCAACCTGTCCAGGCTTTGTTTTTCATTATTTATTCATTCATTAAACATAGATTTATATTTACTTATGTGCCGGGTGCTCTGCTAGATGCTGAGGATGAAAAATAAGACATAATCTCCATCCTCACAGAGCTCATTTCTACTGGGAAGACAGCAAATCGGCTAGACAATTGGTCCACCCAATAATTACAGCTGGAGAAAAACACTATAAAGGAAAGAAACATGATGGAAAAGGCCACAAGCAGCTGCTGCCGATAGAATAGTTGCGGAAGGTGTCTTCGAGCAGGGGACACTCCAGCCAAGACCAGAAGCTCCTTGAATCCCTCTTCCCAGTCTGCCACAGTGGGTGGTACCTAAAAGCACTCAATCAATAGTAGGTGGATGAATCACTGAGAAGGAGCCAGGTATTCAAAGGATTGGGGAAGAGCATTGTTGGCAAATTGGGTCTGAAACTTTTAATGTGAGACTGAGCTTGATCAGTGTGAATAGCAGAAAGAATACCACTAAGGCTGGAGCAGAATCAGCAGGTGGGAGAGAGAGGTGAGTTGGGATTTGAAGTAATATGGGGGCCTCTTGCTTAGGGGTGCATGACGTGATCTGATGTATGTTTAAATAAGACCACTCTGGCCACTCCACAGAGACTGCACTGGGATGGGGAACAGGTAGCAAAAGCAGAAGCAGGGAGTTCCACAAGCAACCTTGGGCAGCGACCAGCGAAGAGACGATGGTGATGCCAGCTTGGAGCAGGCTGAGAGCTGTCGGCCTGGAGATGTGGCCACGCCCCACTATGTGTCAGTCAAATTGGACTTAGTGTCTCCAAGGCTATTCCTGCTGTCCTTCCTGTTCTGCTTCCCACCTCCCCCCCAACTTCTCCCGCCTCGGCTTGGGATGCTCTTCCCTCTCATTTTCACTTTCAAAATTCCACCTTACCCTTCAATGCTCTCAGAAGTTATCTTCCCCCTTGGCAAAGTCTTCCCTGATTGTTGTGGCCGGATATAATTTGCCTATGCTTGGAAACGTTACAGCACTGACTCTATATGCCATCTGCATATGCAGCATTTAGCACACTGCCTGAAATCTGATTGAGCCTGGTCTTCTGTATTGCATGAAGAACCACTAGATGACTTGGGCCTCATAAACATCTTCCTGTACCCTCTTTCAGGGTTAGCACCTAGTCCACTATCTTACATATGAGTACTCAAAAATATTTGTTTAAAGAACAAAGGACTGACTGTCTCTGTGCTTGCTGGTGTGTATCTTTCTCTTCATTTAACATCTTATTTTTATTTGCATAACCCCACTTCTTTGAATATCATTTGCTAACCAACTCTATGGAGGAAATACAAAACTATTCTTTTAAACATAGGATCTGTCCCTGGTGGGCTGCACTTGGCAGCAGCAATGGTCTGAAACCTCCAAAGGCTTGGTAAGAGCTGTGGGGAAGTGCAAAAAGTGTTCAATTAACTCTCGTTACTCAAAGTAAATGGAGGTACTTAAGCCAACAGCCGTATATTCTCAATTGCTCTTATGACCAGACTGTGAACTCCTTAAACACGATTTATTCATCTCGGTTCGTGCAACATGGCATGTGCCTGGTGCACAGTAGGCTCTCCAGACATGTTGGTTAAATGGATAAATAATCATATGAGCATTGAGCCTTCTGCTGGGCCCACTTGGAAGGCAATAAACCGCATACTGGTGGCTCACCCCAGAATTAGGGAGTCCTCTGAGAGGCAGGTCTTACCACCATGGAGAAGGTAGCACTACCATTTTACTGCACAGTCTTCCCAAATGTATGCATTAAAAGTGTGCAGCAAGTAGGTAAAAATGCAAAGATAAACCTGATCAATTGTTTCTGTCTTACCCATCACCTGCCACCATGGAGAGTCATTGTTTTCTCTCTACTGCTTTCATTCATCTTTTTCCTTGCCCTGGAGCCACTTTTCAGGGTTCCCGGCAAGAGGCAACCTGCTTCCCTCATTCGATCAGGCCAGAAGACATTGTGAGTTGCTCTTTTCCCTTTTTTTTCTTTGTTTTCTTTGGTAAAGAGTTTTCATGCATGTTATTTGTAAATATTAGTACTATGTGTTTTTTCGCATTAGCTTAGAGTATCTAATTTGTGATATCTTCCAGTTCATTACTTATAGTCTTAATTTCAGGAGCAAAAATGAGAGGATCTCTACGCAGGAAGCTGCAAACGAGGCTCCATGTGCAGTACATATCTGGCCCAGGTCTTCCATGAGTATTCTAAGTTTGCTACCATCCCTGAAATAAGTGCTTCCTTCCTCCTCTTTTTTTCCTCGTGGTGAGGGGAGGGGAGGGGGTTCCTCCTATTTTCTGCAACTGTTTACTTAAGCAGGCATCAATAATTCAGGACATCAGCTCCATTTCTGAAAGCCCAGGTGAGGGCAAAGGGCTTAGCACCAGGCCAGCAGCTCATTTGCTCGCTCCTGCAAGACTCCACAGAGATTGCATCAGGCTCCTGCCCGGCCAGACCTCAGCCACACTTGAAGAGGGGAAGACGGTAAGCATTGACTTCAGAGTTCAGATCTCCTTTGTTTTCTTTCCTTAGCTACTTACCAGTTTCCCTGAACCTATGAGGATGCCAGAGGCCATCTCTGGAGTGAGGCCTCTCTGTCAGCTTTGAGCTGCAGCATGCCACCCAGAGCAGCCTCTGATCTCAGCCTCAGACCCAGGCTTCTGAAACCAGACCAGGTAAGGATAATTTGAATTTATTCCTTAATTTGACAAATGTTTATGAGACTCAAAGATGAAAATGTGGCTGTGACTTAAGAGAGGCAGAATTAAAGCCTGAGCTATACTTTCTTTATATCCAAGGTCGGAAGGAGACTGACATGGTCTTACATCTGGGATATGTGTAAGTTTCAGGACTGCAGGGATCTATGTAAACAGGTATTTAAAGCCTCTTCCTCCTGAAATGATTCAAGGTGCTGGGTCTCTTTGTTCTGCAATTGAGTCTGGTTTCTCCAAGAAGTCCTCAAACATCTCTCCTTAAGTTCAAAATGTCTCCTTGAAAATAAAACCTAACCGGTCTGAGACATTATTTGGGAATTTCTAGTTCACAATGTGAGAAATGATGCCTACTCCCAGGATAAAGGCACAGACACATTTGTCCATCTCTGCCACCCTTTCCATCCCCCAGCCCTACATGCCCCACTCCTACCTTCAGCCGGGTCACTTGTAACCTCTGACTGGGGAGGGTCATTTCTATTTTCAAAAATATCCAGAGAAGACTCAAGAACATTCCTTGATATCTCCACTCTCTTATGCAATGATCCTCAACAGCAACACAAACTTCTTATACCCCAAAACACTCATACCACTTTTGAGAGCTCTTCCTCTCTTTCATCTCTCCCAAACAATCAATGATGGATCATTTGCCACCGTTCTTCTGATATTCACACTTTGATGAACTCAAAGGCATTTTACAGTTGTGTTCATAGTTCTGCTTCCACGAACTCTCTCCTGCAGTTGCTTAACTAATCTTTCCCTGCCCCAGACTTTGTCTAGTCCAGTGTATACTGCAAACTATTGCCAGTCTAATCTCTCTATGACAGTTCTGATCAAGCCACTCCCCAACCCATCCCACTCCCAACACCCTACCCCCATCAAAGGTATATGGCTGGTAAGTGACCTGAGTGAGATCTCTCTAGGAGACCCACTGATACTCATGCCTTACACTGAGCTCTCGGAATTTTCCAAGCATCTCTTTTGCTCTCTGGTGTCTCCATCATTCACCTCTTAAGACTCTCTCAACCAAGCAGGCTACCCTCCATTCGAATTTCTACCTGTCAAGATCCTATCCATTCACTGAGCGTCACAGGAGAATAGTAGTTTATTACATAGGGTCCTTGGCCTACTTGCTCATAGTAGGTCTAGTTGGGAAGACAGACACAAACACAGGCATTTGAATGCATACAGTGCTTTGGGGGCTGCTAAGGGGACAGAGCATAGGAGCCCTTAGCCTTTGTAGAGATGACATTTAAACGGCTTCTTGCTGGGCAGGAAAAAGTTGGCCATATAAAGAGTTGGTGGAAGGGTATTGCAGATAAAGAGAACCGCATCAGCAAAGGAAACTAAAAAGTGTTCATTAGAGTACGTAGTATGTAGTCAAGACGGGCCCAAGCCATTATCAAGAACTTCCCACATAGCAAGAAGGCTTGGCACCACACTCTTTGCTTGGCCTATCTTGTTTCACTCACCTCATACCCTGTAAGGTGGATACTGTTAGGAATGAAGCTGTTTTACAGATGAAGACACTGAGACACAAAGAAATGGAGTAACAGCCAGGTTCACACAGATAGCAAGTTAAGTGTGGAGCCCAGCTTTGAACCCAGGAATCTGACTACAATAACTGAACTCTACATAGCTATTCCTCTTCAGTTGAGAATGCAGTTACAGAAAAAGGCCAAGGTGCCTTCAAAGTTCTGTAGTTAGTGGGTTCCAGGTGTGGCTTTGCATCAGTTACTTGTGCCACGGAGACTTTCTGGGTTTTAGTCTCTTCATCTATAGCCATGTTTCTCAACAGGGAGTGATTGTACCCCGCCCCCCGCCCCGGGGCACATTTGGCAATATCAGGATACATTTTGGATTGACATAGTGGAGGTGGGGTGGGGGAGCACTATACAACGAGTAGGTAGAAGCCAGGGATGCTGCTCAACACTGAGCAACGGATAGTAACAGGGCCCCCACCACAAAGAATGATCTAACCCCCAATATCAATAGCGCTGAGGCTGAGAACACCTGCTTTATGGAGGAGGCTTAAGACCCACACATGCACCCCACATCATTGACTATTCTAAGTGTTCCAGGAGCTAACGTGCACAAAACTCTCGTGGCAGAAACTATTGGCTGAAACTGCAAAGTTCCCAAGGGGACCTGATCCTCTTGGGTGGATCTTCTTTGAGTTTAATTCAATGACAAGAACCACGTCCTTCATGAACCCTGTGTTTTCTTCAAATAAAGTCCTGCAGGGCCACGTGGCTGCCTGGGCTGCTGGCAGCAGCTTCTCAGCTCCCACTGCACTGCGTTTTCTCTTGGAGGTTGCACCCCTTGCCGTGACTGTGTTTCATCTCGCCTGTTCCTGGCATTGCCTCTGACAGCTGGACTTATTGAGAGACCAGGCCCCAGATGAAAATTCTCAGCACGGCCCCACCATGCTCCCTGGCCCAACCCAGGCTGGAGTAACACAGTCAGACATTTCTTCTCTGCTTAGTATTCATCTTTCTTTCCCCAGTTATCTGTATTTACTTTGAAAATCATTTCCTCTGTTTTACTCGGTTTGCCTTTGAGCCCAATTGCCTGCTCAGTTCTCTGTCCCTTCTGTTTATTTCTACTTCTCATTTTTCCCATTGATCAGATGCCCTGGAAATATAGCAGGAACAGTGTGTTCCCTGTAATATTTGGTTACACTTAATATTTCTCAGCAGAATGTTGCCTTGGAACACCAAGTGGTAAAAATCCAGGCCTGCTCTGCTTACACTGGACATCGGCTTCAGCACAGGCTTTGATTCATTTCGGATCTATTCCCTCCTTAAAGGGGAGTCACACCCAGCCTACAGCAGGAAGGTGCCTCAGTAGGCGAACTGCCAAGCATGTGCACAGAAAGCCATTTCCTCAAATAAGTGTGTGGCTATAACACAGTAGGTGCTTGACTGAATAAAGATATGGCACCCTGTGAAAGTGCCAGATGAATATGCTGTCAAATCCCACGACTCTTCTGTAAACACAGTTTTTCTAGATCAGCCTTTGCCATCAGGGCTACTAATCCTAATTTTCCCTGATGCCACTTTATGATTATGTGAGTCAAACTGAGAACTAATGAAACTCTTTCGTGCCACAGTCGTCCTTACAGGCCCCTTTGGTGAGCTGACGAAAGCTATGCAACTTTTCTCCAGAACTGCCTTGCCTGCCTCACAGAATATTCTGAATGTTCTGGGCACTAATGTGGATGAAACTCATTACTTAGGAATGCATTTGCCAGAGACTGTTGGCTTAAACCGCAGTCTCTGAGGGGACCCAGTCCTCCTGGGTGGATCTTCTCTGTGTTTGCTTCAGTGATAGAATCCTCTTTCTACACGAACCCTATGTTTTCTTTAGAATACAATATTTAATTAACCCTCAGCAGGGTCCCACCCATGAAACCCATGGTTTCAAACTTAAGAACCAGCCTCTACCTTCTTGGTTTAGAAAATACCACTAGGAAATACTGAGTGAAGCATTGTTTAGTTACGTTAACAGAAAACAACAGCAACACAACAACACAAACTTACTCAAACCCATCAACAGTTCCCACCCAAAGTTTCTCTTTGGGCATAAAGATGTATTTTCTTGTGTGGCTTAAAAAAGCCAGGAATACGTATATGACAAAGAAAGACATTGAAAAGCAAGAGATGAGGAAACAAATTGAAAACTAAGGTTTTCGAGGAAGCATATCCTCACCTCTCACCTAACGAAACAGGATTATCAAGTGGCCCATCAGGACTGAGAAAGTTATAGGGGCAGCTCTGAACTAAAGTCTCAAATATAGTATGATGTGAATGTGACCATACATGCCCCAGGTAGAGTTCTGGCAGCAACCCCCTAGACCACAGACCCCTCGCAACAACCAGATCTTCATCTTGGTCTCACTCTCTTCCACTAGGTTGAAGAGTATTCAGTTCTATGTATCTGTATCATTACCCCTACCCCAGCCTTCTAAGGAGGTGGGACACTTGATCTGCTGAGCCAGCCACTAGACCTTCACCATGAGGTGCGGGGAGGGGGCTGATGGAGCTCCCAAGTTTTGGTCAGAAGAAAGGGAGTGGGTAAGGGATGAATGGGAGAGAGAACCACTCAAGGTGAAGAGAGTGGAGGATGGGAAACCTGCATACGGAGACAGGAGCGAGGGAAGCCATGGAGAGGATTTTTTAAATTAAAGCTCCCCTTTACTTGGGCTTCTAGAAGCCTCCACGTCATTTAAAGTGATTAGAACTGGAGAGAGAAAGACACAAAGTGGCCAGATAGTCAAAATGTCAAATTCTTTTGAACTATGCTCTTATCTGCAACTGAGATATTTTCACTTCTGTGCTGCTTGGAGGATGCAGATAAAATCCACCCACTTTATCTGGTAAGAGGTCCCAGTCCTCTTCATGGCTGAAGAGAATCAGCACCATACACATGTGTGGATTTCTCTTCCTCTCCTCTCCATGTGAGCAAGGCAGGAACTCATGGTTTAAGCAGGAGAAAGAAACAAAGTGAGAAATGAAGAATCATGGGCAGTGTGGGGCAGGTGTGGAGGGAGGCAGTTTATACCCGGAGAAGATTTGCAGACCTCTGACCCAGGGTCAAGGAAGGGCACGTCTTTCCCTAGCTCTTCTGCCTCTCCACTCGCCATGGCAGGGGAGAGATTTTCCATACAGATGAGCCCATAATGGAGGCAATAACCCGCTCCAGCACAGGACTCCGCACCTCCAAGGCACCCCTTCTGATCATCTCAGAGGGAGAAAAGCCAAGCCCTTTTCTTTTCACACCCTCCTGTCTTTCAGCCCCTCCGTGCCTTGATTTCAAAGCCTTTCTGAAACAAATGTGAAGTTGAAAGGATAGACTTCAATTATTTTATTTTGTAAAGGTTAAAAAGGTTCTTGTAAATGACTGATGCAAATACTGGAAACCCAGTTAAAACAACTGGATACCAGATGGCAAAGGAGAGTGGTTTACTGTAAAGTGTTATGGAGTAGGAGCTCATTTACAAGAAGCAATTACACAAACAGCCCTGAGCATCCAAGATCCCATAAAAGAGTGGCTGGGGTGGAAGTGCAGGATTGGCTGAGCACGGATGATTTCCACATCCCAATGTGAACCGTGCAATTGTTATCTTACCTGTTGCCCTTCCACTGGGCTATGATTCTAAGTCTAGGCTGCCTGCCAAGAAGCACAGAGTCACAGCCCTAAACAGAGATGCTTGCACTTTCTCCATCACTTAGTGGCCTAGGGGAGTTTCCTCATAGGAGAACTTTAACAATATAAGGAGTGTAGGCAGCTGGTATCATTGTATTGAAGCCTGGGGAACTCGGTTTTTATCTCAGGTCAAGAGAACAGGAGAAAATCCCTTTACAATCTGGATGCCTTTTTTCCCTCATTATAATAAATTGAGAATGAGCACAATACACTTTACTGTCCATGTTCAATCCTAGGTATGCTCTTGCATGCATGTAGACACAGTATGTAAATCACAAAAGCAAATCATGAAGCTGTGGCTGAGAATTTGACATTGTAGTTTCTTGCTCTACACACCCATCAGGTCTGAGCTGACCTGGCTGCCCTCCTCCATGTTAAACCTCCTGGTGCCCATTTCAGTGCCCTGAGCCCAAGTCTCTGCCTCCAAGTGCCATGACTTCCCCAAGGTCAGCCTTCTGGCTTATCTTACCTTGGCTAGACCGGGTAAACCTTTACACCTGGTAATCAACTTGACTGTGATCTGTGCTGGGAAGAGACCATGCACTCACTCAAGAACACAATCACAGGGCAGGTGGTAACATGTGCTTTTGGGGAGGCTTTCTATAAACCCATACATATCCCAGGCATTACTCTTTTTATCAGAGCCTTTTCTGGGGGGAAATTACAGTCAAGAATGTAAGTTTCACCTTGCCAAGGCAGTGAGAAAAATACTTGTGTGCAGGTGGGACTTCCAGGGCCTGGAAATCACAGTAACCATTCTCATGGCCAGTCAAGGTATTTTGATCCTGGAGAAAGCAGGATTAGAAACCAGACCACCATACTGATACACCCTAGGGTGTCCTGCAGCCCCTGGTCCAACAGAGAGGGCCCTCCCTCAAGACATACTGAAATGGAGCTGGCAGATCAGAACCTAATGAAATACACCTGAAAAAAAGGATCTGATCCTCAAATGTTTACCAATTGATTAACGAATACACAAATGCAGTCTAATTGATTAATGAATACACAAATGCAGTCTATCAATGCAATGGAATAGTATTTAGCAATAAAGGAAGGTAGGACTATTTTATGCTACAACATGGATAAATCTGGAAAATGTGATGCTAAATGAAAGAAATCAGAAACAAAGGATTTGCATATTATATAATTCTGTGCACGTGAAATGTCTAGAATAGGCCAACCTATAGAAAAAGGAAGTAGATCAATGCTTATCAGGTGCAAGGCAGGGGTGGGAATGACCGCTCATAGTATGGGGTCTGTTTCAAAGGTGACAAAAATATTCTGGAATTAAATAATCGTGGTCATTGAACAACTTTAAAAATATACTAAAAAACATTGGATTATATAAGGATAAATTTATGGAATGTGAATTCTATCTCAATAAATCAAAAAGCATGGGATGATTCTGCATCCCAGGGGGGAATGGCTCCTACTCTCATTTTGGGGACAACCACAGTAGAACACCGTGTCTCGTAAGTTTCACAAAAACCTTCCTAAAATTTTTATGGTAGATTTAGCACTGGAGTTAAAGCTGATTTACACGAGTATCTTTTCTTCTTTTGAGGAGACACATCCCTGGGTATTGTAAAGCCAGATTCAAATTCCTGTTCTATGTTTTGTGGGAGTTGGGGGTTGAGGGGTATCAAGGACCCTAGTTTGAAGCCAGTCACAGTTTGCTGAAGTGCTGAGCTTCCTCAGCACAAAGACCCATAATCTAATTTCAACTAGATCTCCTCTGTTCTCAGAGCCTGTGGAGTCCCCTCTATCCTCTCCCTCCTCTCCCATCTCTCTGAGCTCCAGTTTGTGAGGATCTCAGGAGCTTGTGGAAGTCATCCCTCCTTCCTTATTTTACCCTCTTCCCTGAGGCAACAGGCTGAGTCCACGTCCTCAACAAGTGTGGTCATTCCTATGATCTGCCTCTCCTCCTGCTTTCACCAAACCTCCCAGGCCTGTTAAGTTGCCCCTGACCTCCTTGCACTGAGATCCATCCACTCATCCCCTCCTTCATTCAACTAATACATACTGAGCACTGGCTATGTGCCAGGCACTGTGCCAGGAGCTGGGAATACAGTGGTGGATGGGGCACTCAAGGCAAAGCTGGCAATACTCAAGGAAACCAAGCCATCAGATGGAAGTTTCCACCAATCAGCCCACAATGAGCCCTTAAGCCCAGCAGCCTGTACTCCTAGAAGGAGAATACTTAGATTACTTCCATTTTCTCACTGTAGTTAAACTTCCAGGGCTCTCTTGCCCTCCCAGACACGTGGTGAATTCCACTTTCTTGCCATTTCCAATGGGTTGGAGCCATGCGGCTAGTCCTTCCAATCCCTTGCTGCAGCAGTTATAGAAAAGGTTTTGTGTTGACATGGCCAAGCCCCAAGATCGAAGCAACCTGTATTACTATGTTGTAACTCGGAAGAAAGTTGCCTCGAGGAGTTTCTTAAAGCTGTAACAGACTCGGCCTGAGTGAGAACTAAAACTTTGTGGTATCAAGCCACTGAGATGGCGGATGTGTTTGTTTACAACAGCATGCCCAGGTTTACTCTAACTAGTGCATCCACTGAGAAAACAAGGTTCTAAGTTGCATAGAAGCACTCCAGAATATTTTCTGGGCCGTTCTCACAGAAGAGCAAGTCATAGACTACAGCAATGATCTGTAATTAAGAAGGAAAAGAGAAGAGTGCAGATTGATTATATTTC
Organism: Pongo pygmaeus; assembly: GCF_028885625.2. Classification (NCBI taxonomy): domain Eukaryota; kingdom Metazoa; phylum Chordata; class Mammalia; order Primates; family Hominidae; genus Pongo; species Pongo pygmaeus. The sequence goes on from NC_072395.2 coordinate 48,203,539, forward strand.
ATATCAAATTGTGCTTAAATTATATAAACAAACAGTTACATAAATGGAATTGCAATGACAAAGGTTTTGATAATCAAAGTCTGTGCCACTGGTCATTCAAAATATGCTCCTGTTTCTTTAAGTGCTTACTTGCGGGATGCCAGATGAATGTGGGGGCTTCTTGGAGTGATTTCTCATCCCAGAGATGTTTTTGTAGCTATACTTTGGCCCTCCGAATGTTCACATTTGATATACGCCACTCAAAAATAGCTACCAATGGAAGGCATGACCTTGGGCTGACAATTTATTTAGGAACCAGCAAGGCCAGGCTGTCCTATGTCTTTTTAGGTTATTCTCTGCGTTGATTCCGGTCAATAGCCTGTTTTAAGAAAAGCTTAGGCCAGATTTAAAAAAAAGAAAATCTGCCTTCCCTTGAGTAAACACGGTAACCTGACAGCTCCAGTGGGTAAATAATGCACTTTTTAAAAGCCTTTCCAAATAGGTCTTTATCCAGCAAGCTGCTTTTATAAGCTACCACTCTTCCTAATATCTATTTATTCAAAACTTCTTAAAAAAATGATAGACATCTATTGAGAATCTGAATTTTCTGGATTTTCTTTTTTTTTTTTTAATTTTAAAGAAGAAATGTATTTTTTCCCTTCTGGTTAGAGAAAAAGTCTTTCTTGAAATATGATCCTCTCAGATAAATAATGGCAATAAAAGTAAATGGAAAGTGGGAAAGAACATGGTTTCTTAGTGCAGTGTGCAGCACTTTCTAATTGGAAAAGGCTAAAAGGGAGTTTTCCTTGGAGGCCTCCCATCTGACTTGAGACCAAGCAAAACAGTGATTTGCTTATGAGCATCGAGGTCTCTGTTTCCCTTGTTAAAAGGGAAGCTAAGAATGGAAGAAATGTACTAAGTTATAAACCTGTATTATGGCAATGATTTGTGTGGATACTTCATACATTATGGTGAGATATAGAAATTATAGAATACAATGAGAGGTAAAGACCTTTGAAGTCATCACTCAACCCCAGGTGGAAACCGAGTCTCTCACTACTGAGTCTTGCTGAAGATCACAGCCACCTTCAGCCCACATTTTTTACTCTTGCTAGCATAGTACTCTGCTCATGTTGAAACACTCTATTTTTCCACTTAAAAAGAAATCTATCCAGCTTAGCTGAGTTTTTCTGGAATTTTGAGGAATTTATGCACCTGTCACAGGAAGGTTTGGGTTTGCTGATGGCTTTAAAAGCCAGAGCTTTGGTAGTTTAGGCCCTCCTGAGGTCCTGAGGTCCTGTTACCTCATCAGTCATCAAAAATGGTTATTGTTGCTCTTTTCAAGGGTCTTCTCATTTCCTTAATAAGAAATAATAATTAATATTTTCATAATTACTATGAAAATATTGTATTGTAGATAAAAGCAAGAGCAAGACTGGCCTATAACTTAACAGTAGCAGTATTTCTGCAAGAGCATGACCGTCCTGTGATTTAACAGTCTCGCCATTTCCTCTGCCTCTCTGTTTCTTTCCTTCCCTCCCACTCCCATTCTCATTTCCTTGCTACTTTTGCCTTTTCATTTTACATTTTTATTCATGTATGATATACATGCAGATAAAGCACCCAGCTCAAGAAAACAACATGAGCAGCACCCAGAAAAGCCCACTGGGGCAGCCATAACACCACAGATCGATTTTCCTGTTCTTCTTTTGATAGAAACGGAATCTTCTAATGCACAGCTTTTGTGTCTGACTTCTGTCCCTCAAGCTTATGCTAGTGAGATTCATCTGTTGTAGCATGTATTGTTTTTTTTTTTCCATTTTAAAATCCATTCCCTCTCCGTCTGGGGTACATTTACCTCCATCTTTCTGACTGGTACTACTCCTCTTCTCCTTTGTGTCTTAGATTTTATTGCCATATTCTGACTTATTTTCTTTGCCAAGTCAGACATGTCGATTGGACTAGAGCAGTGGAGACAGCACGCTGTTCCTGAAATGTGCAGGTGAATACCTCTCCTCCAGGATCCACCCAATGGACACACCTGCAGCTGGCCACATATGCAGATGATCTATACTATGAAAGGCCCCGTCTAAAGTGCTTTTACGAGAGAGGATGTCGGCACCTGTGATGGTTAATTTTACGTGTCAACTTGGCTAGGGTATGGTGCCCAGATATTTGGTCAAACGTTATTCTAGATGTTTCTGTGAAGATTTTTTTAGATGAGATTAACATTTAAACAGGTAGACTTTGAGGAAGGCAGATTTTCCTCCATAATGGGGGTGGGCCTTATCCAGTCACTTGAAGTTCTTGATAAAAAAAAGACTGACCTCACCCAAGCAAGAAGGAATTCTGCCAGCATATTGCCTTTGGATTTAAACTGCAATCCTTCTTGGGTTTCCTGCCTACCACCCTATCCTGCAAATTTTGCACTTGCTAGCCTCTACTGTCCCATGGACCAATTCCTTCAAATTAATCTCTCTTTTGTGCTCTCTCTATCTATGCACATCCTGTTGGTTCTATATCTCTGCAGAACTCTGACTAATACAGCCCTTCTCCCCACTCCCAAGCCCATGGAAGACCTTGTTTATTGGCCAAGACATTCTTTCCAGGTGAGCCTTCAGAATCCTCCCCCACTCAGTCCTCCAGATATCCATGGTGTGTCAATAAGCAAGTTGAAATATCCTTGCTATCCTTGCACGATAGCAATGGTTCTCAAGAGGGAGAGGGTGATTTTGCCCCCCAGGGGATGTTTGGCATTGTCCGGAGACATTTTTGTTGTCACAAATGGGGGAGAGGGAGTGCTGTTGGCTTCTAGTGGGAAGAGATCAGAGAAGCTGCTAAACATCCTATAAGGCACAGGACAGTCTCCCATTAACAAAGAATTACCCAGCCCCAAGTGTCAGTAGTACGAAGATAGAGAAGCACTGAATTAGAGACTCACTCAGACTCAACTATTGAAAGACAAACATCTCTTGGATGAGAGGTATCTTAGTCTCTATCACAGCAATTCTATATGATTTAGAGAGAGCTGCTTCTCAGTAAATAACCTGAGAAATTATTTTGAAATTCTGACATAATGTGGATGTAGCATAACCTTTTATTTTACCCTGTGTGTGTGGAGCTATTACTTTTAGCCTTGTCTTTTCTTAATTCCTTTCAAAATTGAGTCTCCTTTTACTTTTCATATACTTGAGCATGGACACTTTCTTCCTAACACACCAAAATCCAGGCCACAAAATACTTACCGGAGTCAACAAATCCCCTTGACCAAAGGGAACATGCTACAGATCCTGGGAAGGAGGTGATTGGAGGAAATTGATAAATGGCAGTTTCCTGTGCTTTGCCATCAACAATAACAAAATGCATCAGAAGAGCAGAATAAAGTAGTCAATATGGACTTTCCTCACTCCTGGCAAACAAAGGGTTTTCTAACAGAGGTTCTCCCAGCTCAGCATTCACCATTGGTTTGGGCAACTGCACAGGAGGTCTCCCTAAAGATGTGAAGCATTTAGCACTTGGTAGAGGAAACCCTGACCACGGGCTTGCGAGATGAGGCTCTATATCTTTCAAGGATGTACTGAAATGATTGCTACGAGTTTTCATAAAAACTTTCACCTGCTATATTCTCTAAGGCACAGTACAAAAATGAAGTCTTCATAGTAGATAATTTACTGGATTAAAAAAACAAATTTTAAGTACAATGTAAGTTATAATTTAATGTATTCATGACATAGGACTTGCAATGTATGCAGAAAAGAGGTGTAAGTTAGGGGAGATAGAGCACAATGTTAACACCCAATAACCAGAGTGGAAAGAAATGGGCAATTCTTTTTATAGTAAAAAATTTTCATAAGAAAACTATGTGAATATTCTCTGGAGACACTAAAGGCAGAGAGAAATGAAATAAGAATAAATCACCTTGGAAATTCATTAATGTTGATGCAGAATATCAGAAAACCAACATGAGAAACTGACACATTCCAATTATTATAATTACGTTGGCTGTATTAGAGCAGTTCTTTAATAATGTTGCCAATGAGAAGAAAGTTGTTTACTTTTCAGTTTGGTAGTTTCAGAACTGTCAGTGATTAGCTAAATAAATAAATATGTAAGCAAATTAATTTTATCTCTTCCTATTATACTTAAGTAGCTGGTCAATTATCTTCAATAGGTTTTCTTTCTAAAAGTTGCACATAAGAAAGGAAGGTCAACAGATCCAGCATTTTGGCTTGAATTTCAAGATCCAGTTGGCAGTATTTCAGATGTCCTTAAGCCTTGATGACCAAGATACCTAATGAATGAAGCATAGCTATGATGTGCAGAGCTCTTGGTTTTGAGTCACAATTGCGTTGCACGTGGTCCATGGGAAAAAATTAAAATATTATTCCCTTTTTCCCAACATATGCCTAAGAATGTCCTAAAATTGCACAGCTGCTTTGTGCTCCAATAATACACATGATAATAATAGTTGGTGAAATGAAGCATAGGTAGGAAGGTAAGATGAAGCTGAAGAGACAGAACAATGTGTCTGGATGTTGGATTATCTGTGGACCCAGCTGATCCATGGACTAAGAAACAATCAGGAAGTCACATCAGAAGATCTTAGCAGATACGCATGCATGTGGTAAAGGCGAAGTCGGGATCTGGGCTGCCGCAGATGCAGTTGAGAAGGGCTGGCCGTGCTGGTTGGCTTCTGCTTTTTGTCATACAACACCACAGCTTGAATTAAACTCATCTTTTGCAGTGGGTCTGAGGAACCTTGCTTATTGGCAAATTGGCATAGGCTGGCCTGCTCCTGCTGTATTCACCATTTCTGGGAAGTCAACATGAAATTCATTAGACTGTTTTGCATAGCCACGAAGTGTGTTTCCACATTAGCCAGTATTATTTCCCCAAAATGACCAACATGCTCTGGTGACCCAACTGGGAGCAGTGCCCTTTGTCGTATTAGGTGCTTCATGCTCTGGATTGGCATAGCACTCCCTTGATAGCCTAATTTCATTCAAGTGTATCCCTAAAATTCACCAAGTAAGTTAATGTTGTGGCCAAGATTTGACTTAAACTCTAGAGGAGTCAGATCTGGCTTCAGTTTTTCCTCTTCAACCTCCAACATGTCCTTGCTCAGGTTACCTAGCCCTGTGTCTAGTTCCCTCATCTGTTACAGGGCATGATACTAGAATATTTATTGAGTACTTACTGTGTGCTGGGTCCTATTCTTAGTAAATGCAATACGTCATTTAATTCTCATAATTGCAACCCTACAAGACAGGTACCATTATCACGCCATTTTATAGATAAAGAAACAGAGGTCCAGCACCCCGATGGAAAGTGGCAGAGCAGGCACTGGTAGCCAGGAGCTCTGGCCACAAGGCCTGTGCTCTCACAAGTGTCTGACACTGCTCCTCTCTAATTTCAGTACCGTTTTGCTTCTCACCAGGAAATTATTTTGACTCACGCCAGCATCTGCCTCACAGTATTATTCTGAAGAGGAGATGAGCCAGTGCACACAGTGCACAGCTAACGAATTCACATTTGGATTTAACAAATGTTGATGGATGGCCCCTTGCGTGTCAGGCAGTGTTCTAGATCCTGAGTATGTAAGACGATCAGAGTGATTGCCCTCCTGGAGCTTGTAGCCTAGAAATAAGACAGACCACAGCCAGATAAATATGTCTTTAATAACACATCAGTAATGCTGTGAAGCAAAAGAAAGCAGGGGCAGAAAGTGACAGTGTTGGGGGAGGAGAGGGAGCCCAGATGGAGAGGGGAACAGAGGATGCTTCCAGTAGAGAGAAGAACTCTGTGAAGACATTACCTTTGAGCCAGGCCCTGACTAACAGGGAACGAAGCCATGTGAAGATCTGGGGGACATTATTTTTTATTTGTATAATAAAATTAATTATGTGCTAATTTCTGAGTTTAACCACAGAGAGTTCTTGTCCTCCTCCCCAACCAAGGGCATAATTTCTTACTCTTTCTCAAAACTCTAACAACAAGAGAAGAAAATCTGAAAACGCAGATGGAAAAGAAAAAAAAAAAGCTCTTCTGAAAAGTAGGAAGAGGCTAGTTTCCACAAACTCTGGAGCTATCGTGAATGGAAAGAGAACATTTCCATCTCCCATTGATCACTATAATTCACAAATTCTCCTAAAAAAACAGAAACCACAGTTGACTATGGTTTTGTTGGTTTCACTTAATTCCCTGACCCCGACTCCTTGTGTAGCTAAAAGCATGTCATATCACAGTAAATTCTACCTCTCTTTATTCCATTAGAGGGAACCCAGGCCATTTCAAACACCATCTTCCCATCCAATCTTGATTTTACAATGCTTTTCACTGAAGATTAGAGTTAATGCTTTTCTAAGAGGTTTGTCACAAAAGGGAGCTTAATTGGGGCTCATTTTTTCCATCCGCCCAGTTGTTCCATAGGCTTACTTTTGGGAAGTGTGTCTATCATGAATGATTCATATTCTACAGGTGTGGATTATGAATTTAGAGAACCAAGTCACCCAGGAAAGGGAAAGCTACCTTAGCTTCTGGGAGATAGAACCATAGCACTCAGTGCAGTGGGTTGAAGAGGGTTCCCCCAAAAGATGTGTACATGTCCTCACCTCTGATGCCTGTGAATGTGACCTTGTTTGGAAATAAGGTCTTTGAAGATGTAATTAAGGTAAAGAGCTCAGGATAAAATCGTCCTGGATTAGGATGGGCTCTGAACCTAATCACAAGCGTCCTTCGAAGAGAAAGGAGAGGGAGGTTTGAGACACAAAGGATACAGCCATGTGAAGACAAAGGCAGAGACGGAGTCATTCAGCCTCAAGTCCAGGATTGCCAAGCAATGCCAAGCAATGCAAAGCAATGCCAAGCAATGCCAAGCAATGCCAAGGATCAAGGATTGCCAGCAGACACCAGAAGCTCCGAGAGATGTACAAAACGGATTCTCCCCAGAGCCTTCAGGAGCCAACCCTGCTGACTCATTGATTTCAGATCACTGGCCTTCACAATTGTGACAGAGTAAGTCTCTGTTGTTTGAAGACAGCAACTTTGTAACATTTTGATACAGCAGCCCTAGGAATCTAATGCACTTGGTTTGAATCTTTAACATTAAATAAAAGAATAATAGTTGAGGGTCATTTAATTTCTTGGAACAGTGAGGGATGTGACCCAGTGTCAGATAGGAATGTAAGTTTTTTTCGTTTTGTTTTGTTTTGTTTTGAGATGTAGTCTAGCTGTCACCAGGGTGGAGTGCAATGGCACGGTCTCGGCTCATTGCAACCTCTGCCTCTGCTTCAAGCAATTCTCCTGCCTCAGCCTCCCGAGTAGCTGGGACTACAGGGGCTCACCACCGTGCCTGGCTTATTTTTTTTTTTTTTGCATTTTTAGTATAGACGGGGTTTCACCAGCCTGGCCAGGCTGGTCTTGAACTCCTGACTTCGTGATACACCCACCTCGGCCTCCCAAAGTGCTGGGATTAGGAATATAAATTTTATATGGAGTTTACTGGGAGAGAAAATGGCTGCAGTGGCTACTGTTTGTGTTTACATAGTACCCCATCTGCTTTATCCACAGTCTCAGTGGGAAGCTGAGATCACAACCAAGGCTCTATGTTCTCAGTGGGAGCACAGTTGGTGCCAGATGTGTTCCCTCGCGCTGTGGCCACCATTCTGTGCACTGCAGGGCCCATAGCGCTCCTGTCCCTGACACTAAAATATCGGTGCATGGGCCCAGTCATTGTGACAAATGAAAACACCAAGTATTTCCCAGTGTCCCGCAGGGGGAGCTGAATGGCCCTGGTTGAGAGCACCGGCAGATGAACCTCAGCATTAACGTCTCTGGGCTACGATGATGCCCTGATGGATTCGTGATCACAGTGAAAATTAGTTGCTGATGGCAAAACTAGAATGTGTGGAAATCTGCCGGATATAACCCAGTTTACCTCTGGGACCCTCCATCATTATGGTTAAAATTAAGATTGACCAAATCCCTTCTGACTGACCATTCTACTCCACGTGTTGCTGCGACATTCAATTATCTTACAAGCAAAGCTCACTCTCTAATGACCCAGTCCATCTCCTAAGGGTGACTTTGAAGATTCTGCCACAATCCCTCATGTTCTAATGTACAGCTTCGCTCTTAGAGAGTGATCTTACTTCTAACTTCCTTGAGGATCTCTAATTTTTCTGAAGTCGGAGAAATACTGGAGAGGCAAGAGATGAGACTTGAACCTGGAGCCAAGAACCAGGTCCCAGAGGACTTGCTCTGCACTGTGCCATGAATTGGCCCTTCCACTGCAGCATTGAGGATTCAGAGAAAGATGCGGATCAGGGTGGCATGAATGGGTACATGCGGCCATGAGGAGACCGGATTGGAATCTACGAAGATCTGCCGGGAGTAAGAGGTAGATGTAAAGACCGAGACAACTGGCCAAGGATGGGACCAAGATAGTAGCAATGAAAACAAAAGGTAGAGAAAAGAGTCAAAGGATAACAAAAAGGTAGTCCTGAAAGCTTGCAGACCCACTGGACATAGAGAATACAGGAGGGAAGAGATCAAGGATGTCTCATTAAATTAAACTTTCTAGATAATTTAAATTGGAACACAGCTAAATTTCTTTGATACTTTGGGGAGGCTTCCTCTAAACATTTTGAGTGTGTTTAAAGAACATCATGGTGAGATAACATCCCAGACAATGATGCAGATTAAGCAATTCAGGAATTTAAGGGCTCTAACCATTAACTACTTTAGAATATCAGCTAAAGAACACATACCGGAAGCTTTATGTTCTATTATATTAATTATCCCCCCAAGGAGCAATAAGTGTTTTTAAAATTATTTAAATGAATCTCAATGTTCTTTCCAAAGGCAAAAGGTAAAAAACATATATCAACATAAGGAAAGTGCACACTTTCAGCAGCTAAGAGGCCTCAGTAGCCTACATTACAAGCCTGCCTCCTTGAAGCTCAAAATTAGTGAAGCCAAACAAGGTACAAGGCTAATTCACTATGGATGAAATAATGGGCAGAGAAAGTGGAATGGAAGGCTCTGGAGCACAAATAAAGCATGTAGGTGAAATAATTGAAAGGAAGCCCTCTTTTTTTACACGGCACACACTTTGAAATGCAAGGTGGGGAAAGCTGATTGTCCTTAATAGGGAAGTATCAGCTTCCTCCCTACAGAGAGTTTAGAAGAAAGAGAAGCACAGTACTGCAGAGCTTGCCTTCTACCTAAAAACTGGTGCTTAGAACAATGGTCTCCAGCTGCATCCATGTTGCTACAAAGGACATTTCTTTTTCTTTTTCATGGCTGCATAGTATTCCATGGTGTGTGTGTATCTATATAGACATATATATCATTATTATATATAGAGAGACACATAGGTATCACTAATATACACATATATGTGATATATATATGTGTGTGTGTGTGTGTGTGTGTGTGTGTGTATGTAACAATTTCTTTATCCAATCTGCCATTGATGAGCATCTGTGTTGATTTTATGTCTGTGCTATTGTGAATAGTACTGTGACAAACATATGAGTGGAGGTGTCTTTTTGGTAGGAAGCCATTACCCTAAGTGAATCAACACAGAAACAGGAACCCAAATGTCAACTAAATACCACATGTTCTCATAAGTAGGAGCTGTACATTGAGAACAATAAACACTGGAGATTCCAAAAGGTAGGTGGAAGGGTGGGGGAAGTGTTGAAAACTATCTATTGGACACTGTTTGCTACTTGAGTGATAGGATCATTAGAAACCCAAACTTCAGCATTATGCAGTATACTCATGTAGCAAACCTGAGCAAGCACTCACAGAATCTAACATTAAAAATCAAATAAAATACATTAAAATAAGAAAAAAATTAAAAATTTGTACTGACATGTCCAGAATCTTAGGAGAAAGTAGAAATTTAAAAAATAACACCACAAATATCAGTGTTTTTAAAGTTTCAAACATTTCTGTATTTAATAAGTATTGGTGCCTTGAAATTGAGTTTAAAGAAGACAGTTCTTGATTTGCACTCTTGTGGGCATTAGAACGGGGGAAAGCCCCTTCAGAGTACCATGAGGAGATTTTGAATTATGCAAAGGTAAAGAAAAGGTCCCACTAATGTAGAGATATTTGGAGACTTCATTCTAACGAACTGAAAAAGAGGTTTGGGGGGAGATGACTTAGGAGTGAGGAGAGGGGAAGCCCAGAGAAGCAGGTGCAGAGCTTCTACCCAGATCCTGGGCTGGATTCAGCTTCCAATATGCCTTGTTTGTCCCTGTAGCATTAGGACATATTGAAAGCTTCCTCACTTAAGAATATGGATATTTTACATAGAGAAATTGATTTTACACTCCTTTTGCAAACCCTGAAGGTCTGGCCACGCCAGTTTCTCATTCTCACAAGTCAGCAAGAGCAGGTACGGAGGAGAGAATCAGGTGACCTCTCCAGCTTTCTACTTTGTACATGACCTTGTGGGTATTTCTGCCTAAGAGTCACTTAAGAATACAGATATTTTACATAGAGAAATTGATTGTACACTCTTTTGCAAACCCTGAAGGTCTGGCCATGCCAGGCTCTTATTCTCACAAGTTACCAAGACCATGTATGGAGGAGAGAATCAGGTGACCTCTCCAGCTGGCCTCGGTGCCACCTCCCTGTGGTCACACACAGCCTGCTCCACTCATTCGCAGGCCTGGGCTGGTTTGCATTTACCTTGGCCCCATGGACTAGAGAGAAGATGACCAGCTGTCAACATAGCTATTGAGGGACAATCTCTGGGTATTGGCAGAACTACAGGTGACCTCTGTGTCCAAACAGAGAATGCCTCTGGGGAGGAGACCATTTGTCCCCTACATAATGAGCTCCAGTGTAAAATCCAGCATGGCTCGGGTACGTTGAGCATTGGAAACTTTGGAAGCTTCTGGAAACAGTAGGCTAGAAATGAGCACTGACAACTCAAAACGCGTACCTGCAAGGGAAGCTGAGTGAGTTTCTCCAAGTGTTGTCAGGGGGATGCCTGCGGCTACATGGTAGCCAGACAGAGAAAACAACAGGGAAGACAGCACACGGGGACCACAGAAAATACTGTATGTGTTCTGGGGGTCCAAGTGGGAGTTTAAAACTGTCATTCAGGTGGGAGGCTTAAGTTCTTGAAATTTAAATATTAAGTTCTTGAAATTTAAATATTAGAATAAAGGCAATGCCTGGACATACCAGATGCATATTAAAAGTTTTCTAAACTATACATATTTTTAACCTAGAAATTCTACTTTTAGTATTTTTATCCTAAAAAAATTCATGGATGTGTATAGAGATTGTATTGAAATATATTATTTTAATACAATTATATAAATAATATATTATAAAATTATGCATGATATATATAATATAAATTATAAAATGATTATTATTGAATAACAATTATGTAAGTATAATGTTAATTGTAACTTATAATGACAAAGAACTGGCAACTCTTAGGATCTGCAACTGAAGAACATTGTTTCAATAAATTGTAACATCCATACAACAAATTTCAAGTAGCCACTAAAATACTACCAGGAAGTTATTTAAGGTTATTTCAAAGGATGTTACAAAAATAATATGCATGGTACAATGCCATTTTTATTTAATATATAAACACACATAGGGAAATATTTAAGTTTATACATTACATTAGTTTCCTGGGGCTCCTGGAACCATTTTCTGCAAATATTGTGGCTTAAAACAACAGAGTTAATTTTCTGACAGTTATGAGGACAGGAGTTTAGCAGTTTCACTGGGCCAAAATCAAAGTATGGGCAGGGCTGCACTCTCTCTGAAGGCTCTAGGAGATAACCCTTCCTTGCCTCTTCCAGCTTCTGTGGTTCTGGCGTCCTTGGCTTGTAGCTGCATCACTCCAGTCTCTGCCTCTGTCTCTTCGTGTGTCTGATCTTCCTCAGTCTCTCTCTTATAAGGACCCTTTGTGCTTGGATTTAATACCCACCGGGAAAATCCCTCATGTCAAAATCATTAACTTCATCACATCTGTAAGTCGCTTTTACATTGTAAGGTCACATTTATAGGTTTCAAGGACTCAGACCTGTTATTTTTGGAGCATCATTATTTCATCTGCTGTTTTCCTAATCATTAAAAGATATTTTTTTCTTATGTCTTTTTTGTTCTTTCTTAGAGTAAGTATTGGATAACTTTAGTAAGGGGGATTTATTTTAAGTAGATTATACCAGACGAAGTATGAATTTCTACTTCGTACATGACCTCGTGAGTATTTCTGCCTAAGAGCCAAAAAAGAAATAAACAAAAGTACCAACATGAAAATTGTATTTTCCCTTTAGAGTATTAAAAACCTTGTTCAATATTCAAGACTTTATGTTTAAAAAATAGAGGCATACGATATGATTGATTTTATCAAATACTAGGTTGGATATTATAGAACAAATATATAATTTAGAAAAATCCAAGAAAAAAACAGAGATGAAGATGCCCTAACAGATGACTCCACCTGCAAAAAAAAGGAGCAGAGACGTGTATAATGTGCAAGAAAAAAAGTATCTATTTGCTAGGTAAGTGTGCTTTCAAATTCTGAAAGGTCTTTAATATTAGGAAAAAGATTTTTACCAAAAATGGAATTTTCCATTAAAAAACAGGAACTAAAATAAGTATCCGTTTCAATTCTGAAAAGTGAATGATGAAGAAGGCAAGTCAGAAATTCATTTTAGATGACGAATATGTTACATTTCCAAAAAGAAGGTAAGACACTAGAACAGAGGAAGGTAAAACAGGAAGTCCCCACTTGTTTCCTTATTACTTGTTAGTTTCTGAGTTAGATGTAAGCGGAGATATATGTTTTGGACAGGTTTCTTGTCCTCAAAAACGTGTAGTTCAGTAAGAAAGATATGATTAAGCCGTGTTGAGGTGAAGCGCTATGCAATCAATGACAGGAGAGGCACAAACCAGTTCCTCCAGAACTGGGGGTGGCCAAGCTTCCCCTTGAAACGCAGGGTTTGCAGGATAGACGAAGCTGAGTGAAGAAGACAGGTGAGTAGTCCATTTCTGAAAACACTGGAAGGAATTGAGATGGAAAAGTAGTAGTGTAATACCTAACATTTATCCAGTCATATGCTAGATACGGGGCTAAGATTTTTTTTTTTAATCCATTATCAGGGAGAAAAAACGTTTCCTCTACTCTCTTAAATTTGGTAACTGAGAGCCTGTGAATTAAACTAACAAAAAATAGATTAACAGGGGGGAAGGATACACAATTTTTCTTAATATTTACATGCACAAGAGTTCCCAGAAAAATAGTGAAACTCAAAGAAGCAGACTCAGGGGCTTATACATCCTTTCAACAAAGGGAGAAGAGTTTGGGTTTCAAGGTATGATAAATAGTGGGGAAGTGACTAGGAAATCCAGTGACTCAGGGAAGATAAGGGTTACTTTAGTAAGGTCTGCTTGTGCAAACACATCTTGGCATCAACTCCCTTTCTTCAATGAAAAGAGTCACTCTTCCCTCCTTGTGTAGGAGGTGGGGTCCTCCTCAAAGAGAAACTAAAAATGTATGCCTTGTCCTTAGGCTGTTAATGGTGGGTCGAGGAACTCTTCCTGCACCTGCTGATTCTCAACTGCCTTTAGCCCCAAATAATCTTTATGCCAAAGTGGCACAGTTTAGAGTGGCATCTTCTGATCCCCATCACAATAAATAGGTGTAATACTGATACCACTATGAGACAGGCATAATTGTTGCCTCTTTTCTTAGGTGGGGAAACTGAGGATCTTATGTCCTAGCCAGCATGCCTGACAAAGAAGTAGGTGCTAATGTTGTCAGAAGAGGAGGGCAAGTGGTGTTGGTGTCGCCCAGGCAATTTCAATATGACAAACTGGAAAACTTCTAAATGCACCATCCCCACTTGTTTCAAGTTTCAGAGGAACCAGGTGGATCCCCCATTCTTTAACTGGTTCCTTTTTCCTTTCAAGTTCAAAAACACTCAAGGAATATTTTAATAAATCAATAAAGTGAACACAGCAAGTGAGGAATAGCAAGAAACAAGAGAAAATATTCAAAAGGACCATAACGATGAGAGGAAATTAAAGTTCACGCAGATGCTTTCATGTAACCACACTTATCAAAAAAAGAAAAAAAAAGTCTTATAAAGTTGTATAAAAATAGAGTAGCAGAATAATAATAGTCCTAACTATAATTTCTGATACTATGTAGACTGGGGAAAAACATAACCCAACAGCCTAAGAAGAAAAGAAAGAAAATGTGTTTGCTCAAAGAAAACAAACACAGACATATAAACCTACACCCCTGACGGCTGAACTTCATAGAACTAAGAAGTCAATAGGAAGAAAGTGCAGACAAGCAGGAAGCTCGTTAGATTAGAAATCAAGTTCATGTTCTAGCACTGATGGCCAGCTGACCAGGGCAGTTCACAAGCAGTTCAAGTTCAGGGACCAAAGCGCCCCTGAGTGCCCACTGGATTCTGCACAGCCAAAAAGACACTTGAAAACATCAAGCCCTGTCACCAGTACCTTCTATCAGCCTTGAGAGAGGTGTGATGATATAATAGGGAATCAGAGAAGCCTAAATCTGTACCTGCTTTGGGAAACCCATGTAATGCCTTCACCTGATTCATTAGTATTTGAGAACCTACAAGGCCCCTGTGTTCACAACTCTAGGAAGATGCAAGACTCTAGGTGTCACAGCTCTTGCCTTTAGAAGCATCTTGCTAGTTTTCTATTGCTCTGTAGCACGCTTCCACACACTCAGCAGCTTTAAACAATCCCTTTATCTGTTCACAGCTCTGTGGATTAGAAGTCTGTGGCTGGGTTCTCTATAGTGTCTCAGGAGGCTGACATTAAGGTGTTAGCCAACTGGGTTCTCCTCTGGAGACTGGGGGAAAATCTGCTTTCACACTCATTCAGAGTGTTGTCAGAATTCATTTCTTTGAGGCTGTAGGACGGACATTCCCACTGCCTTTCTTGTTGTCAGCTGTGGGCCACCCTCAGCCCGTAGAGGCCACCCACCTTCCTTACTACACAGCCCCCTCCATTTCTAAAACAAGCAATCAAGAAGTCTCCCTCATGTTGAATGTCTGTCACGCTGTGAATCTCTCTCATGAGGAAGATCCCAGCAGCTTATCTGAGACCTGAATTACATCTACAGCATCCCTCGGCAGAAGCGGCTAGATATGTACTGGGCCACACACCAGCAGGCAGAAATTGTGGGAGCCGTATTGAAATTCTGCTTGCCATAAGCATCGGAAAACTATTTACTAAGTGTTGAATAAATGAGAAAAGAAATGAAAACTTCTGGCCCCTCACTGGAATTATCTCCTCAAGTGAGAGGCAGCATAGCTTTGTTGTAATCCTGTCCATCGCCTGCAAAGAGCCCGTCCTCATGTTAATCACTTCTTCGTTGCTCACGGCAACTCTGTAAGGCAAGTCCACGGGCAAGGCTTATGATTCCTGCTCTCCAGAACTCTGATCCCTTAACTTCTTGCCCAGTGCTCTTTTCACGACAAGAAATTACAGTTTCTTTAAGATTTCCTTGGACAAACTCTTTGGTGACATTGTAACAACGTGAAGAAGAGACACAGGAGAGCATGGAACCCCGCAGAAGACCCGTGAACCAGGGCCGCTTGGGGCTGTGGGCACTGGCTCCTCTGCTGTAACTGAGTCCTTGCCAAGAACCCACTTCTGTGATCTGGCAAGGGGTGGGAGACCTCAGCAGAAGATTTAAAACCAGATGAATCATATCACTGGTAGTCACACAGCGGCCAGTTGTCACTGTTGAGATGACTCCGTAGGTGGCCACAGCCCAATTATCTGCCGGGTATGGAGGTTGCACCCCAAATCCTGTATGGAGTGGCAGTCCTGAAATGAGTGGCTGGTCCTTTGCCATTTTCCCATCACTTGAAGCTGATCGAGGCATCAGTGAATGAAGAGGAGGGTGGGAAAGCAGAGCCTTCCAGGGTCCAAGTCTGAGGATTGATGGGGGAGGCTGGGCTGGGTGACAGAATCTTGATGGCAGACCTCAGTATCACAAAGGGTAAGGTGCTTGGAGGTGAAATGGCCTGAAGTGGGAAAAGAGGCAGATGCTGAGAGGAGGAGAGTCCATGCAAAATTGACAGGGGCTCTTCTGATGGGTCTCACTGCTCCAGGAATCCTGGGTGTTCATGCTTTCTAGGCATCCTGTTGAGTCCTGAAAGAGGAGCCCAGACCAACCAGGAGCTCATTCACCCTGGTTTGAGTCTGGGTACCTCTTTCTCTTAACCAGCTGGGCACTCTTGGCTTAGCTACTTAACATCTAGCGCCTTGTTTTCCTCATCAGTTGAATGCTGAAAGTTGAGCTCTCTGATTTATGGAGCCCCTTCTGGCTATAAATTCTTATCTCATGAGGACATTTTGTGATCTGGACTATATTAAAGAGCCACTCTCTAGGATTAATAACAGTACACAGCAGCCTTTTCATATTCTTTTCTTTTTCTACAGTTACTGCCCAATCAGCACTATAAAATATTCGAATCTTAAAAAATAATTCATTGAATATGTCTTCTTTTAGCACCAGCTGTAACAAAACTACATACATCAGTAGTTAGCTGCTTGCATGTGAAGCAACAGCTACATGCACATGGGAATAAGCTACAGAATGTTATTTTAATAAGATGCTGTCCATCCAAACAAACTGAATTTGAAATGTGGCACCAAACTTGCTATCTGGCTCATTCAAAAATATTTTATGGTCAACCATGTAAATGATAACCTTCAAAAAACATTTATGAAGTAATCAACATGGGAAGACAGAAAGTCAGGCTAGAACTTTATCATCTGTGTTTTGTTGGGAGTATCTAACTGTTCATAGTTCACTGTGAATTCTTTGGATTAGATAGTTCTTTGGAAGAGGAAGATAGTCCGCTCCCAAACAGTTAGATAGTCCTTTGGAAAAGGAATCTTTGGAGGGTGATTTGTCACATTATTTGAAAAGAGCATTGTGGCTGATTCAGACCCACCATTTCCTTAGGTATCAGCTGAATGAATGACATTTTTCAGCTTAATCAGGCTAAAACTCTTGGAGTCATCTTTGACTCTTTTCTTCAACTTCCTGCATTCTTCTTGGTGCTGTCTTCAAAAGATAACCACAATCCAACCACCTCTCACCACCTCCCGCTCCAGCCATGGTCTGAGCCAACAAGGTCTCTCCCTGATGAACATGAGCCCCCCAAAAGATCTCCCTGCCTCTAATTTGGCTCCCCACAGTCTATTCCCAACACATCAGCTACAGTGTTGATCACTTATGTCGGCTCATGTCACTCTTCTGCCTAGATCCTTTGGTGGTTCTCCTTTTTACACAGAATAGCAGTCAAAGTTTACAGAGAGTCCCTCCTTTCTTCTACAACATTCTCTGTCCTCTCTCCCACTGGACACCAGTTGAGCCTGTGCAGTCCAGCCAAGCTCCTGGGTGCTGGGGTGTCCCCTCGTCTTGGAATGCTCTTCTTTGATGCTCTCTTGGCCAACTACTTCACTCCTTCAAGTGTTTGCTCCAATTTCATCTTTCTTAAATTTGCATAGATTTAGGGGGTACAGTGAAGGTTAGTTCATGGATATATTGCTTAGTGGAGAAGTCTGGGCTTTCTGTGTAGCCATCCCCTTAAGAGTGTACAATAAGTGTCCATTGTACCCATTGAGTAACTTATCATCCCTCACCCCCCTCTCAGCCCCTCACCTTTCTGAATCCCCGATGTCTATTATTCCATTCTCTTTGTCATCTCTGTAAGGCTTCACCTGATCTTTCTGTGTAATACTGCAACTTGTCCCTCATCCCCCAGAAACCCGAACCCTCCTTATCCTGATCTTCTCTTATTCATAGCATTTAGCAACTTCAGTATGATGCATTCAGTGATAATGAATGTTTAATTTCTATCTTCTGCTAGAATGCAAGCTCTGTAAGGGAAGGGATCTATATTTTGTTTTCTGATGCATCCTAAACACCTAGAAGAATGCCAGATAAATGAAAGCATCCAAATGAAACTTCATCTCACACTCATGTCAGTTGAAAAAGTCAAATTGAACAATAAATCTTGATTGACTATGATAAACTAAAATGTGTTCATTTAGGCTTTTTTTCCATGATTCATCTTCTAAATTGCCTGGCAACGATCGAGGAATGCCCTCAGTCAAGAAAATGGGATTCTAGCTAATCTCTGAAATATATTTGTACTGATTGCATCAAAAATGCACATATGCTACCTCTCACATTTTAAAAATATAGTAGCCTCCCTATCACCAGATGAGCACTTTATAGACCACAATGATCCCTTACCTCTTCCCTATAATTTAGATGTAAAAATATTTTGGATACAACCCATATACTACTACAATTTAAGGCTACCTCACTGATTCGTCCCAATTCTAGAAGAAACAGACGACCTATTCAAACTAAGATGATCTAAGGATGAAATGGGATGGGCAATGTATATTTCTCAAAGGAGAAACACAGCTTGCTTCAAGTGACTCCACAGAATGGGAGCTGAAGAAATGAAGCCTGACTTCACTTTCCACCCCCTCTCCATTTCCTGCTGGGCCCAACTGAGGACCAGATAACAGGAGGGCCCATTGAGGCAGTCCTCAGAGATTATCCCCCTAGGGCAGAGAGCAGCATGGAGAAGGATGGAGAAGCAGGCTGCAGGGGCAAGGGAAGATAAACACCCCAAAAAAGCTCTGATCTATAGTAAGGGACTATGTGTATCAACCCTACAGGTGGATTTCAGAATTTTAAATATATTTTCCATTGCAACACAGTGGACATATACTTAAGTGTTTTTAATAATCCACTTCTAAAAACCGCCACTTGCCACTTGCAAAAAGCAAATGAATAAAGTATTCTATTCTATTCTATTCTATTCTATTCTATTCTATTCTATTCTTTTCTTCTTTATCTTTCAATGCTGGTTGCAACCCATTAAATTGATTTCACAACCCACAGTTTAAACATCTCTGGCTAAGGCCAATCCCTCCATTTAAAAGATAAGATCACTTAGATCTTACAGGGTTAACTGGCTTGTCCAAATTTAAAGTATATGTAATCATTGCAATGATGTGGGTGTGTACACTCATTGTAAAGAAAAAACTTATTTCATCCACCCAAATGTTCGCTTCCAAACCACATGCATATCAGCATGTTTTGAAAGAAGGATTTTGGTACTGTAGGTGTCAAGAAAGCCTCTATTTAACCATCAGTAAAATAAACAGTCCTCGCCATACTGTGAAAGGGGGACAACTTCAGTACAGTGGAGAGCTGAGGTCATGGCATCCCATACAGGAAGAACTCTTTGGAATCTAGGGCTCACTTATTCAGGAAGGATGGCCTCCTGTGTGTATGTCTTTCACCCCCAGGTAACACAGGTATTTATGATGCCTCATGAAGCATACTTGCTGGACACTAGGATGGTGGCTAATGACAGTCTCTCTGTGCACCAAGGTAGAGAACTATGAGACAGCCAAGGTCCCAGCCTGGCATATACATTGCACAGTCGCACAGGAAGGCACTCTGCTCTGAAATATTTCATCCTGGAGAAGTTGGCTTTGATGATTTTGAAAAGTAGCAGAACTCACCGGTTCTCTCTTTGGCAGGAGTTTGTGCATTTCACTCATTTCAAGTCAGGACTAATAGTTCTAATGATTTTGAAGGGAACCTAAATGATTCCTTTATGCCTGGCTGGGATTGGCCAGGGTTCCGCTTACAACCCACAACATGCTCACACATTCCATAGAAAAATAAATACTGCTGTAACCACGTTGGTGCCACGCCAGTGCAAATGGCCATTTTCTTAAGTACTCATTTTAAAAGCAACTTTATTATTTCAGCATGTGCTTTGAAAGCTGGCTTTTCTATCTCTGGTGTGATGTTTTCATTGCAGGGACAAAAGTAAAACATCAACTCTTTCAACAGTTTGAGGGAGGGTGGATATTTAATACAAAAAACAAAAAAAAATGTAATTGGGGGAAAATGCATCACTCCTGCTTTCTTGGATCTCTGCTGGAGTTTCCACTTGGGTGTGACTCCTTCACCTTCCACCAACCACCCCTTCGGTTAGACTGGGTTGTGGTTCCTTCAAATGTCTTGCCGAAACTTCTGGACAGCTATCAACTGAAGAACTCTGTCCTGGTCAGAAGCTTCAACATCCTCTGCCCGTGATGCTTTTCTGGGTCCAACTACCCTGCCATAATTTTCTTCCTGTGTACCAGAGTTTACGAAGTCCTCCTGCATGTGAGGCCCTGGGCGCAGGTGTGGGCATGTGCAGGTGTGTTCATGTAAACTGCAGAGATCCTGAGGGCAAGACGAAGAAAACACAGCCAGCCCTTTCAGGAATTTATAATTCAGATGCTGAGGTGGGACAGAACAGATGAAAAGCAAAAGCACAATGGAGGGCAGTTACGATTAAATGGATTTCAGAGGGTCATGATGGTGCCAGGCTATCTTGGGTCTCCTCACACTCAATATCAGGCCTCTCCACCTCCTGTTAACTTTCACGCATCAGTGTTAGACTAACATGAGAGATGCTTACAATTTTGCTTCATGATCACTGTAGAAATGAGCATGGTTGTTAGCAACAGCTGCTGTGGGTGTGCAGGTCATGGCGTCTCTCATAGCTGGGAATGCCCAATGAATGCACTTCCCTCTTTCACCTGACCACGGAGGGTCACCTGATGGCATCTGGAAAGTAATGAGAGATCTTTCCACCACGACGTTTTGTGATAAATGGTTTATTTACTTTTTCAAATGTTATTGTTTAATCTTCGAAGAGCTTTAGATTTACAGGGAAGTTGAAAAGATGGTATAAAAGAGTTCCTATAGGTTTCATATTCAGTTTTCCCTAGTGTTAACATCTTACATTGCTATGTACATGTGTTACAGCTAATGAACCAATATTAATACACTATTATGAGTGGAAGGAGTGGAAGTCCATACTTCACATTTCCCTGGAGTTACCTCTTGTCCTTTTTCTGGCATCCCTTCAGGACACCACTTCACATTCAGTCATCACATCTCCTTAAGCTCCTCTTGGCCATGATGCCATGACAGTTTCCTAGACCCTGTACTAAGTTTCCTAGACTGAGTACTGGTCAGATATTTTGTAAAATGCCCCTCAATTTGGATTTGTCCAATCTTTTTTCTTGTAGCTAGACTGGATGACGTATTCACATTTGGGAATGTAAGCATAAATGTTTCCTACATAGGCCAAACGTGTTGTTTTGAAAGCTATGTATGCTCTATGATGTTTGGGCATTGAAAACCAATAGATGCTCCACAGGGAACACATTGATTACATGGGACATATTCATGCAAAGAGTGACTCACAGTAAATTACACTGTATGTGGTTTCTCAGACTCAGATGGAAAGCAGACTTCAGTTACCCTAGGTACATCTCAAAGTTTCCCTGTTTTAGTACACTAAATAAATAAGCATAGTGTTAGCTGTATATATTTTTCAGTTATAGGTTAGTTATCTGCTGTAATTAACAACCTAAAACATTCAGTGACTTAATAAAATGAAAATATATTTCTCTCTCATACCATAAACACAGGATTTCTAGGTGGGGGTATTCTCTTTACAGTGGTGTCATGGCATTCCATCTTTTTCTAAATCTATTATCTCTCAAAGCTTTCTGGTTCTCATCTGTATTAGTTAGGGGACAAGAGAATAAAGCAGGCATGAAGAGCTCAGTTGGAGATTTTTCAGGTCAGATCTAGAAGTGGCATGAATTACTTCTGCCCATGTTTCATTGGCCAATACTCAGTCACTTGACCCACCCAGTTGCAAGAGAGACTGGGAAATGTGGTCTAGCTATTGTAGGAGAAAGAGAAAGAAAGAGACTTTGCGAACACATAGCAGCCTCTGCCACTCTATGAATTTATGTCATACCAAGTTTCCAGTAGATTAAAAACATGATAAAATGACTTGGAAGATGCATGCTATTCTTTTTGCACACATACCCCCTGTTTAGATTTTGCTAGTCTTCTCTAAGGATGCTGCAGAGGGTAGCCTCTACATAGGCACTTCCACAACACTGGTATTTCTTTAAAAGCGAAAGTCTGTCCTTTAAAGCAATGTAGAGGGAGAAGGATAAAGAGGTAGAAACTGGGGAGAATTATCCCAGCAAACAAAATATGCCTTGCACCAAATATATTTACAATTATTAAACCAGATGATTAGAAGTAATAGCTTATCACCTTCACCAATGGGAACACGGACCAACCAACCGGAGACTCATAAAAGGAAGGGGAACATGAAAGCATAATCTCAATCCAGAGTCAAATTCCAATATACACCTTTCTAGAGAAAAATGAACAGACTCTTTCTTTCTCAAATAGGACTACTCTTTCATTTTCTAAATAACCTTCCCCAATCTGAGCTATAGTATGTCTGGATGCTAATTGTCTAGTAGTCTAGACAGTGATGATATTATGACCAAGTTATGCACAGATAACCACTGTGTCACTGTTTCCAAAGCTGCCTACACATATTGCTTCACTGGACACACTTGGCATGTGTGATTATTCTCCTGATATTTATTTTCACCGTGTAAGTAGAGAATGCTTAGAGAATGCTTACTTAATCAAACCATCCAGTGAACTGAGCAGATTTTTTACAATTCAAATGCAATATGAGAGTCTCGAAGCTAAGAAAAAAATTATGTTAATGTAGCCCATACTTTTCTGTATTCTGGGGCAATGAACCCTGTGGCATTTTGCTTGCTTCATTCGCTAGGGATACATCTTGCCCAAGTCCCTCCAGTATTTCCTCTGCAAATCATTCCTACCCAGATGGGTTGGCTTAACCAAAACCATTCTGATCAAGGAGTTCCAGGAATCTCTCCGGAGAGGTCTTTTCTGCAGCCTGGTCCAATGCACAGGTTACAACAAAATGGATGACTATACGGTTCTCTGGCTTTTTCAAAATGACACAATTTGTTTTTAAAAACCACCATCTTAACAAAGTATATGGGCAATGATGTCATGACACCCTTAACCCCACCTGAAGGAGGGAGACTGAAATCAATGCAGAAATGATAAACAATATGGTTTGGAAAGTAGGAGGATATTCCAGACACAGTGGATAACAAAGTTTATTTCTGGCGTGGAAAGAGAAAATGATCAAAGGGATCTGGAAGAAGTTTATTTGGCCAAGGAAAAGGCATAGACGGGAGTAACAGGCAGACAATCGAGCTTGGCAAAAGGGTGGGTGTTGATACAGCACGCCTTTAAGGACAGTTTCAAGGCTCTAGTGTACATTTTATATACTATTTCCACTATTATAATGACCCCTGGAATCACTGTACTACCTAAGGAGACTTGTTAAATCACAATCTATGGCTGGAGGGGTGAAAAATGGAATCTTCCATCACTCCTGTGATATCAGTCTCCTTGGTCTCTCACCAGACATGGAAATGAGACACAACAGATGAATTTAAAATTCACCTGTGCAGCTTCTAAGCTCAGGTGTCTTCCAGAACAGGTGAAGCAGGCCCAAAGGGGAAGGCGGTCAAGTAAGGAGACCGGAAGAGGATTTTATGAACCTACTGGAAGGTGTGGGTGCAGTTCACCAGTAAGAAGTTTGCTTTGCTTTATAATTCTGAGTAAAGCCAGTTCTTCCCAAAGGGGGTGGGTTGAATTGCGGCCACCTCTAAAAGATACGTGGCCTCAGAGCCTGTAAATGTGACCTTATCTGGAAGAAGAAACTTTGCGCATGTAATTAAGTTAACGATATCAAGATAACGTCATCCTGGATTTAGGGTGGGCCTTAAATCCAATGCTAGGTGTCCTTATAAGAAGACGGCAGACAGAGATTTGACACCCAGAGATTCAGGGATACGTGACATGGGAGGCAGGGAATGGGGTGATGCATCTTCAAGCCAAAGTATGGCAATGATTGCCAACAGCCACCCAAAGCCAGGAAGGGGCAAGGAACAGATTCTTCAGCACCTCCAGAAGGAAACAACTGGCACCTGGATTTTGGTGATCTCCAGAACTGTAAGAATATTAACTTCTGTTGTTAGAAGCCACCAAATGCATAGTAATTTGTTACAGAACCAGAGCTAGAAAACTAATACACCAAACAAGAAACACTGAATCATGATCCTATCCCTGTGCTCATCCTGGCCTTTACTCAGAGTATTTTAATTGTAGTAAAATATATATAACATAAAACTTACCATCTTGGCTATTTTAAAGCCTACAGTTCAGTGGCATTAAGTCTACTAACACTGCTGTACAACCATCACTACCATCCATCTCCAGAACTTTATCATCTTCCCAAACAGAAACTTTGTCCCCATGAAACACTAACTCCCCACTTTCCTTCCCCTCAGCCCCTGGGCATCCACAGTTCTATTTTCTGTCTTATAAATTTGACTAATCTAGATGCCTCATATAAGTGGTGAATTCACTATTTGTCCTTGTGCATCTGGCTTCTTTTTTCCACTTGGGCAACGTGTCCTCAAGTCTCAGCCATGTGGTAACATGTGCCAGCACTTCATTCCTTTCTATGGCTGAATAATACTCCATTGTATAGATAGACCACATTTTACTTATCCATTCCTCTGTCAGCGGATGCTAGGGTTCCTTCCATCTTTTGGCTTTTATGGATAATGCTGCTATAACATGGGTATACAGATATCTCCTCATTCTCAAAATATTTATTGGTGACATCTCTTGAACTGCTTCATCTCTTCCTTCCCTCTAGCTAGAATGATCCCTGGTCCAGGTTCCCTCTTATCTTCCTACAACCTCCACCGTTTCACCCTTTTTTATACTTTCCACCCTCAGCAATGCCCTTTTCAGGATAGTTCTTGGCAGTGAGGACTGCAGAGTGTCTGTGTCAATATTTGAGTGGGATTTGGGGACAGAAGCCAATGGCTGGTGGAGGCAGGCAGTGAGCAGGGGCTAGGGGATTTTGTTGATGATGAATTTACACAGCAAACACAATGTTTCTGCTAATAAATGAAATTACAGATCAATAAAAATAGCTAAGTCTTTTAAAGGGGGCTAGTCCTCACATTTTATATAAGACCCTGTTATGGTCTGTCTGCATCCCCACCCAAATCTCATCTTGAATTGTAGCTATCATGACTCCCATGTGTAGTTGGAGGGATGTGGTGGGAGATAATTGAATCATGGGGTGGTTTCCCCCATACTATTCTCATGGTAGTGAGTAAGTCTCCCAAGATCTGATGTTTTTGTATAAGGGGTTTCCCCTTTTGCTTGGCTCTCATTCTCTCTCCTGTCACCCTGTGAATAGATGCCTTCCACCATGATTGTGAGACCTCCCCAGCCATATGAAACTATGAGTCCATTAAATCTCTTGTTCTTTATAATTACTCAGTCTTGGGTATGTCTTTATTAGCAGTGTGAAAACAGACTAAAACAGACCCAGAAAGCATCAACTGCCCATGTCAAAGACTATTACCACTGCCTTTCCTGGAGGAGGCCTGAGTGGTCTTACAGTGTTACAAGAGGCTTAAGCTTGATGCTTCCCCTCCATCCATCATGTGTATCCCAAGTCAAAGATAACCATAAAATGTATCATCCAATAAATGAGGATACTTTTGAGAGTGAGACGGGAGAGGTGTACAGTTACCCCCAAAGACAACTAGCCCAAATTGGGGATTGTCTGGGCAAAGAGATGTGTGCTCACCTGCCAAGGCTCACTTCTACACCTCACCCCGAGACCCTTGTCCCTGCCTGAAGGACTCATGCAGCATTTAGGTTTCCTCCACCTGGGAATTCACAAATAGGATATCATATCTCCAAACATGTATTTAGTGACATAAAATCCCAAGCTACTGAGTAACATGAGATAAACATTGTGCCGAAGCTAAGGATGTATAATGTGAAATGTACTCTAATTATGCATTCTTCCTGGCTTTTTTCCTATGAAAATGACAGAAATAGTTAATGTGAGTCAACATACCTATAAAAAATAATATTGTTTATTATATTACTTGTCAAGAATCAAAAATTGTTTTATTAGCCTATTGTATGTTCTTCTCCTTATTTTTATTTTGGGAGAAACTAGTTTTTCCTGGGCTGAAGAACAATTTCACACAAATAGTACAAGTATTCTCTGCTAGGAATAGCAAACACTTACCTCTGAAGGGGAAAAATTCTAGCTTCTATTTATTTATATTTGTCTTTTCCCCTCAACAATTGCTGTTCTCTATAATTTAAATGTCTGCAAAAATAGTAGTTATATAAACATTAATGCATTAAAAACTATCATTTCAATGTAGCGTGCAAATCCTGGAAGCTGAACATTAAGGAATCATGAGATTTTCCCTCTAAGCAAGGGGAGGGACTTCACAATCTTTTTATCCCTAAAATGTATCCTTCGAAGCTTCTCAAGTTCACATTGTTAAGCAGGCCTGAATTATCATCAGTATTGCATTTTAGTAAATGCTCATTTTCCATCTGCCTCTGCTTAGATGCACCTTTCCTTACCTGTGACAGACTTGATGCTTTTATTTCTATATTTTATTTCAGTGTTAAGTATAGAATCTTTCTTTCCCTTTTAACACAAATATTTCTTTTTCTAACCATAATATAATACATACATGTAACCCAGCAAGCCTGGCTTTGAAAGAAATCACTCAATTATCCCATTGGCTTTCATAAAATCATAGCTATGTGTCCACAGTGGGGGAAAAAAAACTCCCAGGAAAGCTCATTAAATTATGATAAGACTGATATAATTCCAAAAGATGTTGGCCCAACAGAAGAAAACGACAACTGGAGATGTAGGGGTTGGGGTGGTAAGGAAATTGCAAAAGCCAACGAACAGCTAAGATTGGTACCTGTGAGCATCAGGACCCCCACCTGGAGCAGAGATCTCTCATATGTCTGCCTGAATCTAGAATTAGCAACAGCTCACAGGCTGGCCTTGCACTGAAGAATGAAATTTCAGGGATTTCCTCCCTGAAATCCTTGGACTTACATGAAACTTCAAATCTTTAGGATGGGGTCTTCTGAGAATTCCAAATGCTCTCATCTCCTATTCCCCAAGAGCTGCAATGTATTTAAGTAACTTTTTACCTCCTGCATAGTAAGCCCTTGAAACCACGTGACTGAACCCATGGCCCTTGTAACTATAACAATTATAGTAACCATTCATGCCACCTGCATTCATTGAGCTCCTACCATGTGTAAGACACTGTGCTAGACACAATCCTTTACATGTTGAAGACATGCCAACAATAACCAGAGAACCTAACGATAGAGGGGAGAATGAGGCAGCATGTGGAATGAGTGGCAGGGAGGGCTAGTTTTGCTCAGAGAGGTGGAAAGAGCTTCGTAGAAAAGCTACCCTTTGAGTTGGACCTTAAAGGATGAGCAACAAAGCAGCTGGCATAGAAGGCAAGTGGGCAAAGGAATGTGAAGAACACCCCACCCATCCTGGTGGAAAGCCTGAAGGTCTAATCCTTGAACTACTCAAAGACAAGGAAATACTCTTTTGAGACTGGAGCTAAGGGTGCAGTGAACAGGCAGAAACATAATTAGTTCCAGAAAAGATAGGTTGGAGGAAGCAAATGGTAATTTAGACATTTTGCAAGTAAATTAATAAATACTTTTTTAAGAAGATTCTTCCTTCTTGGAAGTATTTAGAAAGGAATGTTTAGTGGTATAAAAGAGATGGCTAATTATTCTGGTGAGTGTTGAGGGTGTTATGTCTCCCCAAAATTCTGATGTTGAAATCCTAACCCCCAGTGTGATGGTATTTGGAGACAGGGCCTTGGGAGATAATTTGTGTTAGATGAGATCATAAGGATGGGGCTCCCAAAAAAGGGATGAATGCCCTTGTAAGACGAGACGCTGTGGGATGTGCTCTCCCTCTTTTTCTTTCTAACATGAGGACACAGCAAGAAGGTGGCTGTCTACAAGACAGGAAAAGAGCCCTCACCAGGAACTGATTCTGCCAGTGCCTTGATCTTCGACGTCCCAGCCTCTGGAACTGTGAGAAAATTTTTGTTGTTTCAGCTACCCAATATATGATATTTTGTCCATGGCAGCTCGAGCAGACTAAGACAGTAGCATTATTTTGTTAACCATATTTTGAAATTGATAATAGTGATTTTGTACTGACAATGTGGGGAGGAAAGTTGCCAAACAGCTATAATATTTCAACAATGAAACAATAGCTTTTCTGAAGATCATAGGATAAGAGATCATATTGCTTGATAGCTTGGAAAACCATTTACAGGAAGAATAAACTTGCTAAAAGAGAACACCAATTT
This sequence comes from Pongo pygmaeus, assembly GCF_028885625.2. Lineage (NCBI taxonomy): Eukaryota > Metazoa > Chordata > Mammalia > Primates > Hominidae > Pongo > Pongo pygmaeus. The sequence goes on from NC_072395.2 coordinate 48,231,796, forward strand.
TTGTTTAACTATAAAGTAGATGCTTGAGACATGTGGCTAAATAAATGGACCAAAATATATAAAGAAACAATGACCCATGTTTCTTAGAACATAGCTGTAATTTTCCAATAGACAGTAAAAGGGAAGTGATGAAACTTCACTCAGTATTGGGTTGAATCATATTAAAAGTAACATTTTGGTAGGCAAAGCTGATCTCATAAGAGCCGTTTCATACAGTTTAAGCTAATACTAAATAGTGACGTTGCGGTAATTAATTCTTAACATATGAGTTTTACATAATTTATCACGTTATAGTGTTAGAAAAATAAGTTCTTAACTGAACACAAATTAGTACTTAAAGTAGCTTCTTAGAATTTGTTTTCTTAAGACTGTGATAAACCAGATCACTAGTAATAAAACTGATAATTATGAAATTAACAGAATTTGATCTTTGGCTATATTTTAGGGAACACTTTCTCATAAAAGATAATTAAATATTAGTTGAAATAATGTATTTAATTTCAAGGTTATTGCTTTGTAATTGATTTCCTTTTAAGAGGAAAGTAAACTGAATTTATATTAAAAGTAGACAATTGTATTTTTATGCCCCTTGAAAAAAAATTGTTGTTTTAAATAACCACAGGATCATTAAGTTACATCCTTTGTGGAAGAAGGGTCCCAGGCCAGGATTTTAAAACTCTGTGTACTGGCTGTCTCTTAATACAAGATATTTTGGGAATGTATTTTTATTTTTCCCACAAAAATATTATTTATTTCTCTAACTGAAAATTTATAAAAGCTACACTTTCCTTGGTATATTGGGAGACTAAGGCCCTGAGCCAATCAAATCTAATTCTGTCCATAAGAGAATATTTTAAATACACATACCCTGGCATGAACACCCACACGCACACATACACACACACACACTCAGTAGCAACAACAAATAGCATGCCCTGATAGCCCTTTTTCTGAACAGGAAAAAAAAAAAGAAAAGGAAATCTTTCCTATTAACAAATAACGCTAATTTAACTGCAGTGTTTTCTGTAAGAATTTCTTTTATTTTGATTTTTATTATTTTAAATATTTTATTTTTAAATAGGTAATATGTGCATGTAGGGAAAAAAAAGTAAAAGGCACAAGAGAATAAATGGTAAAAGTTGAATCTCTCTCTCACCCTCCTCAAGTCTCCCAGTTTCTTTCTCCAGAGTTAACTCCTGTGAACTTGTTTTGAAAATCATCCCAGACATATTTGATGACAGCTGAACAGCTATTACAGCACAGCCCAGTGGAACGAAAATGCAATCCACGTAAGCAAGTGAAAATTTTCTAGTAGCTACATTTTAAAAGTAAAAAGAAACAAGTAAAATTAAATGTAATATTTTATTTTATTTAAAGTAATAGAGGCAAGATGTTATTTTGAAATGTAAACAAGACCAAAATATTAATGAGATATTTTACATTCTTTTTCTCTACTAAGATTTTGAAATCCTATGTGCATCTCAATTCAGACCAGCCACATTTCAATGTGAAAAGTGGTCACTGTAGTAGACAGCATGGTTCTATAAAGTTCTATAAAGTATAAGAATCTTTAAAAAGAAAAAAAGTACAAAGAATCTCTTTAAAAATCCTTTCACACAAAATACATTGTTCTTCATCTTCTTACTGTTCCATTGTTTGAGTCATATACCTGTAAGTTCACATATTATAAAAAGATAGAAAATACAGAGAAAAAGTTTTAATCATCTATAGTCCTATTTTAGTGCAAAGCTAGTTCTGAACCTCAAGGAATAAGTATATAATATAAATACATTTCAGTCAAAACACATAGGTCTTTAGTAAGTTGTGTACACCAAACATGTACAGCATTTGTATGTTAATTAGACCTCAATAAAGTGGTTGGTTTTTTTCTTTAAAAAAATGAAATAATTAAAACCACCATTTCCCAAGCAAAAGCAAACAACCCCAAAACTCCTAAGAATGCTGCCCAAGATATCATTCAGTTAAAATTCTTATTGTGAAGTAAGGGACTTCACTAACCAATAATACATGTGTATATTTTTGTTTGAAATGTGAAATCAATCTGTTTCTCTCTCTCTCTCTTGCTCTCTCTCTCTCTCTCTCTTCTCCTGCAAAGAGAGGGCCAATGGCGGGTATCGTCAACAGCAGTTTTGGGGTTTGGATTTATTGTTTTATTCTAGTTGGGGTGGGGGCCCTGTAGTACATTTGATTGAACAAATAGCACGCCTTGCTTTGAAACAAGGGTGAGCAGGCTTATTCTTTGCCTGGAGCCAGTTTGTGCCTTCATACAGCTGTGTTTGGATATGTAGATATGGTACAGAAACTTGGAAAATTACCACGTGAAATTATTGTTTATCTTTTCTTCTCAGGGGAACAAAGTTTTGAATAAGCTTTTCATTGACGAATAAAAATCTCAGTGTCTAGTTAACTACAAAGTATGCAATATAAAATCATGTGATTCTGTGCCATGGAAAGAACACCAGGCCTGGATTCAGGAATGTTCCGTGTCAGTCCTCACTCTCACCTGGGGCAAACTTCTAGTGGGACCTCTAGGAGCCCACTCAGCGGGCAGGCCCCCATCTCCCTGTTCCCTGGATTAGGAGGCGGGACCAGGGATTTGTATAACAATCCTACAATTCTTCTTGCCATAGATCTGCACAATGTTTTCAAAACTTTCCTTTCAAAATAATGATTCTAAATCCTAGTTACAAGAAAATGTGTTATTCACAAAAGTACTATTGGATAAAATTTTTCTAACATCTCCTTATGGTTTACAGCAGGTAATGGCAAACTGCAACCTCCAGAGCTAACTGTTTCTGTATGGCCGTTGAGCTAATAATGGTTTTTATATTTGTAAATGGCTGGAAAAAATCGGAAGAAGAAGAACAAGATGTCATGACACATGAAAATTATATGAAATTCTAATGTTAGTGTCAATAAAGTTTTACTGAAAGCCAGCTACACTTATTCATTAATGTATTAACAGTACTGAGTTAATTAACAGCAACAGAGACTAAAATATTTACCGTGTGACCCTGTACAGAAAAAGTTTGTTGCCTCTTGATTTACAGTGTTTGAAAACAAATGGTAATCTGCAGAAAGAATAGGTAACTTATAGTAAGGCACTTAGAATATGGCAGGCACTGTACTAAGTGATATGGGTGATTTTTAAAAATATGACCATCTTATGAAGAAGGCAGGAGTATCAGCCCCAATTTCATGCATGAGGAAATTCAGGCTTGCCCATATCAGGTACCCTCAGGCTTGCCACATTGCAAAAAAGTGGCAGAACCTGAATTTCACTCCAGGTCAAGCTGCAGAGCCCTTGTCTTCTACCTCTGCTCCAGAGCATGGACCTTCCTCCCCCTCTCACTCAAAAGACAGAGCTGTTTTGGCAATGCAGAAAGGACCAATCTGCCTCGGAACTCCCTGCCAACAAAGGTATTGGTGTCTTTAGGACTATTAAAATGAACTTAAAATTATATATTTCACTTAAATCCATCCATCTACAGAATGTGTAACAACGCAAAAGTAGAAAGTTAAAGTTGTATCTTCAAAATGCATTGCAATATTTCAGAGTGTCCTACTCAGTGTTACCAAAGTGCCAACTAATGGGCTGCTACCATTCCTGATCAAATTGTCACTGATACAAAGTAAAATAATAAAAAGAATAAAGACAATGTACTGAGTTTTTCATGGAACTAACTATTCAGCTTAAAGATAGTCCTGTATTGTGAGATTATATCCTTTCAAATTTTTGGTGTAAAATATAGTCTCCATTATGAATAATCATGCCATACCTTAGGCTTTTTTCTTTAGTGTACTTGCTTGACAAAAGTAAAGCATAAATAACACTATTTTGGGCCTTTATTTGTTTTATTTTATTTGGAAATTTCTTGGTCTGTGGAATCCTAAAGTCTGGGAACCTCTGGTTTGAATGTCTTTCGACCCAGTAATTCAATTTCTAGGAAATTATCCTCTGGAAATAATAAGTGGCATAAAAAACAATCTATAAGCAAAAACATACACTGCCCCATTATTTGCAAACAGCAAAATTTCAAAATAAGATTGTGCAATCCTCAAATTATGATACAGTCATATCATAAAATAACATGTGGCCATTACAAGTCTTTTGTGTAATGTATCTAGTGCCATGGAAAATGCTCACAATGTAATGCTAAGGGGGGTTAAAAAAAGCAACACAATTCTATAGATAAAATATGATTGCAACTTTATGAAAATTAAATGTATAATCATAATATCTTATTAAATGTCTAAATGTAGGCACAGTTACTTTTTTTTTTTCAGATCAAGAATTTTTTTTCAACTTCTTTTCCAATCAGTCTGGGTTTTTTTTTATAAGCAGCCATAATTGCATATGAAATCTGTTTTTTTTTTTTTTGGTGCTTTTGCCTTCCATTTTTTCTCCCATTATTCTCATCTTATTGTCTTTTACTTCTGTGTCCTGGGAGAGCTCTAAATGTTGATGCTATTGTCTGTGGCGTCCATTCCACAGCCAAGGTGTGGAATGAAGCCTTTGATTCTATTTGACATTTGGTTTCTTTTTGATCCTTCTTCTTCCAATCATCATTGTCATCTCTTCACAGTTTCTGCAGCTGTTCCAGAGAGATCATATGTATTTGCATCCTTATTGTCAAATTATTTTCTTCTTGTTACCTTGGTAAATAATGTTTAGAAGGCTTCCACTGAACGGCATTCCTCAGAAGGACATTTCTTTCCTCTTGACCTAGAGCAATTTTTAGTAGGTTGTGTTTGATCTTGTTTATTCTTAATTGAAGAGAGATCTCAGCAGATCCAGTATTTGCTGACAGGGGAGGTAGCCTCCTGCTCCTCTCCTTTCTCCCTGCCTGCATGGGGATGGTCCAACCCCTCTCAGACCCATAGCTGGAGAGTTGGTGGACTTCAAGATCCCTCCCACTGTTCTGCAGTGTGCATCCACTGGACTGAAGCAGGGTTTTCCCCAACACCTTTGGGGTTTCTGCCACTGTGAACAAATAGGGACAACAAGCTCCCCAGGCTGTAGGGTTGTGAGGCCTCTTAGCATCCCTTTTGAACCTCCACCACCCATCCCCACTGTTATGGTTGAATTATATCCCCAGAAATTCTTACTGAAGTCCTAACTTCCAGGACCTCAGAATGTGACCTTGTTTGGGAATAGAGTGTTGCAGTTATAATTTTGTTAAGATGAGGTCATCATGGAGTAGGGTGGGCCCCTGATCAGGTATAACTGGTATCCTTATGAAAAGGGGAAATTTGGGCACAGAAACCCACACGAGGAGAATGCCATGTGAAGACACAGGCAGGGATGGGGGTGATGCCTTTCCACACCAAGGAAGCCCAAGGATGGCCTACAACCACTAAAACCCAGGGGAGAAGCATGGCACAGTTTCTCACAACCTGAAGAAGAAACCAACCCTGCCAGCACCTTGATCTTGGACTTCTGGCCTCAAGAACTGTGAGATAATAAACGTCTGTTCTTAAAGCTGCCCAGTTTGTGGTGCTTTGTTACAGCATCTCTCACAATCTGATACACCTTGCCCTGCTAAAGGATAAGAACTCATCTCTTCTGGCTCCATTCAAGTCAACTAGTGCTCAAGTGACATTAGAGCTGTCTCATGGTTCTTCACACACACTGTGTTTTTTCTCTATCAAGGCAGTTTCCTCTGCCTGGAATTTCCCCCTCATTCCCACCCTAACGATCCATACATACAACCTGCCAACCCACCCTTGCCAACTACCCTTACCCACTCACTTTTACCAACCTATCTTACCCACCCACCCTTACCACCTACCCTTACCCACCCACCCTTGCCAACCTATCTCTTACCTCCAAACCCCTTCAAGCCCACCTCCTTTTTTTTTTTTTTTTTGAGACGAAGTCTAGCTCTGTTGCCAGGCTGGAGCGCAATGGCGCAATCTCAGCTCACTGCAACCTCCGCCTCCTGTGTTCAAGCGATTCTCCTGCTTCAGCCTCCCGAGTAGCTGGGATTACAGACACACACTGCCATGCCCAGCTAATTTTTGTATTTTTAGTACAGACTTTGGCCAAGATGGTCTCAATCTCCTGACCTCGTGATCTGCCCACCTCAGCCTCCCAAAGTGCTGGGATTACAGGCGTGAGCCACCGCGCCCAGCCCCAAGCCCTTCTTGACTTGGAGACTGAGTTCAGAAGTCCAGACTGATCTCCTCCAGAAAGCCCTTTCTGGGTTAGACGGCCTTTCTAGGGTGACGAACTATCTTGGTTTGTCTGGAACTGAGGGGGTTTCTGGGATGCAGGATTTTCCATTCTAAATAAAACCAAGAAAGTCTTAGGCAAGTGGGGACAAATTAGTTGCCCCATCTTTCTCAATCTTCCTGTAACTCCTTGCACATATCTTTCTAAAATTGTTCTTCCTAAATGTATAATAGGATGATCTGATTTGTATTAGGATAATCTGGTTTGATCAGACTCACACTAGACCAGGAGCTCCTTCAGAACAATATTTTTTCCTACCTGTATCTCAACCCTTCCTACATAGTAGGTGCTTACTTAATGTCTTTACTTTTTCTTTTTTGAGATGGAGTTTCACTCTTGTTGCCCAGGCTGGAGTGCAACGGTTCAATCTTGGCTCATTGCAACCTCTGCTCCCTGAGTTCAAGCGATTCTCCTGCCTCAGCCTCCTGAGTAGCTGGGATTACAGGTGCTCACCACCATGCCCAGCTGATTTTTTGTATTTTTAGTAGAAATGGAATTTCACCATGTTGGCCAGGCTGGTCTCGAACTCCTGACCTCAGGTGATCCAAATGAATGAATGATAAGAGCACTGTCAAATTTCTTAAGGGTTACCTTTGCATAAATGCCTTCATCTACTCCACATTCATTCCTGGCCAGCTACATTCTGGGTACTTTGCTCCAATTAATAGCTTTCACGTCCTCTCATCTTAGGAACCAGAAGCCTCAAAGTAACATTACTCTAGAACTGTTGTATGTAATACCTACTGTATTTCACAAACACACCAAAAGTAAACCATAACTGCTCAGCATGCCAACAAAGTAGTTTTCCAAGAATCAAAATTTGACATTCATCAAGTCTCTTGGAAAAATAAATTTCACCTGAAAGTGGTTTGGTTGTTGATTTTTAAAAAATACAGCCTTCATATCAGAAGCTGCTATAAGTCCCCCTTCTTAATTGATAGCATGTAAATAGAAAAGTGATCCATTTAAAGAATACTAAAAAAATTATTTCAAATCCTTCCTAAAAAAATGATTCAAGAGCATCTTGGAGTAACTCTGTATTAAGTGAACAGTGTCAATCTAGTTCTCACGGCTTTTTGAAAACAATGAGATACCTGCTCAGAAAAATATTATTCTGATAAATTTTTAAAAATATATTCTGGATTATATAAATTATATATGTTTAATATTTTTGTTTGTTTGTTTGAGACAGAGTCTCTCTCTGTTGCCCAGGCTGGAATGCTTGGCACAATCTTAGCTCACTGCAACCTCCACCTCCCAGGTTCAAGCAATCCTCCTGCCTCAGCCTCCCAAGTAGCTCGGATTACAGGTGCCCACCACCACACCCAACTAATTTTTGTATTTCTAGTAGAAACGGAGCTTCACTATGTTGGACAGGCTGGTCTCGAACTCCTGACCTCAAGTGATCCACTGGCCTTGGCCTACCAAAGTGCTGGGATTACAGGCATGAGTCACCATGCTTGGCCTGTTTAATTTTTAAAATAAGAAAATATTAATGATTAGAAAGGAAAGAAAAACTAACCCACAATTATACCACTCTTAACACAGTTAAATGAACATCTTTACAATATATAACTATAATTATCCAAAAGAATATTAATATCTATAGTATTTACTGTATAAAAAACAGTTTTCATTATTATTAACAATTCTGTAAGGAATATCATGTTAACCAAATATTTGGTATATCTTTATCCGTTCCCTTAGAATAAATCCTTAAAGGTGGATTTTCAGGTCAAGTTATATTTTGAAATTCTTTTGTTTTAAATGTTTCATATGTTTTTCCTAGTCATATATTTTTGATGTCAATGAAAATACTTATTAGCTATGATCATTTTGTACGGACTTGTATGGCTATTTTTCATTCTTTTCTAATTTTTACAATTCAATTAGAAAGATAATCTTATTGTAGATCAAGAATCTTTTTGATGGCAAAATGTTTACTTTTACCTAAAAGAGAATTATGATGAAGTTATTGCATCTTAAGTTAGGTATAAAAATTATCTCTATATTTACACTGCCTAGGAGAAAAGTAATTTGAAAATGTAGGGTGGAGATGAGTGAGTTAAATGTACCAACAGTATTTTAGCTGTCTCACTGCAGAGACATTCCAAAATCTTGCAGCACAAGAAATACTTTGAAAGTCGGCCTTAAACTTAATCCCATAGGAGTGGGGCTTGGCAAACGAGTCAGCATCTTTCTTGTAACCCTGAGAAGTTCACAGATTCCAGTAAGCTTCCATGCATTTTGCAATCCAGATTCTACTCCATGAATCTTTCTTTTGAGTTTATGAAATTTCCTAATTTTCCTAATACATCCTACAAATGCTCTCACTGCCGTCTGTCTCTCAATCATAGAAGTGCCATATCGATTTATAGTCTCCAAAAGTCAATAAAGCCTCCCCTCCCCAAGTAATGGGGAGAAGGATCCGGAATCACTTTATGAAGTGTACTTAATAATAACATGACAACAACATGCCACGTTATCATAGCTCAAACTAAGCTGAGACAGCCTGGTCAGTACTTGGCTATCTTTGAAACAAAATCACATTCTTCAGGAAGTGGTGTTGGTAACTCAATAAGCAGCAGCTGTTCCTGGGTCTTTGAAAAAAAGTCTCATCATTTGACCAGTATTCAGTATCCAGCATTATGTCCCATTATAACTGATGGCCAACATGGAAAACCTCTGGGCAAATAAATACATGAAAATAAAAATTGCTCTTAATCTGAGGATCCCATCTCAATTTAAATGTACTCTGTTCACATTAATTTCTCTGCAATGTTAATTTGCACTTATTACCCAGAAATTCCATACACATAAAATGATTGCTTCATTCCTTCCAATCTTTATAATGAGCACTCCATCCCTATGCCATTTAAAAGCTTTCTAAAGACCCTTTTAAAAGGAAAGGTGATATCACCGAATGTAATGTTTATTTACAAGATAGTATGATCCCAGACTTCCAGATGCTCAGTATAAATAACCCAGAAACATGCGCTGCATTTAATAGAAATTTGAGCCCATCAATTTTACATGATCCTACCAAGAAGAGTGTAGAATGCTAATGAGAACTTGATGTTGACAGAAGATTCATTTATAAATAAAAATGTCCAGAAAGATTATTACATCAGACAATGGTTTGTCAATACCCACCCCACAGTAGGCCTACCAAGATGATCAACCGCAGTTTCAATAACAATAATAAAAACAATTATGATTCTCTGTACTTATGTAGCACTTTTCATCAGTGGACCGAAAAAGATCTGTATTAAATGATCTTCAGAGCCCTTGACCGCCTGGGCTTGAAGTATCCCCTTGGAGGAAGACTCTAAATCAACATTGTGTTCATTATTATGCTGAAATGGCTTTAGCAATCCTTGCTCAGCCAGTGGCATCTCACACTGTGTGCACCCACACCCACATGACAAACAGAAGAGGCCTCTGGAAAGGAGAGAGGGTGGCAAAATCCAGCTTGTGCTTCCAGTCCGATTCTTTCCTATGTCTTACTTCCCCCAAGGTACCTATGGAGCTGAGACGTTCAGGGTTTATACAGTCCATATATAACTATTAAAATGTATACATTATGCTTTAAAGTTAGTAGGGGTCTCTACTCATTCTTAAGGAAAAACAAAAAGCTATTTTTTTTTAATCGAGCTTGAGTAGTAGAAATACACATGGAAGGACAATTCATAAACTACTGTGTATTCTCTTCTATTTTGACAGGTTACGACTGTCACAAACTTTGGTATGATATTAGAAAAAATTTAATTTATTGCCGCTTGTCATAAAGATGCCAACTCTGCCAGCCTCTGATACAATTTGGATGTAAATATTTAGTGACAGATGAGGAAACTCACTCAGAGAGCTTCCTAGGTCAGATTTTCACCATTCTCCTTTAACAAAGGCAGAGAGGATCTTGGGCAGGCTGATAGGACAGCAAGTAATCCTCTGGCAAGAATGGAAATGAAGACAAGTATGAGGCATGGTTGAAGAAAATGAATAAATAGGGAAAAGGGGACTCAAAGACATAATAACTGCTTCAGGTGTGCAGAGGGCCATGATATGAAAGAAGGAGATGCTTGATCATTACCATCCTGAAGAGGCAGAGCCAAGGCCAGTATGAGGACACCCACTGGTGGACGTTTCACTTCCCAGTGACGAAGCAAAAGTCATGACTATTCAACAAAGTTGAATCATCAGGAACAAGAAAGGAGAGAAGGTATAGGTGTGCTCACTATGTACTCACTAATTCCACAAACATTTGCTAAGCATGTATTCAGTGTTGGGCACCATGCAAGACGCTGTAGATACAATGGTGAGGAAAGACAAATATGGCATGTCTTATCTTGGATCTGGTGGTCTGGTGAGGATTCTGGGCATCACACACATCAATGCAGAGCCCCAGCTTCAGCACATCCTGTTGAGGGGCAGTGGGTGGACTGTGGGGCTGTGAGGCTGACCTAGTGTTGAGTTCAGAGAAGCTTCCCTAAGACAGAAACACTTGATATGAGATCAAACTAAGAGGAGAAATAAGACAAGTTAAAAAGCACAGGGAACAAAAAGGATTCCAGAGAGAGTTAGAAATTCCAGTTGGAGAAAACGGAAGAAACAGGAAGGGGTAAAAGAGCCCTTTCAGGTCACATTTGGGAATTTTGTCTTATTTTAGGAAAAAACATAAAGTCATTAAAGATGGTGCTGTGGTTTGACGGTGTACCCCACAAAGAATGTATTGGAAATGTAATCCCCGATGCAACCATGTTGGGAGATGGGGCCTAGTGGGAGGTGTTTAGGTCGTGAGAACTCCACCCTCATGAATGTATCAAAGCTGAATATACCAGGGCTCAGGGCTGGGAGTTCAATCTCTTGCTATCTCTGGTCACTGTCTTGCCCATCCACCTCCCTCCACGGGATGACAGCACCAAAGCTGGGGAGGCATCTTTTTGAGAAGTAAAGGGGTGGTGACCTGGTCACATTGCTACTTTGAAAAAGTCAAATTAGGTATAGGATGGAAAGTGGATGGAATGGGCCAAGGTCTATCCAAGGAGGCAGAAGGGGTCTGCCCTAATGTCAGATGCTCCTGGATCTAGAATAACTTTTGCTTCATGCACTTACTAATTTAGTCAGTGTTCAACATGTTAAATGATATTTTGAAAGTAGAAATTAGATTTTATGTCATCAAAATAACTTGTTAGTGTCTCTGATATTACTGCTGTGGTTGCCAACAATATTTCCTTTAGACTTCAGGAATATTATTCTGTGTTCTTAGCAATGTCAAGATAATGTAATTGAAATATGTCATAAGTTATTCTATTAATTATCAAAATAATCACAAGGAAAGACAGCATTTATTGATACCATTTATTGTCTTATCCAGTTGTATGCCAGATTTCAGAAAACAGCAGAATGAAGTTAACCTGAAGAATTAGTTGTTTGAAAAACCTGCAAAACTTAGCATGAATTTAAATTTTCTCACCTCTGTAAGTTACATTATTTCTTGTGATGACACGTACTTAATACACAAATGAAGCAAGCCCATGATAGCTTTTACATAGAGTCATGTTACAAATAAATGTGTTTATAAAGATTTTATGGAACAGTGTGGAGAAGTAAAGGAGTTGCTATAACTCAAAGGTATTTTCTATAAGTGTCCAGAAAGCAATGTCAATAATTTCCTAGGGCTGGTTGCTAAATCAGTGTGAGCGAATGTTATTATTCCCTCGTAGAAATATGTTATTCTTTCTACAAAGAACATGTATGCGAAGCTATTCCTAATTATTTATTTATTTTTTAACAGTGGTTTATTTTTTGGCTTAACCCAGTCACTTACAACAAACTAAACAAGCTAAGGATGAGTTTTTGTTTTATATATCCATGTATGTTTACGTGTAGGTTAAGCCTTTGTCGTGGGTGGCGGGTGGGGATATGTGGGAGGAAACTAAAGTAAAGGAACATGATGAATCCCACTTAGAATCAGAAGAAAGGGATGTAAACTTTTAAAGAGGGCTATGGTCAAACAGAATAATACAATGCAGTGTTCTCGTTTTGCATGCGCTTTGCCGTGGTATGAGTCTAGTTTGACATCTGATATTTTGACAAAATGAAAAACAAAAACAAAAATATTAGCCAACAACAAAAACACATACATACGCTACTGGGATTATCCCGTTAGGGGATAAAGCTTTCAATTGTGCAATAGGGATCGAGTGCTTAAGAATGACAGACACACAAGAGCATGGGCATGTTTCCCACCTTCCATCCACACTGTGAGAACAGACACAGAAACACACCTGGAGGCCCCTGGGCTGCAGGGGGAACCCATGAAAGGAGGATACTGTCTTCCTTAGAGATCTCCAAATTGTGCGCTCAAATTCTTCAATCCATTCTCTCATACATTCATTCATCATTTATTTAACAAATATCTATCAATCATCTCCAACATGCCACGTGCTGTTTCAATGATTCTGACACATGCTACGGGGTGAATGAATGAAGCAGGTGGCACTGCGCCCATTTTACAGGTGTGGAAAGGGACAATAAAGGACTGAGGGGTGACAAAGTGGAAACTCAGGCCAGGGTCCTGGGTATCTTGCTCAATATTTGTTTGCTTTGGTTTAGTTTAGAACAGGGATATTTTAACCATGGGTGATTTTGGCTTCCGAGGGGCCGCGGTTTCTGCTACAGTACACAGAACAGCCCCAACAACAAAGAATGATCAAGAGCAAAATGTTGATAGTGCTGCTATTTAGAAACCCTGGTTCAGGGGGACCACTTGGAAACTTCAGTGGATGATCCAGAATTTATTTTTGCCTATCTGGGTAATAGGAAAAGTTAAAAAAAAAAAAAAAAAAGTGAATTTCTTCTAAGCTGTTGACACAGCCATGTGATTCTTTCATAAATGAGTTTCAATCTAAGTTCTAATTTTTGAAAAGAGGTGTTTACTTGGCAAACTTAACTCGCATTTAAAAAAAAATTCTACAGTGTGACTATCCATTGCCACCACAAGCAGCAGCACTTTTACCTGTCAGTGACGGCATTTCAGTGTGTAGTTACAGAATGCACAGAACAGAGGACGTCTCACTGCTGTATCAGGACATTCAATCCATGTGTGGTTTCCCAGGTGAAACTATAGCCCTCCTGCTGTAAAAGTCACCCACTTAATGAGGTGTATTTACCCTGTATTAGTAAGAATCTGTAGTTCAAAAATGCTGTATTTGGGTCAAAAATCAACATCTTTGAATTCAAGTAACCTCACCCCCTCTCTCAGCAAGAAGTTTGTGTGAAGAGACAGCTGGAAATTCTAGCCCTTAAGATGTTAAACAAAAATATAGATAAATTTACTGTGTTTACACGGCATCTTTACTTTCCAAATGTGTTTATTCTAATATCTCTGGGAGATAAACTGCGGCAAGACTTGACATCACTACTTACTGAACCGGGTACAGGGCAGGGTGCTTAGATGTAAAGACAAAGTGGCTTACCTCTACGGCTTCCTGGCCAGGACAACACTGGCTTTGTTATTTACCTCCCTATCAAAGTCATAGTCATGCCCTTAGATCATGACTGTAAGCATTTCAGAAGGCTGAATGGTTCTAAATCCTATAGTTATATAATTTTGAAAATCAGTTCTAGCTATGTTTTTGCTCTTCAAATCTCCTTCATTTAAGTAAAGGCCCCACTGGGAAAGTTTTAGGTTGCATGTTAAGAAAAACCTTGTCCAAGAACAACTGTTCTATCAAAAATCATGATATCAAAGAAAAGTGTAAACGAGAATGTCTTAATTTCTTTCAAGGCATCCAATCTAGTTTTCTCTAAACAACAAAATGGAAAACCTCAGTCTTCAAAAACCTCATGGACTTTTCTCAGCTTTTCCACCAACACACTGGACTCTATTCTCTCTGCTGTCTAATCGAGTCTGATAAACATATTTATGTAGGCAAAGAACGAGCCCATTTGAGTTTCTATCTTTGTTTTCCCACAGGGAGATGCACAAATGTTCGGTCCTTTCCTTCTGAAGGCTGGACAGTTCTGTGTGATGCACACACATATTTCTAAGCGTTTTGCAGCACGGTGACATTGCTTAATGCAACTCACAGTGGTGTGAAGGGCTGAAAAGACCTTTGAGGTGAGTACATGTGATGAAACATCACGGAGAAAAAGTGTAGCAGGCACTAATTTATTTACGGTAAAACAGTTCCTATTTCTTTACCTTCAGTCACTCTAATCATGTTGAAGTGAGGTTCAAAGAGAAAGAACTGGAACCTGGACCACACCATGAGAGCCTGGAAGGAAAGGTGTGGCCCTGAGCTCATCCCCTGCAGAGGGGAACAGGCTTCCCAGGTCAAGGTAGATGACAAGGAGAGCTGGCCTCCACCAGAAACTGCCAAAAGCTCTAAGAAGCTCATATCTGGCTCCAGGCCCTTCATAACCAGAGGTTGATTTAGACCCTAGGAAGAAGACAATGTGATAGGATTCATATAATTTATATAACTAATAATTATGTAATAATTATTATAATTCATGTTATATATTATATTTATACAAGCATATATTATAATTAACTATATATAATAAACTATATAATAATTTATATGATTAAGCATATTAAATATTCATATAAAAATGGGCTTTTAATATATTGAATACATATCAATATACCATTTTGATATCATATATAGATATAAATTATAAATTGCATTGTATAATTATATATTATACTTAATTATATAATTTATATAATTATATTAACTATTAATATAAAAATTGTGCTTTTAGTATATGGATTACATTATCAATATAGCATACTGATATAAAAATTAATCCCTCAATTTAATTCCATTCATTTATCACCCACAATCATTTACTGAGCACCTGCAAGCCTGAGTTGAGTACCTCCATGCACTTACGGAGCACTCAGTCTCTTCCTCGCACCATTCTGTATACTGAGGACATGGAGATGAAAATGCACAACCCCCCACCCCCTGTGCTCTCACAGAGGCTCACAGCCCGTTGCACAGACTGAAGCATAAACAAGTCGTTACAAGGTGAAGGGAGCCACAACACAGGTGTAGGCAGAACGAGACACAGCATAAACAAGGGCCTACAAACTCCACCAAGAAGTGATGGATGACGTTCTCAAGCATGACAATGAGTGCGATATTTGGCGAGGGTGGGTACTCTGGGTGAGCAGAGATAACTTGGAAAAAGGTATCTGAGTCAACTGCACAACAATTTACAAAGGGCCCTCCAGGAAGTATGCTATGCAAAGTATGGAACAAATGAAGAAAGATGTTGCCTCCAGGGGACTTTCTAGCTCCTATTTTTAAAAGGATGTGTGTTTTTAACTCCTTGAGATTAGCAGCATAAGAAATGCACACCAATTACCCATACTTTTGATTGATTGCCTTTAATCCTCCATTCCTCTTATATGTGGTTACAAATCCTGCAAAATATTGATGAAATCTCCTAAAATGATAAAGCAGTGATGCCAACAGATACATAGCCTAATGATATGCAGAAGCAGAAGATAACATAGAATTAGTGAACACAGAAATGGAAAAATCTCAATCTCACTATTAATTAAAAGTATGCATTTAAAAAAACAGTAACTTTCTGTTTATTGTATTATCACATATTTTGCACAGTGATCATGTCTAATCCTGGGAAGCATCGAGTGAATCTATATATTTACATGTGGCAATTGTACTATATGTCTTTAGACCACTGACCTCAAAGGAAAGGAAAAAAGAAAACCTCTATGCACAAAGATGTTCACATCAGTATTATTTATGAAATTAATAACAAAAATAGAGAAGCAAATGAAACTTCCAAAATTAATAAGAGTGTTAAATCACTGTACATTTTTAGACGAGTCATAGTATTATTCTTAATATTAACATTTATAATTATTAAAGCTCTTGTCACATGGAAACACTTTCAACATAATGATTATCAAAAAGTGTCAGAAAATGGCATGTATACTATGGTTTCAACTGTATATTTATTTACATAGATGGGAATCAGAAGGAAATATCAAAATAACAGTTAACATTACATAAACACTTTTTTGTTATCTTGAATACTCAAACTTTCTGCTAATACTTTCTAAGCAGTTCTAATAAGACTAGAATTTGGATCATTTAATAAACCCCATAGTAAGGAAACAATATACGTAGCACTTCTACAAAAGTCTTAGACACACATGCAGACCTTCATATTAAGGTGAAAAATGTACAAGCAAATGAAATTAAGAAAAAATTGTCTCATATGGATGGGAGTGAAGATTCATTCTAAATTTTGCCTTGAGTAGATTTGCAAGTTGTCATTACAGTGCCTTCTCTTATTTATCAGTCTGAGCACAATGGCAGAACATGGTCATCTAAATTATCCATTTACCTTGTATATGGAATTAAGAGCTCTGTGTTAGGGAGCTCCAAATGTCAAGAGGCAGAGTCATGCCGAGGATTGATTCTGTAGATTAGAACATCTCCACCAAGGCATTTGGCCTGTGAGATGTCTAAGTAGATTAATTGAAGTAGAAATGCATTATTTATTATTTAACACTTAGTGAAAGCAGTCAGCAAGCTAGGTTTAATAATGATTTCTTTTAGACACTCACCGATGCATAAGAATTAGGTAAACATGACCCAATCATTACTTGAGAGGTTTATCAGGTTTCAAATCAGAACTTCTTTTTTTTTTAAAGAGGCAATTAGCATTGTGATATTCCTCTTGCCTATTAGAAAAGATAGCTTTATGATATCTATGGGATCTCTAAGAATTAGGCCTATGTAGACAAGGAATGAGAGAGAGAGGACTTTACAATGTTGACAGAGGTCCATTCAGTCACGGCTATGTTTCTGATCCCTGTAGATAAATCTAGAAGACAGGAACACACTAACTGACCTCAACATTCCTAATGGTGACTACTAATTATTTCAGAATTGGAGGAAGACTTGCCTTCCTGTTACAGCTGCCTGGATTGCTGGAGTCTGATTCATACCTAGCCATGTAAGGGAAAGCTGATCTTCTGCCTGGACAGTGTCTTGTCACTCCTGGATGCCTGGCCCCTTGGTGTGTGCTCCCCATAATGCATAAGTTGCATCATATTTCTGGAGTTACTTCACCCAGCATAGACTGATCTGAATCTTCTTCTTTTTCAGTGGAGTCAGCCTTTGACCAGAGAATCCCTAACCCGTGGATTCTTTCTGGCTTTGGAAGATGGGACAGAAGATGTAGATGGTTAACCATCCCCCAAGGATGGAGGATCTCACTACCCTTCACACCCAAGGATGACCTCATCATTAGCTCTAATATGAAGTCTAATGCTTCCAGTTGCATAATTTGGGGTAAAGTACTTACTCTCTCTAGGGTTCACATTTTTCATGGTAAATGACATCTATGATAGAGGGGTTACTGCTGGGATTAAAGACAGAAAACAGGCCAATGGCATTCTCCAGTGGCTTATACACAAGCAGTGCCTGATGTATTTTGGGTCCTCCATATCACTTTTTAAAAAAATTATGGTAAGAACACTTAACATGAGATCTGCCCACTTAACAAATGTCTAAGTGTACAACATAGTATTGTTATCTATAGGTACAATGTTGTACCACAGATCTATAGAACTTACTCATCTTGCCTAACTGCAACTTTATGCCCGTTGAATAGCAACTCATCAATTTCCCCCGACTCCCAACCCCTGGCAACCACCTTTCTACTCTCGCTCCTGTGAGTTTGACTATTTTAGATGCCTCATGCTACATTTGTCTTTCTGTAACTGGCTTATTTCACTAAACACAGTGTCATCCAGGTTCATCCATTCTGCTGCATATTTCATGGCTGCCTTTTTTGTTCAGGCTGAACAATATTCTATTGTATGCATATACATTTTATCCTTTTTTTTTTTAATTTTTTTGTGAGACAGAGCCTCACTCTGTCACCCAGGCTGGAGAGTAGTGGTATGATCTTGGCTCACTGAAACCTCTGCCTCCTGGGTTCAAGCAATTCTCCTGCCTCAGCCTTCTGAGTAGCTGGAACTACAAGTGCACACCACCACATCCAGCTAATTTTTGTATTTTTAGTAGAGATCAGATTTCACCATGTTGGTCAGGCTAGTCTCGAACTCCTGACCTCAGGTGAGCCACCCACCTTGGCCTCCCAAAGTTCTGGAATTACAGGGATGAGCCACCACGCCTGGCTTCTTTCCACTCTTTCAGCAATGGACGTTTAGGTTATCTCTATGCCTTGGCTATTGTTAGGAGTGATGCAATGAACATGGGAAAGCAAATATCTCTCTGAGGTCTTGATTTAGATGATTTTGGATAAATACCCAGAAGTGGGATTGCTTCCATTGGTAGTTCTATTTTTAATTTTTTTCGTTATCCTCCATAGATTTCTCTAACACATGCGTCTAACTTCAAATTTCTTTACTCATAGCACGGATTCCAGTACCCATCCACTCTCGATGCTGCCCATTTCTGTATTTTTCTGACAATTTCCAAGTATTTTATGAATAAGTATCTCTTTTCTTGGCTAATGGATACAATTGAAATTGCTTTATAACTACCAGTGGTGACTTTGATGGGAAGGATGACAGCTGATGCTAAAAGATTAACACTGAACTTCAGAGTGGTAGCAAAAAAATGAAGGTTATTTCAGAAACCACAATTTATAAACAACAGATTTCCTAACAGGCTAGAACAATAAGAAAGTAAAATTGTGGATTCCCATCCTTTCAGTGTTGGTTTGTTTTGTTTCTGTTTTATTATAATTATATAATAAATACTACACTTTCATTTTATACACAGAAATTTGAATATTTAAATTTCATTATAATAGAATATTTAATAAAAGCAACAAATATAGTACACTGTAACAAATACACCTGTCTCAGAAAACACATTGATGGCAATCTCAGAAAGAATATTTACTTATAAGTGCAATCAGTGCCTTCAATTATAGTTGAGTTCCAAAGATATAAAATATAAAATGTAACTATATCATATGTGATGGTTTGATTCCTGTGAAATTCACTCATTAATACCTTAAAGGCCTTCCCGTGATCCTGTTTAATAATATATTCTTAAAAGGGTGTTATTCTCTGCAGCACACATTTTTAATTCTGGATATTTAAAAAGACAAATTCAACATTTTTCTTGGCATTTTTTTGCAAATGAATTGGAGTTCATTCAGACATTCAACTCAGTAAAAACAAAAAACACATACATTTCTGCAGAGTCACAGTTGAAGAGCATGGGATTAGGAGAGCAGACCCCCGGGTCTGGTCCCAGTTCTCCTGCCCCTCCCCAGCTTACTGTGTCACCTTGGCTGTCCCAAGATGTGAGTTCCTCCTTGGAGATGCAGTTCACAGCCAGAGTGATCACTAAGCTTCCTCCCTGCATTAAAATTCTATTATTCTAAGTCTTTCTCACTTCCCTGGAATTTCCCGTGATATGGATGCTTGCAATTATTACACCTCTGACAATTGATGACAATAAAAAAGCATCTACAACATTGGACAATGAATTTCTCATGTTTTTATTCCACACAAAATCATGTAGTTAGGTTCAGAAATAAAATATTCATCACACATTTTGTGGTAGGCTGGTCTTGCTTCATGGGGTGAAAACATATGTCACAAGAGGGAAAAGGTTTGCCTAAGGACCCATACGAACGAATTCTAAAAGAACCTAAACTCCCAACTATGCCTATCTCTCATACATGAGCTTTCTCTCAGTTACCAACCAACGTGAATATCAAAAGTTGGGTCAATGTAGAAGACTTTCACTACACATTGTTCCCACAAACTACTGTGACTCACATGCTTAGGACCCCAAATGCGGTGTTCTCACTTGCATCCACTGGGTACACACACTGGGGAAGTCTCTGGGACCAGGTGGCAAATAAGACTTTTGGAAGTCTTTTCCCTGGAAGAAAGTGATGGCAGGATAGTGGAAGGACTGGAGGCAGACAAAACAACCACAAAAGGCCAGAGAGTACTTGTAGCTTTACAGGCTGATCATTTTTATTATGTGTTATTATATTTAAGAAAGCTCTAAATATTTTTTCAAAAGACAATGTGCTTAAAAGGAGATACTTTTGTTATCCAATTGCTGGTTCTCTGCTCAAAGGACAAACAAATGAAAACATCAGAAATTCTCCAGTAGTGGGAAACAATGCATAAGCAGTCAAACCTCCAGGAAAACTTCTGAAAGTTGAAGTAGGTGTATGAAAAATCAGCTTCATTAAAGCAATCTATGGGAGCTACTTGTCTAGTAATAGCTACTGTATTTTGTGGCATGGACTTGATTCTTAGGGACTCCTGGAAGTTACACTCAAAGGTGCATTTCATACCAGTCACTCCCCCATATCCAATATCTTGTTTTACAGTTTTACAGTCTTGTGGCCGGGTGAGGGGGGGACAAATGAGAAGGAGAGCAAGAGGGAGCACATCAATGAGAAACAATGATGATGAGATAATTACAGTGAGCAATAAAGAATTCATCATAGGGACAGAGGACCAGACCAATGATCAGCAGCCGTATCTATTGCCTTGTCTTTGTTCTTCTCTTTTAGTAAGACCTGAGCATAGAATAGAGTGATGCAGTAGACCAGGATCTTACATGTCCATTCCTCTTCCTTAGGAGGGTCCTCAGATGATCCTCACACAGCGTGACTTATCCTTCAGGACAAGGTTAACTGTTTGGCTGGGGCTTCAGTCCCTGGTCATTTGTCATGAGATTCCAGGTCTTCACAAAGAGGCATAGAGAACCTGCTGAGTGTTTTCCCTTAGGCCTCAGTCTACAGATGAAAGGCTTCCTCCATTAAAAGCCAATTCTTCACCATTTGGGCACCCAAAGTAGACACAAGCTATGCCTAACTCCACCCATTCACTGTGTGATTCCATTCCTGGATACAAAGTACCCAGTATCAGGATCAGTTCTTACAGTGGGCCTGATGGTATGAAAGGCTGGATTATGTCATTGTAGAAGGAATTGAGAGGGTAGAAGTTACTGATTAGGAAAGAGAGAGTCTTCAAAACTTAATAAGCCATGTTTTCAGTAACAGAAAGAGGAAAAAGGATTGGGTTGGATGTTTGTTTTTTCAAAGCTTAACACAGACTATTTTTTAAAAATTTACTAAGCATCTACAATATAATGTAGAAATGGAGATAATGAAATTATAAGTATTCTTTTTTAAAAAAATATTTTTTATTTTAGTTAAATATTTTTAAAGACAGGATCTCGCTTTGTCACCCAGGCTGGAGTGCAGTGGTATAATCATAGCTCACTATAACCTCAAACTTCTGGGCTCAAGAGATCCTCCTGCCTTGGCCTCCCAAGTAGCTGGGACTGCAGTGCTCACTACCATGCCCTGTTAATTTTTTTTTATTTTTTGTAGAAATAGGATCTCACTATGTTTCCCAGGCTGGTACTGAACTCCTGGCCTCAAGCTCTCCTCCCAGCTCAGCCTCCCAAAGCATTGGATTACAGGTGTAAACCACCACACCTAGCCTATAAGCATTCTTAAAGAACTTGAAAGACAGGAGCTAACTAAAAAGCAGACAAAAATGGGGAAATATTCAGCTGAATGCTGAATTATTTTGAATATGCAAAATTTAGCATGGTCAACCCCCAGCAATCATTACAGAACTGGGAAATTGTTTTCCATTTACTTCAGAGATACCTCCATTGATTAAACACATAGTAAATGTGAAGACTTTTCTGGGCATTCTACTTGTATAACTTTATTTAATCCCCAAATCCTCTGAAGTAAATCCTGTTATCAAAGGTTGCCAGTTTTAGCGAATAAAAATACAAAATTCCCAGTTAAATTCGAATTTCAGATGAACAGTAAATATTTGTAATATAACTAGGTCCCATGAAATGTTTGAGACACCGCTACACAAAACATTATTTGCCATTTATCTGAAATACACATTTAACTGGGCATCCTATGTTTTACCTGGCAAAGATATTATTATTATTCCAGTTAAATGATACTTCATCTTCAGGCTACCATGTTGGTCAAACTCTTGTCAGGCATTACTTGGTGTTAGCCAAAGGGTACAATAACTGGATGAAGCCAAGCTTCGCAGAATCTTCAAGACATTTTTAAGGTGGCTTGCAGGCTTAAAAAATGTGGCACCTATACACCATGGAATACTATGCAGCCATAGAAAAGGATGAGTTCATGTCCTTTGCAGGGATATGGATAAAGCTGGAAACCATCATCTTCAGCAAACTAACATAGGAACAGAAAACCAAATACCACATATTCTCACTCATAAGTGGGAGTTGAACAATGAGAACACATGGACACAGGGAGGGGAACATCATACACCGGGACCTGTCACTGGGTGAGGGGCTAGGAGAGGGATAACATTAGGAGAAATGTAGATGACGGGTTGATGAGTGCAGCAAACCACCATGGCATGTGTATACCGATGTAATAAACCTGCACATTCTGCACATGTGTCCCAGAACTTAAAGTATTAAATATATATATTACTTTATTATATATATAAATTATATATGTATAATATATATTAATATACAATAATATATATTAATTTATATATATATAAAATCCTTTCCATTGTCTGTCTTCCCAACTCCCAAAGGTAGGCTGAACTGGGGGCTTGGAGAGAGCTTACATCACTTGCCCAAGACCTGTGCTAAGCTACCTCATGTACCCTTAAAATGAAATATGACATATTATTCTGAGTTTAATACATCTAAAGTCAGGCTACCCTAACAAAACTTCTTGCTTAAAAATTGACCTGTGAGCACAAAAACATGGCAGAGCTGAGACCTGGTTTAAAAGAGTGATGCCTGAGGAAAGCTAGGAGCAGCTAACATTAAACCCTAGGCCCCCAGCCCAACTCTCTCAGGCCTCTCAAGACAGATAATTTTTATTTAACTGATATTTTAGTGCATTTACTGTGCTGGGTGTGGCTCTGTATCTTTTATTCTTCTGAGCTTCATAAAACCCTATGACGTAGATCCTATTTTTATTCCAATGCTACAGAGGAGGAAACCGAGGAATAGAGGGGTTACATAATGTCCCAAGATCACACAGCTAGTAAATGATAAAGCCAGGATTCAAACCTGGGCAGGCACGCTCCAGAATTCATGCTCTGAACCACTAAGCAATGTCAACTTGAATTCTATCTATTATAAAATTTTGGAAACAGATCAAGAATTCTCTGCATGTATGAAAAAGCACATGATCTATTCATCATTTCCAAAACTATTTTACAAACATCATCTCCTTTGGATCTTAGAGCAACTGGATAAGGTGTAAATGACAGGTAATATAGGTATCATTATTGCTATTTTGCAGATGAGATTAAGAGAGAGAAGATTGTGAGCAGTGATGCATGACAGGCTCAACATTAGTAAATTAGTAAACACGGAGTCTTATCTAGACCAGATTCTCTATCCACTCTCCCTAGGCTCAATACAGTAAGCAAAAATGGAACCCAGAAAATGCTAAGAATGATTGTCTTGCTCTGATTTGAAAATCTGGATTTTGCAATGCAGGAATATCTTTAAGTTTGGGATTACAAGAAATCTGAGGCAGGGCTGGGCTTGGTGAAGCAGGATACAAGGAAATGAAAACCATCACTCTGAATTATTTGCTCAGTTGTCTTGGGGTAGCTTGGTAACTATGCCAGAATGGGAAGCTTAGGTGTCATTATAAAGGAAATCCCTACTTTGGAAAGTGACACCAAGTACAGTCATCAACAGAGAGCTAACACCTTTTTTCTGCCAACTGGAGGACTTCTACTACCAAAACTCTGATCTATGCTTAAAGTGCTTAACAGTGTGCCCGGCATGGTGGCTCACACCTGTAATCCCAGCGCTTTGGGAGACTGAGGCGGGTGGATCACCTGAGGTCAGTAGTTCAAGACCAGCCTGGCCAACATGGAGAAACCCCGTCTCTACTAAAAATACAAATAAATTAGCCAGGCGTGGTGGCGGGTGACTGTAATCCCAGCTACTCAGAGGCTGAGGCAGGAGAATCACTGGAACCCGGGAGGCAGAGGTTGCAGTGAGCCGAGATCATGCCAGCGTACTCCAGCCTGGGTGATGAGAGCGAAACTCTGCCTTAAAAAAAAAAAAAGGGCTTATCAGTGAAAAAGGTGATTATAGTTGAATGAACACAAAAGTTGAAATCTGGGTACCTCACTTCCCAAAAGTTAGTTTCCTAGGTACAAAGTTGTATTTCTGGGAAATCGCTGTGGCCTGGTATTAAGTAACAAAATGATGATGGATTCAGATCTAAAGCAAAAATGAGAGAGCTATTAAACAGAAAAAGACATTGGTGTTTATAACGTATATTTTGGAGAAAAAGCAGTCTAAAGCAAAAATGAGAGAGCTATTAAATAGAAAAAGACATTGGTGTTTATAACGCATATTTTGGAGAAAAAGCAATAATGTATGACTTTTCCAGTGGAAAGCAGAAATCAGTTGTGAAAATAGCTACCATTGTTGAACTCGAAGTGAGTCACTGTCTGCAGAACTCTTCTGAAAGAGAAGAATGTGGGCCGCCAGCATCCAGTCGCGGCTGTGATCTCAGAGATGTCAGAGCAGGCAACATGCCTGCTAATGAGACCTCAGAAGTGTCTGATCATCTTTTCTAATTGCCATAAATAATTGGAGAGCTGCATGGCCTGGCCTCTCCTTCCTGAAGACGGTCAGTTCAAATATGCAAATATAAAATTATTTGAATACTGCTCTAATTGGAGTCCAAGCTACCCATTATTTGCTAGAGAACAAAACAATATGACTAAAACATTGACTATCAAATCCTTCATTTTAAGCTTCACTGAGCTCCCCAAATTACCACAGGCAGTCCTGACAGGGACCACTTTACAAGGGAGTTGATGACCCCTAATTAAGACACAAGGCGCTTCTAGTTATGTTAATATTTGAAATTGAAATTGGTTTGACCTACGCAGTTCGATACAATACCACCAAGTGAAACTCAAATCCAGGCACCTTAAGTTGACAAAATGTCTGATAGCCCATTAAACGCATTGCAAATTCAAGTTCCATCCACCCTCCACATCTCCCAAGTTGATTGCATTACAGAACGACAAATCTAAAATATCATACCTGATCGCATGGTTTTCTGTAGAAACTTTATCCAACAGAAGACACTGGACAGGCATTACAAATTCTTTTTCCTACCAGGAGTTGGGATCCACCATGCACACATGTTTAGCCACTCTGCGCTGGAGTGGTCTCTCTCAGTCTCTCTCTACTTGTCTTCTCAGCAATCTCTTCTTTTTTAACACAAGTCTCATCTCTCCTCTCCCTATTCCAGTCTTCATCTTTCATTGTGTTCCAAGGTACCTTCCCCTTCACTGACAGCCCTGCTCACAACTTGAAAATTTGGGTTTTTTTTTTTTTTTTTTTTAACTTTCTAAACCTATTTCTGCATCTACCTCAGCAATATCCAATCCCATTCTACCATAATTTTCTAGATGAAGTTACAAAACACTGCCTTCTCTTTTAATTTGTGTTAATTCCATCTCTTCTTCCTATATCCCATTTCCTCATCCTCAGAAACAAAAGTAAAACTCTCAACTTTTCCCAACTGCACTCAAATTTACTCTCTCCACCCTTCCCATCCGGGCTGTATTTCTTGAAAGAGTAGTTGACACCTCCTGCCTTGACTTCCTCATCACCCAAGAGTTCCTTGTTGTTTTATAATCTGTTATCCAGCCCTACACTAGAGATAAGTTTTTGGAGTTCCTTAAATGTTAAGGAACTCTTGCTTTGGAGTCAGATCCCAAGAGCTGGATCCCCTATTCTCTCAAGGGCTAATGCCTAGCTAGCTACACAATTTGCTTTTCTTCCTTTTGAAATAGGATTCTAATAAATTTCAGTGTCTCACAGAGTTATTGTAATAAGTAAGTGACACAGGTGCTTGACACCACACTGGTCCAATTTTAAGTGGTCAGAAGTGCTGAATTTTGTGTGTTTTCCATTGTTTATGCTGTGAGGCCAAATCCCATGACATTCCTCAATTTTCATCTTCTTTATCTTCTCAGCATCATTTATTTCAAGATTGTTTAAAGTATTTAAATATTCTCCTTACCCATGACAATTACTCATCTAATTCTGCCCTTATCTCTGATGATTTTTCTCCTGTCTTCAGTGGATCCGATTCCTCCCCCACCAAACTCTACACTGTCTTTAGGAGCGTAATCAGCTGATCCTCACCTCCTCCTATTTTCCCTTGTGATCTCCCCATGACCAAAACTCCTATTATCCCTGTCTTATTTATGGGTAACTCCCAAATGTGGAAGGACAGGCTCAGCCTCTCCCACAAACTATCTGCTAAACAAATCCTGATATGCCATCATCTCACATCAGCAAGTTAAAACTAACAAATAAAAACCAAATATCTTTGCCCTCCCTCCTCCATAAGGCCTATTCCACTCTCCCTTATTTCTGCAAAAGTCATTAATTCCCAGGCCCCAGGCTATGAAACTGACAGCCATCTCTAACTCTTCTTCTCATTTGCTCCCAGACTCCAAGAATTACCTTTATCTCTTAGAGAGATACAGAGAATTGTTATGCTGAATCCAAGCAGATGGTTGGAGTAAGAAGAAAGGAAATCTTGGAAGAAAGTGTTGTTTTAGAAGTTGTAATGGCTGCAAAAGAATTAAGGAAAACAAAAGTTTCCTTTAACACCTACCATGTTTCAAAGACCATGTTAGGTCTTTCTTTCCTGATATAATAATGAAAAA
This sequence comes from Pongo pygmaeus, assembly GCF_028885625.2. Taxonomy (NCBI): domain Eukaryota; kingdom Metazoa; phylum Chordata; class Mammalia; order Primates; family Hominidae; genus Pongo; species Pongo pygmaeus. The sequence goes on from NC_072395.2 coordinate 48,258,816, forward strand.
GTCATTATTTCAAAAAGAAAGGGAAGTGTGCAAAAATTAATTTCTGATGACAAACTGGGAATATCTTTTATGAGGGAAATCAAGGAGCAATGTCTACAAGGATGAGATGCCCAAGGGTCATCCAGTGGGCTGGGGCTTCTCAAAGTCGAGGAGAGCAGAAGGAGAGAGGAACTCATAACCAGTAATATTATCTTGTAATTAGATTATTGGCAAAGTCTAGAAACATAAGTCTTTAAAAAAATCCCCAAGGCCAAGAAGGAAGGGGTGGATTTTAGTGTTTTACTGCACTGAGAAATAGGTCAATGTATGTCACAGACAATGGAAAGGAACTGAAACTACCTGAGTTCCTATTTGGATTCATCTTTTCTGTTGACAGTCCTCTTCGACCTAAAAAGACTTAGTGCTATGATAAAGCTGAGGCCTGAGTTAGGTGAGAGTTGACATTGATTGTCTAATTACTGTGTGTCATGGACACCTCATTTAATCTTCACAGCCACTCTCTGAATTAGAAAGTTAAGTTTCCAGATAAAGAAAATGAGACCCCACAGGCTGGGCGTGGTGGCTCACACTTGTAATCCCAGCACTTTGGGAGGTTGAGGCAGGTAGATCATGAGGTCAAGAGTTCAAGAACAGAATGGCCAACACAGTGAAACTCCATCTCTACTAAAAATACAAAAATTAGCTGGGTGTGGTGGGGGTACCTCTAATCCCAGCTACTGGAGAGGCTGAGGCAAGAGAATCGCTTGAACCCGGGAGGTGGAGTTTGCAATGAGCAGAGATCATGCCATTGCACTCCAGCCTGGGCGACAGAGCTAGACTCCGTTCCAAAAAAAAAATTAAAAAAATAGAAATTGAGACTGCATAGATGCTCACAGCACTCAGTTATTTAATGGCTGAGCCAAGATTTTTACACTGTGGACTCAGAAAGCCAATGAGTTAATGACTACATGATGCAACTCTTCACGTCTGTTATCTCTATAAAACTAACTTGGGGTCAGGAGATCGAGACCATCCTGGCTAACACGGTGAAACCCCATCTCCACTAAAAATACAAAAAATTAGCCAGGCGCCGTGGCGGGCACCTATAGTCCCAGCTACTCAGGAGGCTGAGGCAGGAGAATGGCGTGAACCCGGGAGGCGCAGCTTGCAGTGAGCCAAGATCGCGCCACTGCACTCCAGCTTGGGCGAAAAGGGCGAGACTCCGTCTCAAAAAAAAAAACAAAAACTAACTTGGGGACTGGGACACTTTATAGGGGTGATCACTGAATCATTGGCAACCTCTGAGGAGATATGGAGGACAGGAAATTTTCAAAAAGAACAACAAGGTCACCTCAGTTTTCAAAAAGAAGAAGGCCAATTCTGCAAAATAATAATTTCTAACATGACTCAATAATCAATTGTTACGTAGATGGTTTGTGAGGACTTAAACAGGACATGGTTAATACTATGGAGCAACGCAGATTCTTAAAAACAGACTAAGTCGGACTTATTGCATTTCCATTTTTTTCTGCTGTACGCTTACAAACGAGGGAGGGAGTCAGCAGATTGATGCATAAACACAGAGTTTCACATTGGTGACGAACTTCAGGGCTGGCTGGCTAATGTTTAAGTTCACATATAACATCCTCACCAAGATGTCACTTGGCCTTGTCAAATCTCTAGTGTATGGAACCCACTGCCTCACTACCTTGCATATTAACACATTTCATTTGTGAAGAGTTGAGACTATTTTGGATAGCTTGGATGAGTCAGCAAGTACTTTCCTATGTTAAGTTGAAATCTAGTGCCATGAAGGTTTCCACCACTTGGTTTTGCTTTAAACACTTGGAGGAAATTCAGCATAGATATGACTTTCTTTCCCCATGGAGAGTGGTTCATACATGAACACAAATAATAGGCCCCTTTCTCTCACCTCCTCACTCTGTTTCTTTAATCAATCTTCCTTGGAGAGGAGTTTTCTAATTACTTCAGTTTCCAATTTGCTACACAGCATGAGAACCACCTAGGGAGATTTTTGATATTTTTAAAGATCTTCTTCAACTGTGAAATCATTCCATCAATCAGACAAAACTACAGAAACTAATACTTGTCTTTAAGTCTATTTTGTTGATATTCATATAGCCACTTCTGTTTTCCTGTGATTACTATTTGCATGTTTTAGCTTGTCTATCCTTTTTGTTTAACCTAGCCATGCCTGTATATTTAAAGTGAATCTCTTGCAAACAACATATAGTTGAGTTTTTTTAAAAAAAAGTCTTATAATTTTTGTATTTTAAGTAAATGCCTTCATATTTAATAAAATGATGTATGGCTGAATCTCCTAACATTCTATTCGTTTTCTTTTGTCTCAGAAGTTCATTGTTTCTTTCTCTCTTTCACATCTCCTTTTGGATTCAATTTGTATTTTGTATTTTATAATATGCTCTTATCTTCCCTTTTGAATTTTTAGAACACCATATATTATTTTTCAGTAGTTGCCCTAAGGATTATGATATTTGTCTTTAGCACAATATAATCTATGTTGAATTAATAACACTTATCATATAAGAAACTAACAAAAGTATAATTTCATTTACCTTCTCCCATCCATTGTGTTACTATTGCCATATATTTTTCTACATAATGTTATAAACCATACAATACATTTTTATCATTTTTATTATTCTTGCTTAAAGAGAAATAAATAATTGAGAAAAGAGCATCTTTTATATTTTTCCACATATTTATAAGGTATGTCCCCCTTCATTTCTTCCTGAATATCCAGATTTCCATCTGGTAACATTTGTCTTCCACTGGCATAATTTCCTTTAACATTCTTTAAAGTGTAGGTCTACTATTGACAGGTTCTCTCAGTTTTGGTTACCTGAAAAATGTTCTCACCTTGCTTTTATTTTCACAGGCTATATCTGCTATATATACAATTCTATGTTAATCTTGTTGTTGCTTCTTCAGCATTGTAGAGATATTATTCCATTGTCTCCTGGTATACATTGTTTTTTCAAGAAGTCTAAAATAATTCTTATCATTCTTCCTATGTATCTAATTTGGTTTTTTTCCTCTGGATGCTTTAAATTTTCTCTTTAGTTTTTATCAATTTTATTATAATGCTCCTAAAAATGACTTTGTTTTGTATTTTTTTTGTCTGGGTTTATCTGAGCTTCCTGAATTTGCAGATTGACATTTTTAGTCAAATTTGGAAATGACTTGATCTTTTATCCTTCCTTTTTTTCTTATCTTCTCCAAACTCTCTCCTTATTTTTTAGGATTTCAATTATAAATATATTAGATCACTTGATATTGTCCCACAGGTCATGAAGCTCTCATCATATTTTTTCAGTCTCCTCCTCTCCTTCTCCTTCTCCTCCATCTCAGCATTTCAGTTTGTGTAGTTTCCATGGACCTCTATGTTAATTTACTCTTTTTTTTCTTACTGCATTTTCCAATCCACTGTTAAGGCCATCCTGGGAAATTTCTATTTCTGCTATTTTATTTTTAAGTTATAGAAATTTTATCTTGTTCTTTTTTTTTTTTTCTTTTATTGTAATTATTATTATTATACTTTAGGTTTTATGGTACATGTGCCCAATGTGCAGGTAAGTTACATATGTATACATGTGCCATGCTGGTGCACTGCACCCACCAACTCGTCATCTAGCATTAGGTATATCTCCCAATGTTATCCCTCCCCCCTCCCCCCAACCCACAACAGTCCCTGAAGTGTGATGTTCCCCTTCCTGTGTCCATGTGTTCTCATTGTTCAATTCCCACCTATGAGTGAGAATATGCGGTGTTTGGTTTTTTGTTCTTGCGATAGTTTACTGAGAATGATGATTTCCAATTTCATCCATGTCCCTACAAAGGACATGAACTCATCATTTCTTATGGCTGCATAGTATTCCATGGTGTAGATGTGCCACATTTTCTTAATCCAGTCTATCATTGTTGGACATTTGGGTTGGTTCCAAGTCTTTGCTATTGTGAATAATGCGGCAATAAACATACGCGTGCATGTGTCTTTATAGCAGCATGATTTATAGTCCTTTGGGTATATACCCAGTAATGGGATGGCTGGGTCGAATGGAATTTCTAGTTCTAGATCCCTGAGGAATCGCCACACTGACTTCCACAAGGGTTGAACTAGTTTACAGTCCCACCAACAGTGTAAAAGTGTTCCTATTTCTCCACATCCTCTCCAGCACCTGTTGTTTCCTGACTTTTTAATGATTGCCATTCTAACTGGTGTGAGATGGTATCTCATTGTGGTTTTGATTTGCATTTCTCTGATGGCCAGTGATGGTGAGCATTTTTTCATGTGTCTTTTGGCTGCATAAATGTCTTGATAGTTTTCATTTATCAGCTGGTAGTTCCCATCTGTTCATTCATTATGTTGATATTTTCCTTTAAAATTGGAACTTCAACTTTGGTTCATTAGCACCCCAACATCCCTTAATACTATGTGTCCTCAGGATTCTCCATTCTCACAGTCCCTAGCAACTATGTTCTGCTTGGCCTCATGGAGTCTTATCTGCCCATACAGAGCTTAGTATGTCACTCAAAACTCCAGGGAATCCCTATGCTGATATATAGAACTCCTTCTCTGTGAGGTTCCCCTCTATCTAGTGCCTCAACCAACAAACTCAGCTACTAACACTGCTCCAGCCTCTGGTCTGTTTCCTCTGCCCAGTGTTGGTTCTGCTTCCTTGTGTCACAGGTTGGAAAGCATACCCAGGCAAAAGACTGAGTTGAATGTGGGGTTCACTTGATGTGTCTCCCTTCTTTTGAGGAGCACAGCCTTGCATTAACTGTAGAGTTTAATATCTGAAAATAGTTGCCTCATGTATTTTCCTTACTTTCATTAATTGGCAACTATGTCTAAAACTCATTAATTCATCATGGCTGCAACTGGACATCTCATTTAGCATTTTATTAATAGTAGTGTAGCTAAAAGGGTATCTATAAATATTCTACTTCATTCAGCTTTTTATTGTAGTAGGTTTCTTTAATTTGGTATTCCAAAGACAATATGATCCTGAAGCTTTCAAATACCATTGTATAGAACAAATGTTTATCAAATGGTCATAAAATAAATTAATGAACAAAAGTAAATGTAATTTTGTTTTATTATTTCTAAAAGCTTTTCACTTTTCATTATTTCCCAAGTGAATTTGCACTTTTAGGTTTGCTTTCTCCTTAGCTTAATCTGTTTCTGTTCTGCTTCTCCTGGTGGAGGCTGGGATAAAGATGTAAGGTCAACACTCATAGAGTTTCCAGTCTAGAGACATAAAGGGACCAATTAAACAATAAGAATATAGTCTGTATCAGTTGGACCACTGAATGAGATCTTATCTCTAAACGATAATAATATTTTTTAAAGTATTTGTAAGATAATCTTATCACTTAGTGAACACTAAACATACAATGAACACTTAACAAATATATACAAGATTGGTCTTTTGCTCCTATTTTAGTTTTAAAACTCAGTTATTGGAAAAGGCATAAGTTCACTAAGGAAAATCAAAGCTTTGTTTTCCTTGTATTTTGCATGCTACATGGAAATTGTCACAATAAGAAATATTTATGAGATTAAATTGACTTAAGAGCAAAGATCCATTGTTTTTTAAGTACCCTATCAAATTATTTTCAGAATATAGACTGGGAATATGCCCTGGAAAAACATCCAACTATTTAAACCTACAGTAATTCATGTTGATTTCTGTTGCCAGCTATTGCTGCTCAATGCTCAACATTACATCCTGTGTTGAGGTGAGTAAGGTAATGAAGCATTAAGTCAGGCCTGGACAGAAGAACAGGCCCCATTTTGGCTGCATGCCCATGAATGAACATACGTTAGAGTGCAGCCAAACTGGCAGTGTCTGGCATTTCTTCCTGGCGGTTGCCACAGCTGACCTTCTTTTTTTTTTTTTTTTTTTTTTGTAATACTGTGAATGTGTGCATGTTCCAATAACTCAGCTTAAGTTATGCCTTGGAGATGCAAGACAGATCTTTGGCTTGTCTCTAGCTGAGCTTTCCTTTCAAAATTTCTGGCATGCTTTAGAATGAAGACTTAGACATAATTTGAGACACATCTTTTATTAGGACCCAACCATCAGTTGGTCAAATATAATAAACTTCCTTCTCCCACAGACAGTAAATGGATCTTCAAGTCTACTAGCACATTTACCAGTCTGATGAGACACGTTTTAAATTTTCCAGGAGAAGGGACCTCTATCTATCAGGCAGCTGTCCTGGGAGCTCTGCCCTGACTCATAAGTACCACGAAACTTACTAAACTCACAGCCTCTCAGAGAGGTTTCCATAAACTGACCTACTTTTTTCAGTCATTTCACAGAAATACTAATGTTTAGGTGGTGATTTTGTATTGTCATCTAGGTGGGCATTTATAAATATACTTTCAATTGTAGGATAAGACCAGGCTCAAGAATAAAGTTGATCAGCTTCCAGCATGTTCCTAAATGTCTAGACATTCACACTTCTTTGTGAAGAAACCCTATATATTAAAAAAAAGTAAGACATAGCAGCCCAATAGGCAGGAGAAGAGAATGATTCTTTTGGGAACCAAAGGATCCAGAAACTTTAATGTCTTCTTTTCTCCTCCACAGATGGCTACAAACACAATTGTAAAGAAAATTGATTTCCAGTGGCATCTGTCTCCTACTTCCAGGCCCTTTCCTCACGCATTGGTTCTGTTTCCCAACTACCTCCTCCATCTTCCCTTCAGCCAGCCTCTGTATTGCCATGCTCCCTTATCTTTTATCAAAACCTTTTCTTAGCCAATGTCATTATATCAGTCATTCACACCTTAGTATGAACTAAAGTAGATGTCTTATCTTGATAATTATATTGTACACCACCTTCCTCCACTAGAAGGAATTTCTAATATCAGAGTATAAAGAGTTATTTAAGATAAAGGAGGAATTTCTTAGCACCACTGAACCTGAAAACTTACTCTCCTAATATGTAAGACCATCTCTGGACTACCCTAACCATTTACTCTTGTATTCAATCTCTTGGCCAATACTTAGGATAAAATTAATTTCTGGGACAACAGTCTTGAGCATGATAAATACGGTATTTGCCATAGGGATTCAGAGGAGGAAGATAGCCCTTCTGGTTGAAAAAATCCTGGAATTCTTTAGGGAGGAATTCAGATTAGTACTGAACCTTGAAATGTACATCCTAGAATCTCCCTCTGTTTCTGCAGCTGTAAAATGTTTGTGGTGAGATTTGACTAGAACAAGGTGCCTAGAAGAACCTGACCAAGATGCTCTACTGGCTGACTGCTGGAGTTTGGAATTTGTAGAGAAGATAGAATCACAGGTCAATTTTGGCCTCACTGTGTCATTTTTAGAGGCCACCTTCAAAATATCCAGCTAAGTGCACTTTTTCTCCTGTTGTTCCATGTGCAGCAATCAACATTTCCTTTGGGGTAAATCCCCTTAAGGCTACCTCTGGGAACTGGGAGAGGCTGTGTAGCCCTCTCTCATTGATCCATCCCTAGACCTGATCCCATAGTTGATGGGCAGACAGTAGCCTGAGAGATGCTAAGAGTTGGGAAAGGTAAATAAATTAACAAAGAGACAGATGATGACAATGTAAAAGCCAGTGCAGACAACGTACGCACATCTATCTATTTATCACATTTTTATTGAGTGCCTCTATGCTGCATGCTGGTGCGATAGTATCTGCTGTGGGTTGAACTGTCATGGGTTCAACAAAATTCCTATGTTGAAAGTCTAACCCCCAGTACCTCAGAATGTGATTAATTTAGAAATGGGGCGATCACAGATGTAATTAGTCCAGATGAGGTCTTGCGACAGGCCCCTAATTCAGTATGACTGGTATCCTTATAAAATGGGGAAATTTGAACACAGAAACACACACACTCAGGGAGAATGCCACATGAAGATAAAGACAGAGATGGGGTGATATATCTAGAATCCAAGAAACACAAAAGATTGCCAGCAGCCTTCAGAAGCTAGGAAAGAGCCTGGAACACATTCTTCCTCACAGCCTTAGAAGAAATCAACCCTCTAATGCTTTAATATCAGACTTCTGACCTCAAGACAATACATTTCCTTTTTTAAGCCACCCAGTTTGTGGTGTGGCAGCCCCAGGAAACTAATCCAGCATCAAAATATAGTTCCTCTCTTGGGGCACTCATAGCCTGAAAAGAGCCAGGAGAACTTTGATAGGGGCTGGAGGAGAGCAGGGAGGTAACTCTACCATGTGGTGTGAGTGTGCCGGAGTTGGGAGGGGGTATCCTGAGGGCCATTTCTGGAAGGTATGGGGGAAGAGCACTGGATGAAGAGTGAAGAGGGCCAAGCTTAGTTCAAGCTTTGCCACTCTCTGGGTGACCTCGGGACGTCACTACTTCCTGGAACTACAGTCTCCTAAAGCAGTAGATAAAAGGTTCCTAAACTAGTGCATTAAAGGTTAGGATAAATGAGGTCATTTCTAAGTTCCTCCAGCTCCACTATTCACCTGGCTCTGTGTCTGTCCCAGGGACACTGCTAAATCTGAGGAGGTTCAAATGGAAGGCAAGAGTTTCCAAAATAATCTCGGAAGCCTTTTTAAAATTCACTGAGGGCTAGCTCTTGGCATATCTTGGGTATGAACATTTCATTGTCCATTGGCTTCATTTTATTACTCTGTTTTGTTGTCTCTGGCTGTGCACGGGACTGAAATTGCTCACTCTGTGAGGCTGGTCTATGGATGTAAAATTCTCTTTAAACAGCATGCAGCACAGCATGCCATGGAACTGGATGTCTTGGAAAGGCCTGTCTGTTGATTATTTTGAAGAATGGCTTCAGACTATCATCTGGTTGGTATTTCTTTTTTTTCTTCTTTTTTTTTTTTTTTTTTTGAGACAGATTCTCACTCTGTCACCCAGGCTGGAGTGCAGTGGCACGATCTCAGCTCACTGCAACCTCCAACTCCCTGGTTCAAGCGATTCTCCTGCCTCAGCCTCCCAAGTAACTGGGATTACAGGCATGTGCCACCACGCCCAGCTAACTTTTGTATTTTTAGTAGAGATGGGGTTTCACTATGTTGGCCAGAATGGTCTCGATCTCCTGATCTCGTGATCTGCCCGCCTCAGCCTCCTAAAGTGCTGGGATTACAGGCGTGAGCCACCGTGCCGGACCAACCTGGTTGGTATTTCTAAGACTTTTGTATTGCTCAAGATCACCCTTGAAAATTACAACTCTCCTTCTAGTCCACCATCCAGCACTCCTTCCCCAGAACATTATCACCCTCTGGCCCATTATATACTGTATCATGTGTGATATTTACTTTCTGTCTCCCTTGCTGATAATGTCAGCTCCAGAAAAGCAGGACTTTTTAGCTGCTTTGATCACTGGTATATCCTCAGTGAGAAATGACTGCTATGGTTTAAATGTCCCCCTCTAAAACTCCTGTTGAAACTTAATTTCCAATGTGGTAGTATTGAGAAATGGGGCCTTTAAGAGGTGATTGGGTCATGAAGGCTCTGCACTCATGAGTGGATTAATCCATCCATGGATTAATGGATTGATGGGTTAATGGATTAATGGCTTATTGTGGGAGTGTGACTGGTGGCCTTCTAAGAAGAGGAAGAGGGACCAAAGCAAGTAGGTGAGCACCCTCAGCTCCCTGGCCACATGAGGCTCTGTGCCACATCAGGACTCTACATAGGGTCCCCAACAGCAAGAAGGCCCTCACCAGATGTGGCCCCTTAACCTTAGACTTCTCAACCTCTATAACTGCAAAAAATAAATTCCTTTTCTTTATAAACTAGTTTCAGGTGTTCTGTTATAAGCAACAGAAAATGGACTAAGACAATGAAAAAGAGGATCTCTTAAACATGCATCTGCAGCTGGAAGAAGTCCCAGTCCCCTGGCACCCAGCCAAGGACTTGGCATTTGATAAATGCTCAGTGACTGTTGAGTGAACACATGATTGCCCGTCACTCCACACAGATTTAGTCTTCACTGAGAATTCCGTATGTACAGACATGGATTAAATAATTGAGAAAGTGAAAGGACTTAATCAAGTTCATGTTAATTAAAGGTGGGAACTTACATTCTCTGTCTTGGTAACCAACCTTCACAGTCTTAAAAAGCAGAACACTAGAAATGCCTTGGTAGAAATTAAGCACAGAAAGAACTACTAAAGAGCATTTGGGCTGAGGGATCTTGGCCCTAGTAGAATGTGGGGCCAGAATTCTAAGATGGTCCCCAAGATACCCTCTCTTGGTGTACGCAAGCCCTATAAAATCCCTTCTTCCAAGTATCAGCAGAACCTTCGAATATGATAAGGTATCAGCCCTGGAATTATATTACATTATATGCAAATGGCAGATTATTTGGGATGAGGCTAAGTCATCAAACAAGGTCTTTAAGAGTGTATACTCCAACTGGTTGCAGAGGAGAAAGTCAGAGAGATGTGCTCTTGTTGGCCTGAGAGAAGCAACTATCATGTGGTAAACCACCTACAGGGGCCACACAGCAAGGAAAAGCAGGCAGCCTCTAGAAGCCAAGAGCCTTCCTGGGCCAACATCTAGTAAGGAAATAAGGACCTCTGCCATACAACCAGAGAGAAATGAATCCCACTAACAGTGAACTTGGAAAAGGATCCTGAGCCTCAGATGAGAACCGTAGCACCTTCAGATGAGAACAGTATGGTAGTCTGTTCAACATCTTAACTGTGGTCTGTGAAACCATCAGCAGAAAGCCCTACCATACCCAGCCTGGACTTCATACCTACAGCAACTGTGAGACCACTGATATGGGTTGTTTACAGCCACTAAATTTGTGGTACTTTGTTATGAAGCAATAGAAAACCAATACACATAGTGAGCTAGCTGAGTTCACTTCTCAATGGTTAAAAAGATGAACAAATAAAGGTTACCAAGGGCTGTTGGGGGTAAGAGGAGCTTTTGTTTAATGTGTACAGAGTTTCTGTTGGCAGCAATGAAAAAGTTTTGGGTATAGATAGTGGTGATGGGTACACAGCACTGTCAATATACTTTAATGCCACTGGGCTATAAACTTATGAACAGTTAAAATGATAAATATTATTTTATACATACATATATATATATATATATATATATATGTTTTTGTTTTTGTTTTTTTTGAGAAGGAGTCTTGGTCTGTCGCCCAGGCTGGAGTGCAGTGACGCGATCTTGGCTCACTGCAAGCTCCGCCTCCCGGGTTCACACCATTCTCCTGCCTCAGCCTCCTGAGTAGCTGGGACTACAGGTGCCCGTATGCTATATATATATATTATCACATTTTTAAAGAGGGAAACATGAATAAATAAAAAGAATATTGGATCACTCTACTTCTTTGATTATGGCCAATGATATTCTTCTCAGGCCCCTAATCTCAGTCCTATTCAAAATTAATTCTAATTGACTCAAAATATCCTTCAACTTAAAAATAAATTTTTTAAAATATTTTAAAAGTATTTAAAAAAATAAGTTCTCTATCAAATGTTGAGTCTTGCTGACTCATGTAGAAGAGGGATTAGAGAAACCAATACAAATCAGTAAGAGTGAAAAATAGCTTGAATCCTATGAATCATCTTGAGCTTTGACAGACAGGAAAGGAAAAGACAGAGTTATATGCCCTGGCAAGATGAGAATGGGTTGGGTCAGAAGAGTAGCACCCATAAAGCAAGATGGAAAACCTTCTGGCATTTTACTTAAGCCCCATGGCTGCTCAGGGTTGACCTAAGCAGGACAAAGAGACCACCAAGTCAGGTGAAGGGCAGGACCCAGACAGGAGGTAGAGAACACCAGCCAAACTGAGGGAAGGGATCGGGGAGAACCCAGCAATGACCAGGAAGTTTTTTGTCTGGGGCCATGAACCTGGGACCCTACCCAGCAGTGACAGCCCAGGTGACCTGTCAGGGAGGAAGGTCCTAGGAATGGTGACAACATGATGCCATGGAGGGCTGGGATGCTCAGGACTGAGACATAAGGATTGCCTCAATGGCACCTTTCTAGAAGGGGAGGATTTTTAAGAGTTTGACTTCAGAATATAGTTCCCTAGACATGGATTGTTGGGCATGGTGAAACATGACCATCTCAGCACAGGCCTATAGTCTGATGAAAATAAGAACTGAGCACTCCTGGAAGGTAGACTTCATGGCTGTGGATTGTGGTCTGGTCAATGTGTCCTCAACAACTCCAGATGGAGCTTCTTGTTTGGTTTCCTAATCTCCCATCCGCACAATATTCACACCCATAAATAACCCTCTGCCCCTCAAACCATTCTGCCTTTTATTTTCTTCTCACATCTTGTACATCACCCTGCTTCTATGGAGGATCCTGCAATTTATTAATAATAATAGTAACAGTGGCAACAATACAAAACCAATATTGCTTATTGGCCATCCACAGTGCACTGAAGCCATGCTAAGCACTCAAGAGACCTTGTCTCCTTCAGTTCTCACAGTAGCTTTAAGAGATGGGGGAGGAAAGAGCTCAGCTCAGAGACAGTAATAACCTGTCCAGTGTCACACAGCCAGTGAGTGGGTTATGGGTTTTAACTTAGGCTCATCTGACTCCAAGACCTGTACTTTCAATTCAGGACGACCCAACTCTCCATTCATTATGATCCTATGAGAAGGAACTTCATAAGAGGTGGGCCATGGTTTCTTTTTTTTGAGACGGAGTCTCACTCTGTTGTCCAGGCTGGAGTGCAGTGGCACGATCTCGGCTCACTGCAAGCTCCGCCTCCCGGGTTCACACCATTCTCCTGCCTCAGCCTCTCGAGTAGCTGGGACTACAGGCGCCAGCCACCACACCCGATTAATTTTTTGTACTTTTAGTAGAGACGGGATTTTGCTATGTTAGCCAGGATGGTCTTGATCTCCTGACCTCGTGATCTGCCTGCCTCAGCCTCCCAAAGTGCTGGGGTTACAGGTGTGAGTCACCGCACCCGGCCGGCCACGGTTTCTTTACGTGGCCTTTCTTGCCAATAGTCTGGAAGCGGCACTCTATGTCAGAGGTAGAAAGGAAGCAGGCATCTGTCCATCAAAAGGAGAAACTGGGGGCAGACACTTGATGACCTATAGGAATTTAAGAAAAAGCATAACACTCATGCATACATTCTAATCAAGCAAAAGATGAAAGGCCTTATGGCAAACAGGATAGAAAATTTCAAAATAATAGAAAATTTGGTTGGTGTGAGGTCTTGTTTAGTGAGCGTCATTTACAACGTTCACTAAACATTAGGAAACAAAACCAACACACTACACAGTCGTCCACAGAAAACAGTCTGGGCAGAACACAGCATTGCTTCTCAAAACATTTGAGAGTATGCATTTTCGCCAGGTGCTCCCTTAACATTTTAAATCTTCTTTCACTGCAGTATCTCTTACTTAAAAAATAAAATAAAATAATGAAAGCTGTCTCTCACTTACACAACACTCCAAATATTTTGAGTACTCACAGTACCAAAAAATATATATATATATATATAATATATAAACACATTTGTAACCCTAGTTCTGCAAAGGTCCTTTATCTCTTGGATATTTTGCAATGGTTTCCATAACCTGGGATACTGCTTGTAAAATTTATCTTGACAAGCTAACAGATTTTCCCGAAGGCTGGCCAAGAATAATTTTAAAGAAATAAAGTGGCTTAACCCAGTTTTCTTGTGTATTCAGGAAAAGACAGGATATACATTTATATCCTTAAGAAGTAAGTAATCCAACTTTCTTTCCAACATGAGTTTAAACATGTTTGGAAGAAGAAAAATAATTAACTTATTAAGTATGCCATTTTATTTTGCTTTGATTGTTCCAGAATTACTTAAAGATAGGGAAGATAGCCCCCAAAATGTAAATTATCAAATAATCATAAAAGTAAAAATATTGTGCTAATTATTTCAAAAATAACAAATCTAATTGGGAATTGACATATTAAGAACAACACTTTCTATGTCTGGAATTTTTGAAGAAAAAGTTACTATAGATTAGATAATGTTTGAATAACTAAAGCCTGATTCTTAGCAGAAAAATCTCTTTTGCTTTGAAGTATTTTAACTTAAATGTTTCTAAAATCTGCCTTAAAAAAAGTATGTTCTATATATCAATTATTGTTCTGAGGTCCAATGAAAAATAAACCCCATGCTACTGACCCAAGTAGGACTTTAATTACCCATTCACAGAATGTTCCCTAAAGACCCCAGGTCTCAAGCTTATACTTGTCCAATTCGTATTCATAATTAACCTTTTCCTTTGTGTTCTCTGTTTATCATGAGAAGCAAGACTGTGGAATAAGTATTTCTTTACCTGAGAGGTAGTTAAGAGCTAAGAGGAGGCTGGCCGGGCACGGTGGCTCATGCCTGCTATCCCAGCACTTTGGGAGGCCGAGGCGGGCGGATCACGAGGTCAGGAGATCGAGACCATCCTGACTAACACGGTGAAACCCTGTGTCTACTAAAAATACAAAAATTTAGCCGGGTGTGGTGGTGGGCACCTGTAGTCCCAGCTACTTGGGAGGCTGAGGCAGGAGAATGGCGTGAACCTGGGAGGCGGAGCTTGCAGTGAGCCAAGATCGTGCCACTGCACTCTAGCCTGAGCGACAGAGTGAGACTCCATCTCAAAAAAAAAAAAAAAAAAAAAGAGCTAAGAGGAGGCCCTTCTGCAATTCTTTTGTTTGTTTGTTTGTTTGTTTGTCAAGAATGCTAGAGTTTTCACTTAGGTTGGGCCCACCTCCAAGTCTCAAGTCTCAGCTCCTCTGGGGTGGAGACTGCCATGCATTTGATGGCTGGCTAGAGAGGAAGAAGGAATAGGGCAGAATGAACATTTTCACTTTGCTCTTTAACAGAGGTTTATCTCCATTCATAGAAAAATGCTGCCTGTGACAAGCAGTTCCAAGAAAATTCCATCAAAAAGTGGTAAGACGGTCCACAGTCCTGGTAGAATAAACTTCATAGCTGCGTGGAAAGGTGCTGTAGACAGAGGGGAATCCAATCATTGACTTTCTGTGGAATGGAACGACTTTCTACAGGGATCAGGAGTAGAAAATAGGGAGGGAGAATGAAAGTCCAAGAAGAAAGGCTGTTCCCTGTAGCCAAAGGTGGGAAAGAAACCAGATTGTCCCCTACAACATTAGGCAGTGATTCAGTGCAAATCCTCTGAAGGCTTGAATTCATTTTGACTATTATGTGGATACTCAAATGGCTAAAATGAAAACACCTCCGTCCTTAGCAATATTTTCAATTTGAGATCTGATTAAAAAGCAATGATACAGTCAGCAAGGGCTGTGAAGACCTCTGAACAAGGTAATGCCGTCAGAAATAATCGGCTTTTTACAGAAATGGACCAAGGTTCCCCTACACACAGACTAAGTGTGTGTATGAGTCACAAGCCAATCAGAAAGAAAAAGAGCAGAAACAGAAGAAGTTGTTTAAGAACATAATACATACTTTCAAAAAATTAAAGTTGGCATGGAAAACAGCAGCAATTTGCTGGACATCCTTACACTTAGTTGGCAGGTCACTGGTGTTTTACTTTTGGATTACAAACAGGCATTACAGGGGCCATGATCATTTTTGTGTGAATGGCCTCTAGACATTTAAAGAACAGCTTGTTCAGAAAGCAGGGAGATAAAACTACGGGAGTGAGTAGACCAAAACCAGCAGCAGAATTAGGGTGAAGAGAGCCAGGCACTCTCCTTGGACACAAAATTTAAAGAGGCAACAAAACAATGGAGGAATCAAAATCAATCATGTTTTAATGTAGTATTTTTTAATAAGCCAAGATCAATGCTAAAAGTCATGATGAACAAAATATCAAAATTTTAAATAAAGATGGAATCAGCGTTCCTGAGCCTTAGGCATGAACAGGCTCAGCTCAGCACTGCTATAAATCCTGTCATTATTTAGACTTTGATAGTTTGTTCATCATAGATTTTTATGCATTAATTTTGATTTTAAAAATATATAGCATTAAAATATTATTTATCCTGATTACAGGCGTTTTTGTGTGTGTGTGTCCCCTTAAATGATATGCCTGACCTCACCCTAGAGAGATTTAGAGAAAGCTCCATGGATAACTGCTCAGGGCAGACAGAATGCCTGAGACATGGTAATTCGCCATCTGTAAAAGCCACCAAGACACCTGCGATGGTTTCTAAAGTCTTCCCACTTGAGTGTTCCTAAATTAGCTCTAAATACTTACTTTTTAATTCAGGAAAGAAAAACAAAAATCATTGGCAAAAGGCATAGAGTTAAAATAATATTGAGAAGGATTTCTAGGTTAATACCTTCACTTCCATTTCAGAGCAAAATTTTAAGTTTTCAAACAGATCCTTTCCATTTCTGAGATTCCTAAACTCTAGCATGTCTGTGAACTCATTAGATACTCAACTTTCTAAATTCACAGAGACTAAGTTTCACTACATATTCTGCTTGTAAATCAATGAAGAGTGATTATTTTAAAATAGCATAAACTAGCATTGTTTTTACTTTTGTTTCTACATGCCAAAAAAAGGAAATATCCTTTAAAATGAAAACAAATTTTCTAGCCACAGGAAGAAGGCAAAATTCAAGTAACTAAATTATACCTATAAATATTTTGGCTGATCGTTCTAGGGCTTGAAGTTTTAATTAATTGGAAATATTTTACACAACGTTCAGCAATAACATCTATAAACATATAAAATGTGCAAAACTTCTAAAATGGCCTGGTCATTAAAGTGTTAAAGTACGTGCTAATGGAAGCATAGCGAGGGAGCTCTGCTGAAGATTTCTCTATATGTCCTCACTTTGCAGCGTAGGAAAGATTGCTCTGCCACCTATTGGCCTTCCTTATGAAATAGATTTAATCTTACCTGGTAGCAAGCATTTACCTGGTCCTGGACTTGGAGAAAGCCTCAACTTAGCAAACTGCAAGCAACTCCATCTGGTCCTCTCTCAGGCTTTTGGTCAAGACTGGGTCCACCATGGAAAATAGCAGGACTCCCGCTGTCACCTCTGTGGACCCACTCTGAGAGGCAGCGGATTACTCCCCTCAACTGCACTTAAGAGAGCCACATATTCACAGCACAGTGGGCCAGAGGCTGTTCAACAAATGCTTGCTGGCCCCACCTGGACACAGCCAGGAATTTGGGCTGAATTAACCTCTCACTCTCTGTACATTGGCCTGAGCACATCAAAAAAGGATGTCCTCCCCCGAGGTGTTTGGTGGACCAGGATGGCAAAGAAATATAGTAATTTAGCTCATGACTGGGTCCCACCCAGGAAATTCTACGAATGTGCGTGAGTTTACTTTGACCAGGTATCTTGACCTGGAATTTCTTGAATTAACTAGAATGAGATGAACCTAGCTGGGATTGGAACATCTAGGACAAAGTGATAATTCTTTTTTATTTTGTTTTTTTTTTGAGACAGGATCTTGCTCTGTCACACAGACTGGAGTATAGTGGTGCAATCACAGCTCACTGCAGCCTCAAACTACTGGGCTCAAGAGATCCTCTCGCCTTGGCCTCTCAAAATGCTGGGATTACAGGCGTGAGCCACTGCACCCAGACAATGATAACTCTTGATTTTCTTTTCTTGTTGATTAAATAGCACCAACCACTAAACTTTAACAAGTTGGGTCAAGTAATCAATAATATTTGTGTTTTTAGCAGGGAAATGACTAACATGTAGCTCTAGGCAGTTGACACAGTCTTCTTGGGTCTGTCTACCTCCTGCCTACCCTCCCTATCCACAATGCCACCATATTTGACAGCTTCAATGACTTCTCCATTGAGCCTCTCTGTTTCTAGTCTCATTCCCCCACCCCAAGATCACCGATTCCTTCTCTAAGCTGCTTCCAGAGTGGTTTTCCAAGATGCAAATCTGGTGACATCATTCCTTTGTTTGAAATTCTTCAGCAGCTCCTCATCCCCCTTCAAAGGAACTTCAGATCTTTATCATGGAATATGTGACCTTCCAAGATTTTACCTTCCTTTCCAGAGTCCTTTCCCACCAATCCCTCATCAGCCTAATCAATAGTATGAGTGGGGTGGAAGGAAGATTAGAACTGGTATAGCAGGAATGCTAAGAGAAAGCATCTTTCACTTGAATATTAAAATGTTCAAGGGAGAATGAAGTTTTAAAGAATCTTTTCGAGTCCATTAACAAAGTTAACAAAACAGGAGAACATTAGATACATGAAAAGTCCATCCATGGTGTTGTGAATCCATCCTATATACTAGAACTACAGAAGGCAGCTGCCTGGCACGTCTTTCAGAATTTTTCAGGACATAGTAAAATTATCTTCATCCTTTTGGTAGCTTCTATTTAAAACACAATTTCAAAGGTCTAATATGACTAACTTCATTTAACAAATCTCTAAACAAGAAAAATAAGGTTTGCAGTACCCTTTTGCAATGGAGAAGTATACAGAAAGATCAAAGTATTTCCAAAAGTATTATGGAGAATTATTTATGTCTTCTAAAAGATTATATCCCTGTGCAGTTTCCTACGATAAGGACCTGGATTAACTTTGTTCTACAAAGAAAGAAAGCCTGATGTATTATATGCCTTTCCACTGCCTCCTTAAGTGGAGCCAAAGAACAAAGCGTTTTCCAGGAGGAATGAAGTTGTATCTGTCCTCAGAGCTGCCTAGAGATCAAAAGAATCTTTCTAGCAGTTTTATTGGAAATTTCAGAGGCCCTTAACTAATATTTAGCTTCATAAATGATGGGTGTTACAGGGTGGGAAAAAAATCCCACTTGTAAACTAATGGGTGGTTGTCAATCATAATTTTTGAAAAATGTTACTTAACTCAAATAAATATATTTCTGATTTCTCCTTGTTAGTATGATGGTTTTCAGTTTGTTTACAGGTAATCTCTCAAACCATTGCTTATTTCTTATCTGCCCAAAGGTAAATAAATTGTGGTAAAGCAGCATTCTATTTTTCAGATGGGAAAAATGTACAAATGAAACTCTGTGAGCCTATTCAACTCCTGGGGCTGCTATAACAAAGGTCCACAAACAGAGTGGCTTAAACAGCAGACATTCACTGTCTTAGAGTTCTGGAGGCTCCAAGTCCACGATCAAGGTGTCAGCAGAGTTGGTTCCCTCTAAGGCTGCGAGGGAGAATGGGTTCCAGCCTCTCCCTGGCTTCTGGAGACGCTGGTGATCCTTGTTCCTCGGCATCACCCCATCTCCGCCTTCGTCTTCTCATGGCACTCCGTGTGTGTGTGTGTGTGTGTGTGTGTGTGAAAATTTCTCCTTTTTATAAAGACACCAGATTAGGGCCCACCATAGTGACCTCATCTTAACAAATTACTCCTGCAACCACCCTATTTTCAAATGAGGTCACATTCTGGGACACTAGGGGTTAGGACTTCAGCATGTGAATGTGGGGGCCACATAATTCAATCCATAACATTCAGGTAACCATGTTTAAGGCCATGTCTAATTTTAAAAAATCAAGAATAATTGGTTGCAGCTGACGATTCCTCATGTGACTCTTGCCTCCTTCAGTTCTTAGAGGCCCATTTAGTCTGGGGTCATCCTGAAAACTGGTGCCAGGCAAGGGAGTCTGCAGCCACAGGAGTCTAACCTCACAGGGCCGCTTTATCTGAACAGTTCATGACACTGGGGCCTGGTGCTTCCTGGGCCTGCTCCTTCAATGGCATTGGCTCACGTGCTGGGGCCACCATCATCCCCTGGTGAGGCTGGCCAGCAATTTCTTCCCGCAGAGCAGCTGGAAGCATCCTGTCCCAGCCCTGCCCTCATTATCAGTCCTGGTCTCTTGGCCTGCAGGTCTTTGTTCAAACTCAAAAAGATGCTTCTGTCTTGAACCAGGTGAATATACACTCACATCAAATACACAGAGAAAAATATTTTGAAGAGTAATGTTACAAAATGTGTAATTCCTAAAGTATACACGTGTCCTTATTAATTGGCATGGTTTTGATCATCTCCACATTATTTTTCCAGGTATCCTCCCAACTTGATCGTATAAACCTCAACGTATTGGAGTTCTGAGCATGCCAGTGTCCTTTCTTCCCTGGAGAGACATTTCTGGCTCTTCCCTAAATGCAACAAGACCCTGTAACTCTACAGAGTTTTTCTTATTAAACTAGGATACGTGCCAGCTGCACTTGCTACTCCGCTAATAGCCACTTGAGTCCCTTTTAGCAACTATGTGATGATCAAGGAGTCACTATCTCACCTCCTCCTATTTCTTCTCAGTCTGTTGGGGTGTCCTGATCTGCCCCGGACTTTCCCATTTCAGCACTGGTGTCCATGTTCTGAGACCCCCTCAATCAGGCACACCTGGACAGTCCCCCTCTTGTTAATTTACTTTCCTATATTTGAATCAACACACAGCCCAAATATTCTTGGCTTGTAGTTAAGCAGAATTTAAACAGATACTATCCCTAAAACAAGCAAAAAAGTTTACACGGAAAATTAGTCACCCCTTCCTCATAATTTTTCTGGAATAATAGAGGGCATCAATAATACTCCAAACAGGTAGTTTCATCCTACCTGGGCCTTGATAGAGCTCCAGTCCTGATTCTGCAGCCGTCTTCTGCACGTCTCTGTTTGTGTATGCCATAGCCCTACTCAAACCCAGGCTGTTTCGACAGCCCCCAAACCTCCTGAGCTCCCTTTGTTTCCACCCGGGGCTCACCTCTTTTCTCCTGCTCTCAGTAAAAAGGCAGTTTCCTTTCTTCTCTCCTTCTCAGTCAGCAAATCATGCTGATTCTTCCTCTCTTAATAACAATAACTTAGTTTATGTGATGCTTCCTGGGTTTACAAAGGGCTCTTGTAACCATTCATTATTAGATCTTCATCGTGACTTAGTGCAGTGAGGTGGTGAATGAGAATTACCTTTATTTTCAGATACAAAGACCAACTCAGCAACACTGAGGCTGGTCAAACTCACATCATTAAGTAGTAAGTAGTAAATACTGTCTCTTGAATGTGGGTCCCCTTTCCTATGTTGTTTCTTCTTTTTGAAAGACTCTGATGTTCTCTGTGTGTGTGTGTGTGTGTGTGTGTTTTCTCACTGCTGACACCCTAGACGAAGCTGTCACCACCCACCACCCAGATCATTTGGCCCTCACTGGATTTCCTGGCTGGAGAGTGTCTTCCCTCCAGCAATCCTATATACTAGAACCATAAAACATGGGTCCCCCCATCATATCCCCTCTGTTATAAACCTCAGTCTCTCGTCACCACACACAGGAGGAAGTCTTCAATCCCTTTCTAGTGGCCAAATGCTTTCAAACCCTGCCCCACTTCCGTTTGGCTTTACCCACTCGGACCCTCAAATATGGACTCCCAATCCAGCCCACCACTGCAGTCTCCAGGAGTGGCACACATCCTCAACTGCACGTCTTTGCTCTCCTTTCGCTGGGACAATCCATGTCCCTTCTCTGAACAATCCAAGACCTTTTATTTCAATTCACGCACTGCTCTGCCTTAAGGTCTCCCTCAACCACTCCAGCCCCCATTTATTTCCACCTTCAACCAAGTCCTGCGGTCGGTTTGCAGACACAAGTGGACTCACTCCTTACCCACTATCATCCCTTCGGTTTGCAGACACAAGTGGACTCACTCCTTACCCACTATCATCCCTTATAGTGCACCTTTATCTGCAAATTTGGTGAAAACTATGTTTTCCATTCTCATTAGCAGCTCAGGTTCTCTCTGGTCAGTAGCTATGTTCTAGGCAGTCACCCAGGGCAGACTTGGAAGGGAGCTCCCTAGGAGCACCCAAGAAACACACACAGCTGTGGCAGGCATGAGGTTTTTCCTGTAATAGTTCCATGCTGTGGGTGGGTGTTCCTCCTGCTGTGTTGCACACAAGCATAGCTCTCTGAACCTCTTTGTATTTCCACAAACTGCCTGACACCCCATAGCTTACAGACCTTCAATGAGCTAGATTGAATTCTGTTGTCCAGAACTAAGAACTCCAAGGATACGCTATAATGCTCCTGCTAATTTTGGTACTCCGTCAAATACCACCTTACATTATACCTTTTTCATTTAAATCTCTAATTGGTCAGATACTCCAGCCCCTAGCAGAAATATGTAGCTCCTTCGGCCTTCAGGTCCACAAGAAGAAACACGGCAATTGTCCCTATTGGGCCACAGTGGCTGAGCAGAGATCTCGGAGGGGAAGGAGGAAGAGTAAACACTAGGACATGAACCTGCAGCACCCACCCCCCGGCCTGGCAATCTGCTTTTCAGTTTCACTGTTGGATTCCCTCCTGACTTGCCTTTCTTGGCAATCCATGTGTCTGGGTCGGAAGAAGATCCTGGAGGTGCCTTCCACTTGGAAGGGGTCTCCAGAATAAATCAAGAGTCAAGTGGCAAACGGAGAAGGGAAGCCAGGTAACCTGCCTCTGGCTTCAAGCCGTGTGCTGGCAAGACACAGATAGGTTTTACACCAGCATGTTAAAAAGCTGGCACAGATGGAAACAAAAACACTCTATTCTTCCATCACAGCAGGTGTTCATATAGAAATGCATTCACTTCTTTTAATCAAGGTAGAGGTATTGAGGGAGGAGGCGGGACATGGTACAGATCAATGTCTATTGTCCATACTGGTTTCTTAATTTACATGTATTTGTTTCTAAAATATAATAAAAATTGCTTTGTCATCCTTCCCCTGTTCCTCAACTGTCTTTTGCACCCATCATAAAACTTGAATCCACTGACTTGTTATCAGGTGACAAATACTTGCAGGCTGGGTCCTTTCCTTTGTTGTGTGTATAGTGTTCATGGCTGGATCAGGGCTTAGGACATATCAGGGCTTAGGACACAGCAGCCACCTGCGCTAAAAAAGAAATTCTCCAGTCCAGTTTAGTTTACCAAGGATTGAATTTCCTTAGAGAGGTTTAACACCAATGCTCTGGACATAATACAGCCCGTGATCTTGCCTGCTCCTGTTCAGTGAGTCTCTCTCTTTCTCTCTATCTTTCTCTCTCTCTCTCTGTCCCTGGAAGGGTTGCAGGAAGCAGAGCAGGGAGTCAAGGATTTGATCCATTCCTGGCTACACATGGTCATAACTAACATAACTAGCCCTTGCCTACAACTGCAGTATAAACCACAGAAGGGCAGGAAGCAGGCTCTGGGCTTCAGCCATCACTTTGTCTGCTATCTGCTAATTGTATAAATACTTGCTGAACAAATGCACTTAACACTTTACACCTTGAAAAATTCGCATGGAATCCATTTTTATTTCTTACTTGATGAGAAGACCCCTTCCAGAGTCATGACTTTAGAAATCTGGAAGTTCAATGTGGCACACATATGCTGAGATCCCAGCATAAGAGAACTAAAAACAAACTGGGGTGATTTTTTAAGTAATAAAAACAACAATAAGAAGTCTAAGCCATATATAAATAACTGATGGGGAAAAAAACTCTTTTTAACAAATTATATCACAGCCAAAAGTAAAATAAAGTAAAATTCAGTGTTATTTTATTATTTTTACTGAATTGTAATTGTGTAATTATTATAAATGGGAGTCACTGCAAAAAAAAAAGTCACTTTAGTCATAGTAGCCCATTGATTAATAAGTTCCACTGAATGTTTAACAATATATAGAACATTTTAAACAAAAAAGAGTTAAGAGTAAAGAATACATACTCCTTGATGTTGGTTTCACTTGTAGCTCTAAATACTGATGGAAAACCTGTTCCCTGTCATAGAAAACTACTTCTGTAAGCACTTGCACTGCACTAATTGATCTTTTAATTGGCTCAGTCAACACTCTAGTCTTTCTACACAACAAGTTCTAATTGCTACATGCAACTGCAGCAACACTCAGATTGTCAAGAAGACAGAGGCATCCTATCAACCTCTGCTTCAAGCAGTGTGCTGGCAAGACACAGATAGGTGTTACATCAGCATGTTAAAAAGCTGGCACAGATGAAAACAAACACACTTTATTCTCCCATCACAGCAAGTGTTCACATAGAAGTGCATTCGCTTCTTTTAATCCAATTAGAAGTATTGAGGGAGGGGGCAAATGGTATAGATCAATGTATATTGTCCAGACTGCTTTCTTAATTCACATGTATTTTTTTCTGAAATAAAATAAAAATGCCTTTGCCATTCTTCCCGTTCCTCAGCTGTCTTTTGCACCCATAAAACCTGAATTTATTTACTTGTTTCCAGGTGACAAGTACTTGCAGGATAAGTCCTTTCCTTTTTTTTGTATCTGTAATGCCCAAGGCTGGATCAGGGCTTAGGACATAGCAGTCACGAGTGCTATGAATGAGTTTACATCTAAAATTCACTCCTGTTTGATGAATGTCTTTTCTAATTAAGTAATAGCAAGCAATCAGTAAAATGTTATAATAAAGCAGGATTTCTTAACGCTGGCACTATTGACATTTGGGGCCAGATCATTCTTCTTTGCTGGGCTGTTCTGTGCACTGCAGGGTATGTGGCAGCATCCCCAGCCTCCACCCACTAGACACCAGTAGTACAGAGTACCCCCCCGCTAAAAATCATTGCTCCTGTTGAGAAGTTGTGGAATAAAGATGCCATATATACACAGATCAGATACTTTCCTACAAAACTACACAATTCAGGCTTATTCATTTCTTTTCGAGAAGTTGTTTTCACTAAAATAACACTCCCTGGATAGGCTCAGAAACGAAACAGAGAAGACGAAGGGAAAAAAGCTGATCTAAAGTGATCTCAAATCAAGCAACTTTAGTGGATTATTAAAAGCAGTCGCAACAAAAAACGAAAACGAAACAAATTAACAAAAAGCCCTTGTAATCCACATCTCTCTGAAGGAATTGTCTGGGGTTATTTAACCCTCCACCCAGCCTTTCTGTGTGTCATTCTCCACCCATCCTTGATGACTTGTGTCCTAAGGAGCTTGTTAGGAGTCCGAATGCAGCCAAGGAGGAGTCAGGTCTCTCACTGACAATGGATTATGCTGGTGTAAAGCATGCTTTCCAATTTACAGACAGAAGAAACTGAATGGAGAATGGTTCTTTAACTCATTGATTCATTTGTGTCCTTATTTCTTCCCTCACACCCTTCCTTCCTTTGTTCCTCTTTGTGTTTCTCGTCTTTCTACTTCTCCTTCTCCTTTTCCTCCTTCTTTTGACTTCTAGACTCTTTCATTTCTCTACATAAACATCAATGTTTTCTATCTAAATGCTGAAATTAACAAATCTTTTTAAAAATAGTTTTGGAATTCATGGCTTTAAAAAAACACATTCAAGGCAGCAATCTTTTTTTAATTATTATTATACTTTAAGTTCTGGGATACATGTGCAGAATGTGCAGATTTGTTACATAGGTATACACGTGCCATGATGGTTTGCTGTACCCATCAACCCATCATCTACATTAGGGATTTCTCCTAATGCCATCCCTCTCCTAGCCCCTCACCACCAACAGGCCCTGGTGTGTGATGTTCCCCTCCCTGTGTCCACCTGTTCTCCTTGTTCAACTCTGGCTTATGAGTGAGAACATGTGGTGTTTGGTTTTCTGTTCCTGTGTTAGTTTGCTGAAAATGATGGTTTCCAGCTTCATCCATGTCCCTACAAAGGACAGAAACTCATCATTTTTTATGGCTACATAGTATTCCATGGTGTATATGTGCCACATTTTCTTTATCCAGTCTGTCATTGATGGGTATTTGGGTTGGTTCCAAGTCTTTGCTATTGTGAATAATGCTGCAATAAACATACGTGTGCATGTGTCTTTACAATAGAATGATTTATAATCCTCTGGGTATATACCCAGTAATGAGGTTCCTGGGTCAAATGGTATTTCTAGTTCTAGATCCTTGAGGAATCAAGGCAGCAATCTTAATAGTGTAGAGTTAAACCTCTTCAATCACGTTTATAAAAATGCAATGCTTCTTCCAAAAAATGGATTTCCATTGTTGGCTCTTTAAATAACGAGATAAAGTCATACACTTACATGCACATACACACATGTGCGCACACACACACACAAGAAAAATGAACTCTGGCCCATCACAGTACTTTATATGTATTTTAAAATATTTTGAACCCAAGCACTAAACACCCTGAACCCTAACTTAGCATTCTGAACTTCACAGATACTGTGGAGTGCTTTCTGTGTAAAATTGATAGCCATTTTAACAGAGTTCCTCCTGAATCAACCCCACTGTGCCTTGCCCTTGTGCTAGCTTCCTGACTGGTGTCCAGCTGCATCTATTGTTAGGCTTCTAAGAAGCAGCACCTCTTTCCTGATCTAGG
Source organism: Pongo pygmaeus (assembly GCF_028885625.2). Taxonomy (NCBI): domain Eukaryota; kingdom Metazoa; phylum Chordata; class Mammalia; order Primates; family Hominidae; genus Pongo; species Pongo pygmaeus. Next base: position 48,285,048 of record NC_072395.2, read on the forward strand.
TGATCCACTTTGCAGACTTTGCTTGGTGAGAGTCCAACTCCGCTTGTGCAGCCTGATAAATTCTCCTGGGCTTCATTTCCCCACATAGAGGGGGGAACTCTCTGTGAACTGAATCCACTGTGCCTTCCCCACAGGATTCCTGGTGAAATTAAAACCAATAATGCATCAGAAGCACATAGCACAGGGCTGGGCACATGGCCGGTGCTCAGAAAATGTTACCTGCTACTGTGCCTTTACTTTCTTATGTTGCCTTCCATTGTTGATCAATTGGATTGTTAGCACCAATACCAGCGTTGTCATCCTGAACACTCAACACTTAACATTTTTGCCATTTAGTCACGCTCAGCCTCTGCCACCTTGCCTTGCTCTTTATACTTAGAGAGCATGCCTTGTGTCCCCAACTTTATCATAAGGTGTTGCAGGATAGAAAGGAAATCATGCCTGGTAGATGCAAAATAACCCTTATAACCAGCGCAGGACAGGGAGAGAGGGTTGCAGACACCTATGTTGTTTGGGTCTCTGTGAAGAGAAGCTTTGCTCACCCTGACATTTACAATGGACGGGAGCTCACTCTGTTTAAACACTGTGTGCAGGAGCTTTCCTGCCTGATCTTGTGTCATCCTCGCAGACCCATTTTATCTGTATTTTGCAGGGATCTGGGGCTGGCTGAGGAGAGGTGCCTGTAAGTGAGAGAGCTAGGGGTGGAAGTGTGCCTTGAACCTACTTCATCTCACTCACTCTTACCTAGTGCCAAGTGCTGCCCTAAATAATTCATATTTAAGTTAATGTCACAACTTAATAATTCATATTAATTAATTCAATCAATTATCTTAATTAATATAATTTAATTAATCAATTCAATTTAATTGATTTAATTGATTTATAATGAATATTAATTAATTAAATATGAATTATTTAAATCCATATTTAAGTTATGTAATGTCACAACTTAATAATTCATATTATGTTATTTTATGTCACAACTGCCACTGGTGGTGGGGCAGGGGGGTTACTGCTTTTATCCCATTTTAAGGATAAGGAAACACCTTCCTTTGTTTCCTTTTTTTTTTTTTTAATTATACTTTAAGTTTTAGGGTACATGTGTACAACGTGCAGGTTTGTTACATATGTATACATGTGCCATGTTGGTGTGTTGCACCCATTAACTCATCATTTAACATTAGGTATATCTCCTAATGCTATCCCTCCCCCCTCCCCCCACCCCACAACAGGCCCCGGTGTGTGATGTTCCCCTTCCTGTGTCCATGTGTTCTCGTTGTTCAATTCCCACCTATGAATGAGAACATGCGGTGTTTGGTTTTTTGTCCTTGCGATAGTTTGCTGAGAATGATGGTTTCCAGCTTCATCCATGTGCCTACAAAGGACATGAACTCATCATTTTTTATGGCTGAATAGTATTCCATGGTATCTTTGTTTCTAATGTCCATGAATTCTAAGTCTCTCCTGCTGGGAAGAACAAGGAAAAGAAGGATCCTGAGAAGAGAAGGAGACGTGGTGCAAATGTCAGGGACAGAGGGAAGGTTTTGGCATGGAGCCACCTGGGGAAAAAGAGAGGAAGCCTAGAGAGGAGGCTCCGAAGCTGAGCCCTGCACCCTCCATGGGAAGAACAGCGCCGCCGCACGTGTGTGGGACAGGGCAATGCCACCTGCGCTGGGTGTGTGTTGGGAATTCAAGAAACAACTGTCAGCTCTAATATAACATAATGATGAACTCAACATGGACTCAAGTCTGTTTTTCCTCCTCCTTTATTTTTAGTTAGGGTAAATGCAAGCTACTCTTGCTCTTTGGATCCATTGCTGAATCTGGAAACCAGTAGTGACCAGCTCTAGAGTAAAAAAATCAGGAAGGGGGCTGGCCACACTGGGTTGGTGAATCAGACTTGGGGATACCATGCTATGAGGTGTGTGGCCTCTGGGCAACAAAGCAACACCAGTTTAGACTCATCTCCTTGAAACAGAAGGAAAAGCCAGGCTTGAAAATGTGGGTTAGAACAAGGAATCTTGGGCTAGGCACGGTGGCTCAGGCCTGTAATCTCAGCACTTTGGGAGGCCGAGGTGGGCAGATCACTTGAGGTCAGAAGTTTGAGACCAGCCTGGCCAACATGGTGAAACCCCGTCTCTACTAAAAATACAAAAATCAGCTGGGTGCGTGGTGGCGCGTGCCGGTAAAACCAGCTACTGGGTAGGCTGAGGCAGAAGAATCACTTGAATTTGGGAGGCAGAGGCTGCAGTGAGCCAAGATCACACCACTGCACTGCAGCCTGGGTGACAGTCTAAAGAAAAACAAAACAAAACAAAAAAAAAAACAAGGAATCATGGATGAATAACTAACTTAGCATGCAGAAGACGTCAACAACACCGTGTCTAACATACCAGCTGTCTTGATTTAGGGCCTTCCAAGAGTTAATTCTCTTTCATTCTACATTCCCTGTGAGGTCTGCGTTTCTCAGGTGTGAGTTAGCTTTAAGGAGAATTCTTAGACACCTAAACCTCACAAAGGAGAGACACCATCCTACAGCCACACGCCATTTAAGCGAACTCATTTGATAGTGTTTCAGGCTTGCATGATTGGAGTGGGTGGGGTGTGGACCCTAGATTCTAAGACAGAACCTTGTGCTTAAGGAATTCAGGGCCAAATTACAAACTGGCTGGAGAAACACCTCAGGTAGCTCTAATAGGCCCACTCAGAAAGCAGAAGAAAGCCGTGTCCCAGGGTGAGCAGATCCTCTGTGGAGGAGGAGGCCCTTTGAGATGAAATGACAAAGGGTGACCAGGGCTGAGTGGAGTGTCTAGACATGGAAAGTGGTAGAAATGATTACGGTACTACAAAAGGATTTACCTCAGCCCTGGTTCAATCCTATCTCCTCCAAAATGTCTTATTTGAGGCTTTTTTTCCCCTCTGAATACACATTTCTAGCTTCATAATAGGAAAGAAGAAGAAAAGTGAATTTATTTCATGGCCAACTTTTTGTGGTGAGAGATAAGAAAAACACACTTTTTAAAAGGTTCACATTTAACATTTGAAGAAATCGAATTCTGAAAAACGTGAATTCCTTACCTAGGTTCACACAGCTCGTTTGGGAGGAAATATGGGTGAAAGTACAAGTCTCTGGCAAAGTTGGAATAATCCACCACTCTTTGTGTAGGAAGTAGGAAGAAGGCACAATAGGAAAACGTGCATATCGGCTTTTTTTTTTTTTTTTTTTTTTTTTGAGACAGTCTCGCTCTGTCACCCAGGCTTGAGTACAGTGGTGAGATCTTGGCTCACTGCAACCTCCACCTCCCGGGCTCAGACTATTCTTCTGCCTCAGCCTCCCAAGTAGCTGGGATTACAGGCATATGCCACAACAGCCAGCTAATTTTTATATTTTTAGTAGAGACAGAGTTTCACCATATTGGCCAGGCTGGTCTTGAACTCCTGACCTCAGGTGATCCACCCACCTCAGCCTCCCAAAGTTCTGGGATTACAGGCTTGAGCCACCACACCTGACCAGCTTACTTTTAAAAAAACAATAAAAATATAGAAAGAGGGAACACCAAAAACAGTAAAATCAGGTAACCTACAATGGGACGTAAGATGCCAGTGATGAGAACATGAAAAAGTGAAGCTTTTCTAAGTAAAACTGTAATATTTTGGTTTTTGAAGACATGTTTAGAGTCCACACATTTTTAGAAAAAAATTAGTAAGAATGAGGAGGAGAAAAAAAAAAAAAACTAAAACCAAAAGCAGACTGAAAAAAAAGAAGATAATTGTATTTCAAATGAGTATCAGACAATGATAAAGGGGAATAAAGAAAGTGAGAAAGCAGGAAAGAGGTACTGGAAAGAAGGGAAGGAGGGAAGAGGGAAGCAGGGGCGGGGAAAAGAAAATCCAAGTAACTTGAAGGAGGGAAAATCCAACAAATTTATGAACACAGTATCTGACTTTAGAACCTCTGTTTTAGGTAGAGTGGAATGGGAACAGGAGAATTGCAAACAAATCCTGACTACTTTTAATAAATAAATAATTAGGTAATAAATTGCATTAATAATCAGATGAATTAAAATTCATCTAATCAAAAGAATTTCTTGTAGTGTATGGGCAAAAAAAAAAAAAAAAAAATCCTGTGACTGTTTTGGATATATCGAAAGAGAAGCAAATATAAAAATGTGCTGATGTTTGAGAACCCTCAGGTTCTCAAACAGGCACTGCAGGGTTCTCACTGCAGAAAAAGGAATATACAAATACGTAATGGAAGAAAGCAAGAAGGGACTCTGTGGGGATAGATTTGAATTCGAGGTACTGGCATGAAGTCATGATTTCTAAAATATGTGTGCTTATATAGATATATTTTGTGTATATTTGCTTGCATGACTATATTGGAAATACACATATACATGTATATATTTCCTCTCTGCTCACTGAAAGGGCCAAGAAATTGTGAGAGGAAAATAAAATCTCAGAACCCCAAACTCCCTATGCCAAACGGAAAGTTAAGCTTAAGAAGTAAGCCTCTCAAAAACCACCTAGCTGTAATTTCACATGCTTACTTTGTCTTATGTAAAATGCAGATTTACTGAGCCCAAGATGAATGCACAATTGACTTTTCCTCCCACTCCTTTCTTTTCACATGTAAAATGTAGATCCACTGAGTGCCAATCAGAGCCTCACAAGCATGGAACCACTTGCCTCATTGCCTACCCTCCCCCTGGCCCTCCTGCTGGTTCTTTCCACTTTAAATATTGAAGCCCTCAAAACCCTCTGGAAAAAGCACAGATCCTACTGTGACTTGTGTTTCTTTTTCCTAGGTGCATCCTCAACGTTGGCAAAAGAAACCTTTGAATCTATTGAGATCTGCCTCGGTCATGTTTAACAAAAACAAAGACATTCAGTAGCTATGAGTACTCCTAGAGCTCAGCTCTTCACAGCAAATGCCATCCCCCACTAAAAGGAACAAGAGCTCTTCAGAGGAATAGCTAATTCCGGGGCTTGGGGCAGGGTAGGTCAGCATGAGCTGGAAAGAAGAAAGTAGCTCATAGAATGAGAGAGCTATGTTGGAAGGACACAGGAGCCACCAACAGAGCTCCCAGTGGCCAAATTGTGGGCAACTGGAATCCCAAAATAATGCAAGTAGAATAATGAACTATTGACAAATAGGAATTCATGAATACACAGGCATAAAAAGTAAGGAGAGAGGGATGGATCCTATAGTAGAATGCCAAAATGTGACTGATAGATGTGGAAAGCATGTTGGAGTTGGAAAATCAGCATTCTGCAATAATCATGGCAAAGACTGGATCAGGCAAGTATTGTCAATGCGTGCATTTAAATCTAAAGGGATTTTTTTTTATGAGAATCAGGATATTTTCAGAGTCTTAAAATGTCATCCCATTGACTGCTTATTCATTGCAAAGGAGAGAAAAATAGTAATTAAACAGTGAAGATATCAAACACCACTTTAACCAAGTGATCAGTATTAACATCACCAAAGAGGGCTGGATGGCCGTTGAGTGTCCCCAGATATGGTACTCTGAGAAGGACACGCCATTCCCTATGTAGTATTTCAGCATGGAGCACATGACCTGAATGTAATCACACACAGAAAAAAATCAGAGAAGTCCACAATGAGAAATGTTCTATTAAAATAAGCAGGGGCGTGGGCTGACTGTATTCTTCAAAATGTTAACATCTAAAACACAAAGAAAGCCTGTGGAAATATTCCTCATTCAACAGGGGAACTAAAAAGACAGGACAATTAAATGCACTACCTGATACCAGAGGGATCCTGTACTGCAGGAAAAACGCTCTAAAGGACATTATTGGGTCAACGGACACAATTGGAACATAAATGGTAGATTAGATAAAACATGTTATCAGTGTTAAAATACCAAAGCTGATAAGTGTACCATGATTACGTAAGAACATATCCTTATTCTTAGGAAATAGCCCAGGAAGAATTTAGGCATAAAAGGGCATGATATACGTAACTTACCCTGAAATAGTTCAGAAAAACAGGTACGTGTGTGTGAACACACGTGTATGCATGTGTGTGCACATGTACATTTGAATGGAGAGCGAAAAAACACAAAGACAAAGTGGTAAAAATGTGTGTGCTAAATGATTCGTGTCTGCTCTTCATGTTATTTTCATTTTTGTAACGTGCCTTTTAGTTAGAAATTATTTTCAAATAAGAAGTTTGAAAATGATGCTTGTACACATTGAATGTATCTACAAATGGCTGTTGTGAAACAGCCCAGCAAGTGTTGCTGAGAGGTCGTTATTAATCAATACATATATATTAATATGTCATTCCTGATGTTTTACATCACATTTTAATTGTCCACTAGAGCTTTGATTTCCAAACCTTGCCCTTTAATGGGTTGTATCTGAATCCCCTAGGATGCTTTTAAATAATACAAATTCCAGGAACCCGGAACCTGATATAGAAGGTCTGAGGGGGGCTCGGAATCTGTTTTTCAAACAACCACTGGAAAGAGAATACAACCATGCATATACTTATGAGCAACATGTTCTTTAAAATTCCACCCAATTTTTGTGTTTGTGAAGTGACATTCCAATCGTGTCAGTCCTTCACACTTGCACTGTACACTTAATCTCTTTTGATTCTTTCCTACAGACCATCACTTCACCCTGGACTGCCCAGGCATCATCCACTGAATATCCCCCGAGGCCAGGTTAAACTTTGGTTCAGGACATTCTATTCCCTACATCCCTCACTCAGTCCTCCTGCTTTCACTGTTCTACAGGCTACCACATGTATCAGCTCTATTCCCCTTCTGATCCTAATCACCCCTGGGATCAAATCTGAGCTATCATCACAACCTCCACGTTTCACCTATTAGAGAAATGATCCTCAGGTAGAAGGGCTTGTTATCCTTTCAGACGTCTCTGTGATTCTCAACCTGCCTGGTCACCTTTCCTGTTTGTGCCTTCTTTTTTATCAAAACATCTTTACATGTTACAGAGAGATATTACCTCGGTTTCAGCACAGCAATTTGTTCATCTGATCGCATCTAACTGAAGTATCTGTCAAGGATGAGATAAACGTGGTTTCACAATGGGGACTATCACCCAACCTGGCAGTCTCACCTCTCAACTGCCTTCTGGGCCTGCCTAGATAAAAGCTGTTGTTCAGTGCTGTAAAATAACAAAATAACGTTGGTGTGTTTTTCCTCCCCACCAAATAGCCCACAGCCATTCTCCTAAAATTGATGACGTTTTCTTTTTTTTGACACCTTCTTTAACTGGTTCAGTTACAAGCTTATCTGATTTTGATATCAATGTCTCAATTCCAGCTTAATCCTTAAATAAGTAATGAATGAAGCAATGACTCAAATGGCATCACCCCGTTTTATGGCCCTGAGCATGTTTCACACAGTGCGCCCACTGCTCGACCTCATGGGCACTGAGTTTTCTGTGTTGTAGTGAACAAGTTTTCAGCTAAAACTAATCAAGGAAAGATCAACAGGCTGCCCTACAAGAATATAAACTAAAAGGAAATTTTATGATGTGTGCATACACTTGTTATCTAAATACTTGTTTAAAAAATAATAGAAGGTTCACTTTTTACCTGCAGTCTCAACATCTTACTGAATCAATAAAAATTCAAAATGCCTGTGTTTTATGAGTGACCAGGAGTGACCTTTCCCCACCTCTTTACCCAAGGCTCCAGGGTAACTTGAAAATGACAGCTCTGGATATAGCAGTGGTTCTCCAGGTGTAGTCCCTGGACAAACAGCATCACCCAGGAACTTGTTAGAAAAGCAAGTTCTTCCTTCCACACGTCCACGTGTTCTCGTCATTTAGCTCCCACTTACAAGTGAGAACATTCGGTATTTGATTTTTCTGTTCCTGCATTAGTTTGCTAAGGATAATGACTTCCAGCTCTATCTATGTTCCTACAAAGAACATAATCTCATTCTTCATGGCTGCACAGTATTCCATGGTGTGTATGTACCACATTTTCTTTATCCAGTCTATCACCAATGGACATTTAGGTCAATTCCATGTCTTTTCTATTGTTACTAATGTTGCAATGAACATACACATGCTTGTGTCTTTATAATAGAATTATTTATATTCCTTTGAGTATATACCCAGTAATGGGATTGCTGGGGTCTATTGGACAGTAGAGGGTGGGAAAAGGGAGAGGACCAAGGAGAATAACTAATAGATCCTAAGCTTAATACATGGGTGATGAAATAATCTATACAACAGATCGCATGACACACGTTTACCTATGTAATGAACTTGCACATGTACCTCTGAACTTAAAAGTTAAAAAAAAAAAAAAGAAAAACAAGTACTCAGGCCCCACCCCTGACCTACTGAATGAAAAAAATCTATTATGAGGCCCAACAATGTTTTAACAAGCCCTCCTCCAAGAGCTACATCATTGTCCAGGTGCTGGAGATCTGAAGGCTGATACTAGCTTCAGGAATTCTTTGACCAAGTGAAATCAAATAGGAAAAGAGAATATACCTAAGTTTTCTAAAGTTTTTCTTAAGCCTAAACTATGTGTTTAACTATCCAATTAAAGTTGAATATTCATTATTTTTCCTGTTTTTTGAAGTTATTATGGAGAACATTTGCTGCATTCTTTATTTGGCTGGAGATGCTTATAGTAACCAAGGCTGAGTTATGGTGCTTGCCTGAGGTGCAAATTCAAAGGCGCAAAACTCATGAATCAAGATGAATATTAATGCAATATTTAAAAAGTCAAAACTAATCCAAAAAATTATGATGAACAAAATAACAAAATTGTAAATGGAGATTAGGCCAGCCCGGAACTTTTATGACTAACCCTCTTACATCACTCTAATCCTGGCCTTGTTAGTGATAACCTCATATTATCATCAATAAATTGTGATAACCTTGGAAGAGGAGTGTATCAGTTGTGCCTCATATATGCTCATTTTTTCCTGAGTGTTTTGCCAATAGCATGGTCATAGATGGCAGCGTACAATGGGAGCAGAGAGGACTGGGGACCAGCTGAGTGGAGCACAGGCAAAGTAATGTTCCAGAAGCCTGGGGAAGGTGCCATCCGGGGGGACCTAAGCCGGGATTTGAGGTAGATGTGGGAGACTAGAAAGACGTGGAAGACTGGAAACAGGTGGGAGTGATGGACATAACTATTTGCCAAATGCCATGATGGGACAGGGATTAAAACAAGTAAAAAGTCATGGTTAAGTCCACACAAATAGCAGGAGACAGAAAAAGCCTGTGAGCCATAAAATTAGGCAAAGCTGAAAGGAGGGAGTTGGCCGTGAGACCAGGAAAGAAAGTGGGCCTGCACTAGAAGAGACAGTCCCAGAAGGTAGCATGACATATATAAAAAGTCAACATGCCAGGCATAGTGGCTCATGCCTATAATTCCAGCACTTTGGGAGTCCGAGGTGGGAGGATCACTTGAGGACAGGAGTTCAAGATCAGCCTGAGCAACATAGCAAGATCTTGTTTCTACATAAAAAAAAAATTTTTTTAATTAGCTAGCTGTGGTGGCTCGGCTCTCACCTGTAGTCCCAGCTACTGGAGAGGCTGAGGCAGGAGGATTGCTTGAGCCCAGGAGTTCAAGGCTGCGGTGAGTTATAATCATGCCACTGTAGCCCAGCCTGGGCAACACAGCAAGAAAACACAAAAATACAAGTCAACAGCCAGGACATCATTGACAACTACGCATACGTATATAGATCTGCAACCAAATTTTTTCAATTAGCAATATATTCAGAGAAAAATTTTGTATCAGAAAATATGGCAGTGCTTCATTTTAAGGCGACGCCATGGTATCTGTATTAGTCAGGACTTTCCAGAGACAGAACCAGTAAGAATGGATGGATAGAGATTTGATACATAGACAACTGACTGATAGGTAGACAGATGATAGATAGATGGTAGATAGATAGATAGATAGGTAGATAGATAGATAGATAGATAGATAGATAGATAGATAGATAGATAGATAGATAATGTGATTTATTTTAAGGAATTTGCTCAGGGGATTGTAGAGCCTGGCAAGTCCTGATTCTACAAGCAGGTTGGCAAGCTGGGTCCCAAGGAAGAGCTGATGCTGTAGCTCTGGTCTGAGGGCAGTCTGGAAGTAGATTTTCTTCTTCCTCTGGGGATCTCAATCTTCTTCTCTTAAGGCCTTCAGCTGATTGGATGAGGCCCACCTATGTTATGGCAGGTAATATGCTTTACTAAAAGTCTACAATTTAAAGTTTAATCATAGCTAAAAAATAGCTTCAGAGTAACATGTAGACTGGTGTTCAAGCAAACACTGTGCACCATGGCCTACCCAGGGCAACACATGAAATTAACCAACATTAACCATGAAATTAACCGTAACCATTACAGTTTAGCCACAGTAATTTCTATAACCAGCTTCTGATTGATAGAGATTTTTCCTGATTTTTCCATTATGAATAACGATACATACAAATAAAAACATTATTTTATATGATAAATGATGATACAGATTTTATATCCATATATGACATGATACTGTTACATGATAATATTGTATTATTTTAACATGATAATATGGATATTTCTGTTGCATACATTCCTCAAAGCGGACCTGCTACTCAGAAGGTATGTGCACTTAAAAAATCATAATGGATACTGTCAAACTGCCTTCCACAAAGCTTCATTCCACAACAGCATGTGAGAAAGCTTGTTTCCCTATGTGCTCTTGGACACTGGGTATTTCCAAGAATCACAATATTTGCCAATACACTTTTCATGAGCATAGCCAAGGGAAGTGGGTGGAAACGGGAGCAAGAGCAGTAGTGGCTGCAGCAGGCAGGCCCTGGGACTTTCTCCACACAGCAAGCATGCTGCCCACCATGAGACATTAGAATGATTCACCAAGGCAGTCAATGTCTTAAAAACGAGAAGCATAAAAGAAAGGCGTTATGTCACTCAGGGAACATTGGCACAATTTTCTTTCTTGAGATCCCAGCTGATCCTGCCTCATCCTTCTGCAGAAATGACAAAAGGAGTCACCTCAGTGGGATTCTCCTTCAAAATGTTCTTTCAAGGACACTTTCCAAAGAGGAAGGGAACTGGATTAGACCACTCTTGCATTTCTATACAGACATACAAGATGGGCAATTTATCAAGAAAAAGAGGTTTAATTGGCTCAGGGTTCTGCAGGCTGTACAGGAAGCATGGTGCTGGCAGCTGCTTGGCTTCTGGGGAGACCCCAGGGAGCTTTTACTAATGGCGGAGGGCAAAGCGGGACACCTTGGTATCCTATGGCCAAAGAGGAAGCAAGAGAGAAAGGAGGGGGATCTAAGTTCCTTGAAACAACCAGCTCTCATGTGAACTAAGCGAGAACTCACTATCATCAAGAGGATGACGCTAAGCCATTCATGAGGGATCTACCCCCATGACCCAATCACCTCCCACCAAACCCCACCTCCAACATTGGGAATCATATTGCAACATGAGATCTGGAGAGGACAAACATTTAAGCCACATCAGGAACCTGCCTGAGCTGCTGGGAACTCACCCTCATCTACCCTCTAGCCAGAAGCTCCATGTGGCAGGCACTGTTCACACACTCTATGTGCATTGACCTAAATGAGTTAAGTAGAATGTTTCTAACATTTTAGAGATGAGGAAACCAAGGCACATGGTATTTAGGTATTGACTACGATCATACAATTGAAAAATTGAGGAGCCAGAATTCAAACCTATATGGATTGACCTGGGGCCTGTGTGAGAGGTTCCACTCACATCTATGTAAGGTTTCCACTGAAGAAAGGGCTCAATGGCCAGAAACATAAGCAAACTGCTGCTCTCAATGGGGCCAGAAGTGACACCCTTGGACTAGGAATTTGAAGAAAAGCTCCAGAGTAACATGCCAGGTACACACACATGCACATAGGTTCATGTTGGTTCATGAAAGCACCCACACTTTTCCCACTCAAACTGCCATAGCATCCAAAGTCTACCATTAGAAATTCATGCCTATTCTTCACTACCCTTTCTTCTTTTAAAATTCAAATTCCACACCATGTCAGATTACAGCAATCATCAGTTTATTTGATCCCTGTGAGAAGATGATCAGATTCAAACTTAGGAATAAAAAGCAGGAAGATGCTGGGTGAACTTAGAAGGGATGGTGCTAAGAGAAACATGGAGTGCTAAAAGAAGACCCACAGATGCATTCCACCACTTTCTGGAGTGTTCAGGCTTGTCTGAGGATGTCTGGCAGAATGGTGGGGTGCAGCTGCCTGGAGTCAATTTGCATGCAGGACCCAGGAACATTCTGGAAAAAAGCATGTGCAGATGCAATACAAAGGTAAGCAGATAAGGCTGGCTTGACCAAGTGCCTGCTTCCTCAACTTTCTGAATGTAGCAGGGTCTGTTTTCACTACAGATTTCCTAAGACATCTGTGCGTAGGTCCTGCCTTGATGATCCTCTCATGGCACACAGTGACCAAGTGGGAGAGAAGCTTCTCCACACTTAAGAAGGCACCTTGGGTGGAGAGGACTCCAGAAAACAGAGTAGCCTTATCACCCCAAGACCCAGAGATGCTGTAGAGTGCTGGTGTGCCAGTGGTCACGGGCAGAAGGAACCAGGGCACAAGTGCTGGTGCCCAGGAGAGCCAGGGTACCTAGCAGAAGAGGCAGAGATCCTCTGTGAACACGCTGGTGGTAACAGAAAGCAGTGTTTGATGGGTGTATTTGAGAGCACCATCATTCACTAGGAAGGTAATGTCATCTAGGGGAGGTGATAGCAAAATGTGGAAAATAATTTCCCTATTATTATGAGTGAATTGTGTCCCCCATCTCCCAAGGTTTGTAGGTTGAAGCTTAGTACCCCAGAATGTGGCCTTACTTTGAAATAAGATCACTGCAGATATAATTAGTTAAGATGAGATCATACTGGCTTAGATCTACTCCAAAATGACTAACGTCCTTATAAAAAGAGGAAATTTGGTGGATGCAGTGGCTCTTTCCTGTAATCCTAGCACTTTGGGAGGCCAAGGTAGGCAGACTGCTTGAGCCCAAGAGTTCAAGACCAGCCTGGGCAATATAGCAAGACCCTGTCTCTACGAAAAATACAAAAATTATCTGGGCATGATGGCACATGCCTGTAGTCCTAGCTACTTAGGAGGCTGAGGTGGGAGAATTGCTTGAGCCCAGAAGGTCAAGGCTGCATTGAGCCATGATTGTGCTACTGGCATTTCAGCCTGTGTGACAAAGCAAGACTGTGTCTTTTTAAAAAGAAAAAAAATGGAAACATAGACATGCACACAGGGAGAACACCATGTGAAGATGAAGGCAGATATCTGGGTGATGCTTCATAAGCCAAAGGAATGCCAGGTTGCCAGAAATCCACCAGAGTCTAGGAGAGAGGCACAGAAGATTCAGCCTACAGCCTCAGAAGAAACCTTCCCTGCTGACACCTTGATCTCAGTCTTCCAGCCTTCAGAGCTAAGAGATAATCAATTCATGTTGTTTAATGCGACCCAATTTGTGGGACTTTGTTACAGCAGCCCTAGGAAATGAACACAAGGAGGAATGTAGCTGCATTTGTACCCACAGGCCAATGTGACCTGGGTCGGCCAACATCTGCAACTAGAAGCTCACCTTGAAAATCGATGCTCCTTAAATTCATCACCAGGACCTAATAATGATACAGTCAGCCAACTAATTACTGCCAAGAATAAGAAATAAAAGTTTTCTGTTTTCACCAGAGTAAGAAGGTCCAGCTGTTCCATTAGGAGCAGTGATTAATCCAGTTTTCAAGAGCTGGGTATTTCCTGTTGAGCTAGGTCTTTCCTCTGGGGAAATTCTTATTTTTCACAACCAAGGAAGAAAGTCTTATTCACTATATGGCAGGAACTCAAGAAACATGGTATTGAGGATTTTGATGACAGAGATGATGGGAGTAATAGTGGTAAAAATAGAAATTAGCCATTTCTTCAATAATCTTCGCTATAAGAGTTGGATGGAGCACAACCATCTTCCATGGAAGTTGTTCCTGTTTCCTCATTTCACCTTCTGACATCACTTGTAAAATGTATATTAAGAGAGCAGCACACTATTTTTTGAAATGAGACACTTAAAATACCTTGAATCAAGTAAAAATATGAAAATCTTTAAATTAATAATAAGGACTTACTGGCCTTTAGAACATTCATTTGAGCTATTTTTGATATGTGAGAAAGTTGTGCAGTCTTGTCTCTTGTAATGTGACTTTCACTAGTGTATTAGAGAATATGTTATTCCAATTTGCAAAAATTACATAACCAAGAATTTATTTGCTGTCTTTCATATGCCAAGCAGTGTGTAATGGAGAATAAAGAAACTCAATACACGTGGTTTCCGCTCTGAAGGACCTTACTTGTTAAGCAGGGCAAGACCTTAAGACAAGAAGCAATAATAGGTGAATAAGGTGAGGTGTTGAATTTTTCAAGACTAAGAAAGCTCGAAGAAGGAAATATGCAGTCCTTGGAGAGACACGACCCAAAGCAACCTTACAAAACCAGTCCTGTTTTGACTGGAGAGTCTGTCTGGCTTAGACAATCCTTTTCATCTTTTGGTTTCTAGTTTGGTACAGGGAAATATGTCCTTGATACTCCAAAGCGTACTCATGAGAAATGTACCAAAATTTTTTAAATGTGCATTTATTTGACGATCAGCAAATGTTAGGTCAATTGTGGTAAAACTTTTTCTGGGTCGGGCAGGGTGGCTCACACCTGTAATCCCAGCACTTTGGGAGGCCAAGGCGGGTGGATCACAAGATCAGGAGATTGAGACCATCCTGGCTAACATGGTGAAACCCCGTCTCTACTAAAAATACAAAAAATTAGCCGGGTGTGGTGGCGGGCGCCTGTAGTCCCAGCTACTTGGGAGCTTGCAGTGAGCCGAGATCGCACCACTGCACTCCAGCCTGGGCGAAAGAGCGAGACTCTGTCTCAAAAAAAACAAACAAACAAACAAAAAAAAACTTTTTCTGACCGAATGGACACCTGTTGGTTTTGCCTACTCAGCACCCATTTCCCTGTTGTTGTTGTTGTTGTGGTTGTTATAATGCAAATATTTTCCTTTAGAAACCACCTCTCACCCACCCTCAGACCAACCACGTTGGCTGGGACTGATCCCACTTATCCCTATTTTCCTATGGGCCCTGACAGCAGCCTGGCCATTCAGAGCAGTCCATACCTCAGGCCAGACTTGGGCTCAAGAATTGGCTTAGCTTTATGTATATGGAGCCAAGACGTCCTTTGAAAAGTACAATGTTGTTTAATAAGTATTTAAGTGCCCTTTTCATCTGCCAATCAATTTATAATAAGGTATTGAATTACTAGTAAAGTCTAAATTGTCATAATATTAAAAATAAAACGAATATGATATTCAAAAATACATCAATGTCTTGAGAGGGTTTTAAACAAGCATTTTAGAAATACTTTAGAAACAATTATCTGGGCCAGACAGATATAGTGCTTTATGGACTGAGTTGTAGGTTTATGATCCTTACATTATCTGAAGCACCTGATAAATCATAGGGCTGTTTCAGCTCTTTCCAATGGTCACTGAAAACTTTGAGTAGATATAATTATCAATGTTATACACATTTTCTACATATTGAAAGCACTGGAAGCTCTTCCTATATAAAGTGTCAAAACATGAAATAGTTTGAAAAATGTGTCAGGCTTCATTTTATTTGATAAAATGCTGTATTTAAATATAATTAAAATAAAAAGTCAAAACCACATTAAAACTGTGTCAATATTTCAGCAAAAGGTGATTTTTTTTCCTCAAAACTCAGAAATCTATCCCATCTCAACTGATGTTCCACGGGCTATACAGTACATTTCATGTATGTAAACAAGTAAAAATAACACCAGCACTTCTCCAGGGCTTCTGTGTCAATATGTTGTCAGAAAATGTCACCTATCTCTCTCCCATCTTGGGCTTATTAAAATGAAATTTGGTAAGTTAAATCAATTAGATGAAAAAATACTTTTTTAAAAAGTTCAATTTTATATGTTAAAATTAGAAGTAAAAAAAATCAAATTGTACTTTTGCTATGTTGAAAGCATTGCTCATTTCTTGATAATGAAGAAAAGGGAAACGTTACATCCAGTTGAGAGGAAAAAAAAAGAGATGCTGATGGTGATGCCGACTTAAAATAAATAATCACAAATAGCCACGCATTTGTAGCCCTGCACTTCCAGACTTTCCCTTCATGAAAGCCCTTGGGATTGGGGCCATTTTTAAAGGCTTTGGAGTGACCAGAACATTAGCTAATTTCAGAGAGTACAAAATGAAATACTATCTATGAATTCCAATAAGTATCGTCTCTAAAGATGACTTCTCAGAACTGCGGAACTCTTTATGGAGATTTTAGCTGGGATGATGGTGCTTGTAAGTAATCTCACCCCAAAGCAGTTCATTTTCAAGAAGACACTTATATCACTAATTGTTCTCACTCAGAGAGCTATTTAATGCTCCCAGATCCTCCAGCCCCTCCCCACTGCTCTCTTGCGTTCCAATGCTGTCTTGTCTCCTAATGAGAGGCCTGCAGCATCTATCGGCTGATATCCTCCTGCATAGGAACGTGTAACTGCAGAAGGGGCTCTGAGTAACAAATGACTCTTCCTTAGTGAGGAACCAGATAGACTAAGAGTTCATGGTAAGAAAGCTCAGAAAGTGTAAACAGAGCACCTTAAAAAACAATGACCAGCAATTTAGTACAGATAAAAGTAACAGCGAGTTAGCAAGCTCTAAAGCAGAACTGTAAACCCCTATTCTTCAAACAGCATAGTACATTCTAAGGAAAAAACTGAATTATCTGAACACTAGAAATCTAAAAAAGACAACTCTAAACCAAACTAAATGTTTCTACCCCAAAGAAAAGACAAATGCTGATCTTGGAGAGTTTACATGCTCCTAGAGATCTTTGAGGTTAAAAATTCCCCAAATGATTCATTTTGACCACCTTGATTTTGGTGAGAAAGGAAGAAGACAGCTTACGATATTGAAATTAATGTGCATGGGGAGTATTCATCCTGCATGGAAATCACGTCAAAGAACACCTTAAGTTGTTAATTTCATAGACTTAAAATATTTTAAGCTTCTTAGCATTCATAGGAAAAATTACTACATTTCGTGATAAGCTGAAACTAAAAATTTTCAAGAATTTTCTTGTATGAAAAGAGGAGGAGATTAAAGGTATCTTTCTTGGGATCATGGAAAGTCATCAAATTGATACAAATTGAGTGTTAACTCTTTTTCTGTTCCTTTTATTGTATATCCCCCAGTCATTTATCCTCTTTGTGGTTCAGCGCCCTTCTTTGTGGAATCAAGCTGTTTTGAAAGTGCTAGATTCTCTACCCAGGAAGATAGTGTACATTCTAGGAATAAGTGAGCCCCCACTGAGAGATGTGTGAATTAGCCCTACTGTGGGGTGGCGGACAATGTGTAAACTCTCCTCCAGTACACATACACCTAGTAATTTAGATAATTCTATTAGCCATATGTTGCTAGAGATTTCCCTTTCCCATAAGCAAATCACAACGAAGGGAAAGGCTGTTTGAGCATCAGCCAAAAAAATAAAAATAAAAAATAAAAAATAAAGAATGTTTATTGATTGCTTTCATTGTGCTAGATTCTGAGACTCCGTGAGATAGGCCATTCCCCCTGGGTTTTACCCGCCGGCCCGGGAGCTACGACACAAAGTCCTGGAGATGAACAAAGCAGCTTCAGCTCAGTGTTGGCTGTGAAGGCGAGCGGCACATGCTCTAGGAATTCCAGAAAGGAGGTGATATGAGGGACCGGGCTGGACAGCAAATAGCATTCTGCAGAAATTATATGACTTTTTTTTAAAAGACCTTTTTATTTGGAAATAATTTCAAACTTACAAAAAATTACAAAATACCACAAAGGGCTCCTTTATGTCTTCACCAGATTTCTCAGTTATTAACATTTTGTTATTTTTGCTCTGTCATTTTCTACCTTATGAATCATTTGAGAGTAAATTACAGACAAGATGCCTCTCTACTAAACACTTCAGTGTGTATGTCCTAAGAAGGATATGCTCTTACATAAGCTCAGTGCAGTTATCACAGTCAGGAAATGATCACTGATACAATACTCTCATCTAACCTTGGAGATGACTTTTTAACTGCCCCTTTTGCACAGTTTCTCCTATTCCATGGGTTTCTGTGTATTCAAAACAATAAAAAACAACCCTCATTTTTATTTGGGTCTTAAGAGATTCCCAACAGGGAGAGACGTGGACCTCAAATCATCCAAACCTCAGTCCAAAGAGTCTCCAATAAGATGGCATTCAACTCTCAAAGGAAACACATTTTCAACTCATCATTTAGCCAGCTTCATTTCTCAAAATTCCCTCCGACAGCAAAAGTTTTAACAGTTAAGTTTCTGCCAGAAGAGTTGTCTAGCAGTTGTTCCCGTCCCCTGTTCCTCTGTGCCAGCTTCCTCCCCCTCCCTGTCTGCCCCATGTCTGACACCGAAGCCACATCAGACGCTGGGAGAAGAAGCAGACACACACCCTGTCAACACATCTTTGGCTGCCCGACTCTCAGCACAGTAGTGGCGGGGGGTCACCAGCAGACAGGATGCTTCCCACACGGGGATGATTTAATCCCCAGCGTTTTCATCCAGTGCAAGAGAGAAGCCCGCTGCTTGTGGGCCAGGTGATGGGAATTAGGCAGGAGCCGTGGTAAGAATAAAGGCGCTCCTGAGTGACAGGCATCACCCCTCCTTCACTGGGGTTTTGCCACAGTAAGGCTCAAAATACCCGACAACAAAAAACTTCAGAAATTAATCTGGGATTTTCATTTTAAAAAGACTTTTTGAGCCCTTTTAGGCAGATGCTGAAATCATTTCAACATGCTCTTCCATAACAAGGTTCAGTGTTATTTTAAAAAATTACTTGGAGCAGGGTGTTCATGCTTGGTAACAGATACATTTTAGGACTTGGCTCCTGGGATGGCCTGTTAACCAAATACAATCATGTGATTATTCTAATGACACGTCTGGGTCCTTCCAGAAATGTGAAAGAATGAACAATCTAATAACCAATTCCTGGAATAAATCACATGTGCTTTTCCAGAACTTTCTCACAACCTAATATAGTTTTCTTCCATTAACAAAAGACATAATATTTAGCATTTTCTCTGGCAAACTAAAAGCATAAAGAACCCACAAAAATTAAAAAAGTAAGTGTAGAGAAATATTTTTACGATCGTTTTATACTTTTATTTATGATTAGTTGAAATGAGAACTTGGGTCTTTTCTTTTTTTTTTTTTTTTTTTGAAACAGGAACTCACTCTCTTGCCCAAACTGCAGTACAGTGGCACAATCTCGGCTCACCGCAATCTCTGCCTCCCAGGTTCAAGCAATTCTCCTGCCTCAGCTTCCTGAGTAGCTGGGACTACAGGCATGCACTACCATGCCCAGCAAATTTTTGTATTTTTAGTAGAAACAAAGTTTTACCATGTTGGCCGGGCTGGTCTTGAACTCCTGACCTCAAGTGATCTGCCTGCCTCGGCCTTCCAAAGTGCTGGGATTACAGGCATGAGCCACCATGGCTGGCCAAAGACTTGGGTCTAGACACTTTGCTCAAAATGCGACCCAAAGATTAGCAACATCAGCATCACCTGGGATTTGTTAAAATTCAGACTCAGGTCCCACCCCAGGACCCCTGCATCAAAATTTGGATTTTAACAGGATGTCTGAGTGATTTGCACACATACTAAACTGCAAGAAGCCATTTTGTAAACAAGTGGGCCATCCAGGCAAGGCTAAAAGAAGTCACCAGAGAGTGAAGAAAATCCCAACAGAGTTCGCAGAAGAGGTGGGGGCCACAGTAAACTTAAGGAGTATGAGTATTTTCCAAAGAACCAAAAACCTAATATCCCACTTAATTTATCCAAAATAGAGTTACCAGATTTAGCAAATAAAAATACAGGGCACCCAGTCAAATTTAAATTTCAGAGCAGCAGTGGACAATTTTTTGGTATGTCCCAAGCAGCATTTGGACACATTTTTACCAAAAAATTATTTGTAGCTTATCAGAAATTCTAATTTAACTGCACATTCTATATTTTACCTAGTAATCCTATTTCAGAGACTCTAGATTAAAAAGCAAATTGCAAATATGTCCTTCTGAATGAAGGTTTCCCTAATAGACTTTGACAAGCTTTGCTAAAAGAACGATAGCCTTTTCTTTCCTTAGTTATTTGTATTTGTTTTTGTCTTTTTCCTTCCTTTCTCCTTCCTTCCTTCCCTTTCCTTTCTTTTCTTTCTTTCCTTTCTTTTCTCCCTTCCCTTCCTTCCTTTCTTTTCTTTTCTCTTTCACTCCTTCCTTCCTTCTTTTATACCTGAAGTTCATCTTATTTCTCATGTGTTCCTGAGACTGTAGCTAACCTATTTTATTCTCTTACCAGAACCCAGGCAAATAAGTGTTAATCTGGAATAGTTCTACTTGTTGTGGCATTAGAACTGCTCACAACTGGAAAAAAATGGTTTTTACTTACTGGGAGCATCCTCGCTAAATTCGTAAACGCGTCCCTCCGTTACCGATAATAAACGATGCAGAACTATACCATCCAAACAGCTACCTTCCAATATTTTAAAGTGCTTAATTATGAAATGACACTTATAAGTAAGAAAACTTAATAAAATGTAGAAAATATACAGTTCAAGAGCAAGATTTTACCTTCTAAGAACAGAATGAAAACAATCAAACAAAAATTGAGGCCCAGTGATTTCACTCAAATGAGAAACACAGAAAACAATGAGTAGGGCCAATGTGCAGTAAAAGGCACATTACATTCATGGAAAAGGAAAGAATTCAAGCGTGTGTTAAAAGGGCAATAAAATAAAAAGGAGAAAAAGATATAAAAGCCTATTAAGCCACAAGAATGTTTCTTTTGATGCTTATTTTTGTATTAAATAGCACAAGGATAATGCCATCAATTAACCATGATCTTCATAATAAAACAGAATATTTTACAGCCAAAAAAAAACTTGGAAAACCCAGCTTTTAGTTCCCATGCAACATCCTAAAATCACTAGAACAAGTGAGTTGCTAATTTTCTTCTCTGTTACAACAACAGAAATACAATCTGGCGAGAACAAAACAGTTACCATACCCACAACCAACATCTCTACGCATCTTTTTTTTTCCAGCTGCTATGCATATCAAGTTTAAGAAGCCACCCCATAAGTCTCCCAGAAGTCTCTGAAAAATAAAAACAGGCAGAAAAGGTGATTACTGAGGACTGTGAGTGGGAAAACCATGTACTCGATTTGTTCCCAAAGTTTTGCAAGAAAGGAAGATGATTGTAATAACATATTTGCACTGATTCCTCTAAAAGGACCACGCACCATAATGAATGCGGAGTAGTGGAGTTGGTGGTGACAGTTGGGGTGGCATTCTTAGACCCAGATGTTCTGAGCCAGCATCAGCCCTGATCTCCCTGACGACCTGCACACTCTTAAGATGCTGGTTTAGAAGATTTTTTGCAGAGTGTAAAATACTGGGGAAGGATGCACAGAGGAGTGCTGAAACCTAAATGCTGTCTTAGGTTGGTCAATTGTACCATCAAAGGAATTGAATTTCTCAGAGGTAAGAGTTTTGTGTACACTATAAGATGACCTTTTCCATTCCTGATCACTAGATGGTGTGAAGGAGTCCAGAATATGCCACCCCAAAATATGCCACTTTAGCATGAGTATTATTTTGAGCTGAAGGCAACTGTGAATCAACAGAAGCAGGGAAAGTTCTCTGCCCTCCCCTTATCTGCCTAAAAACAGGGCATAAATTTCCTCTTGTGAAAGGGTCATATATTCCCCGGTCCCCCTGGACCAGGATGAAAAGAATGACCTTTATCACTGAAGAGATATGATTGACACTGAGATGAGTCTGCAAAAACAAATTTTAAAATTATCCTTAACTTTTGTATTAGTCAGAGGGACAGAACGCTAGAGGGAAAGAACTAATGGAATAGATTAGATTAATAGAAAACTCCATTAATTACCTGACCTCCATAAGCCCCTCCTTTAACTGGAGGACCACAGTGACATCTAAGGTCCCCTGGGATGAACGTCAGTTCACAGCCAGTGTCCAGTAGTCCTCAAAAAGTCTGATCATTTCCCTTTTCCCAATGCACAGTTACCCTGGTAAAAGACTGGAGGTCTCCTTGGGGAAGGATGGGAGAAAGAGTCACTGTATAAATAGTTGGTAATGTAGTGGGGGTCCTTCCTCAAAAGGACCCAGACTCCCCTTCATTCAAGGGGTTCTGGGTCTGTAAACCATCTTAAGTCTGGAAATTGATTGAGGGGCTGTGATTCTCTGTTTTTAGAATTCAAATTAGACTTTCATCCATTTGACCTAGAAGTTTTCTGCTTGTATAAATTAAGTAGGAATGCAGTAGGCTTCCTATCAATTTCACTTCTAGGAACACCATGATTAATTACCCAATGCCAGAGCTCTACACGAGTCAGACTATTCTGATTGCTGCTTTGCCTCTGCTGTTCATTACGGTAGCTACACCCACCTTGTCTTTGGTGGTTGAGTGCTGCCACTTGGCCCCTGCCACCTAAAGATCCAATTATTGCCATTGTATTTAAATTTTGTAGTTGAGTGACTGTGGTTCTCCCTGTTAGATTTGACATACAGAAAAGAGCAATTACAGGCCTCTTCAAAGATGCAGGTGCTGCCCTCACAAATCCATTTTGCAAGGCATTGGTCAAGGGTATATTTTCTGGACCCTCCCAGCTGGGATGAGCAGGTCTAAAGTGACTAATTCACTCCACCATCCCAGTCTCCCTAAGCCTTTGGATCCCTTCCTCTACATTAAACCAAGGGAGATCAGGCAGTTCCACCTTGCTCACAGGGGTTGTTTTTTAATCCAAATTTTAGCTAACCAGGCAAATAAACTATTAGAACCTTTTTTAACTTCCGAGCTGCAGCATTAAATGCAGAGTCCCTACTTAGTGGGCCCAAATCAATAAATTCAGCCTGATCCAACTCTATGTTCCTTCCACCATTATCCCACATCCAGATTTCTGTTTATATAAATTAGAAAACTCAAGCAGTTATTTTTGAGCATAGTGCACCCCCTCATGGGTCACACTCTCAACCTCACCTCTAGGGGCCTGCTTGGACTTTAGTCTAGTTACAAATCTAGAAGCAAACAGGGGTGTTAGGGGTGGCTCCTGAGGAGAATCAACATTATTTTGCCTGGCAACTGCCTCAGAGGAGGCCATCACTGTTGCCTTAGGCAGTGCAGGGTTTATCTCCTCAGACAAAGGGGGAAAGGCTGATGGCCATGATGGCATGGGTTGGGGAGGGGATGTTGCCAACTAATCGGGATGAGGAAGCTGTTTGTTCTGGCAAAAAATGTTCATCCGAGTTTACAAACTCAGTGTCCCCAGCTTCATCAGGGTCCTCCCACACATCTCCATTCCGAGTTGCAGGTTTCCTTTCTTTCCCAATCAGTGCCCTCACTTTAACAGTAGACACCTGGCGAGGCTGTGCATGCACCTTTCATAGGTCAGACGCTCGCATGATAAAAGCTTGTATCTGTTTCTCCACAATTTCAGCTCTTTCTCTACAGGAGATAAGACTCTTACTCAGGGCGATCTTAGCAGATTTAAGGCTCAGTACCTGCTTCTGAAGTTGGGAAATAGAATCCCTGAGTTCATCATTTTATTTCATCACTTTGTCCAGCGAACTTCAGAGCAACCAACCAGCTTCATTATGTTCTTTGGTTCTCCACATATGATCAAATGCATTATGTATAGAGTCACTAAACTCCTTGCTTCTCATGAGTGATAAATCAGGAGTGTCAAATGCATTTATTTTGCATAATTCTCTAAACAGTTCTCACCAAGGACTATCAGTGTTCTCCATACTATTATAAGTAGAGTCCTTAGCATTTTTTGGTCTAATCATATTAAGCAGTCAGCTCCAGAAACCCCAAAACCAATGAAAGAACTCCATCCTTAATATTCTTTTCCTCTAGAACCACTCCTGGTGCCAAAATCTGTATTAGTCAGGGTTTTAGTCAGGGTTCTCTAGAGGGACAAAACTAATGGAATATATATATATTATATATGGAGTTTATTAAATATTAGCTCACATGATCACAAGGTCCCACAATAGGCCATCTGCAGGCTGAGGAGCAAGGAGAGCCAGTCTGAGTTCCAAAACCGAAGAACTTGGAGTATGATGTTCAAGGGCAGGAAGCATCCAGCACAGGAGAAAGATGTAGGCTGGAAGGCTAGGTCAGCCTCTCTTTTCACATTTTTCTGCCTGTTGTATTCTAGCCATGCTGGCAGCTGATTAAATGGTGCCCATGCAGATTAAGGGTGGGTCTACCCTTCCCAGCTCACTGACTCAAATGTTAATCTCCTTTGGCAACACCCTCACTGACATACCCAGGATCAATGCTTTGTATCCTTCAATCCAATCAAGTTGACAGGCAGTACTAACCATCACAACTTTCATTAGTTTTCCCTAGGAATTTCCTAGTTACTTTTCCACAAATTTTCAGTCCTGGAAGCCCAATTCCTCTTTCCTTTGTCCAGGTACTTCTTCACAATTTATTACTCTTTGTTAAAATGGTATATAAGCCCCAGAGTCTAATCACTTCTTTGTGTTGTCAACTCATGTGCACACAAAAATATTAACATCAATAAAATGTATATGCCATTTTCCCTGTTAATCTGTCTTTTGTCAGTTTAATTTCTATGCCCCAGTTACTAAACCTAAAATGGTAGAGGGAAAAGTGGTTTTTTTCCTCCCCTACACGTGGCACAGGGTTGTAAAATATGTTCAAGTTAATTTAATCTGTTTTAAGGTTTAATGAGACTGGTTTTATTTTACAGCACAATGAACTTTGGAACTCTTTCCTCTCAGTTGCCTAGATGCAGGTATGACACATCTGAGAAATTATTCAGGAATTAGCTTTATCACAAGAAGAAAAAGTCAACCACCCGTGATTGTTGCATTCCCAGAAACCAGGGGTGCATCTTAGAATTTCTGCACCTCTGACTTGGCAGAAGTCTCAGCTTCATGAATAGCTGCAGGAGGTAAGTTGATGCAATGGGATGCTGGGCAGGTCTCCCAAACCCAAATCTCCCGCCTCCCCATGTTCCCTGTAATTTCCATAATAGAAGACAACAGTTTTCATTTCACAATTATTGATAGCAATCACAAAACAATACCTGTGAGAAAGGTTACACTAACAATCCCACATTCAGTTTTCAACGGTTAAGAGACAACTTTTCCAGCAAAAGATGTGGATGAGACTGAAAAGGATATCACAGATGGAGGAGAAAAACACTTAAAATGGGGTTTAGCCATGATGGAAATAAATTTCACCTACTTCTGAGCTTGACAGGTCAACCCCTACTAGGCTTCATCCATTGACCCAAAGTAGCTACTCAGATGTTACTTTCCAAGCATTGCTTTTTTTTTTTTTTTTTTTGTAAAAACAAAATAAAACAAAAAAAACCCGAGTTCATCATTTATTTCATTTTTTTGGTAAAACAATTCATTTAATTCTTTCCTTCAAAGAGCTTTTCAACTGGAGGAGGATGTAAAGAAAAATGCATAATTATGTAGAGTAGAAACATAAATATATTCTAGCAATTTACAGTCCTTTAGAGCCTAAAGTTTAGAAATACATACATTTCAACTCATATTCCAAAAATACTTCTGCAAAGAGGCAGCCCTCTTCTACCAATAGCTACTAAAAGAGTCCACCATAATGTCTAGATATAAAAATACATAATCATACAATTAATGAAAACCTATTTTTCACTGTGTAAAATTTCAAATATCTATCAAGGTTGGTTCTATCATTGGTGTGCTTGAATTGGAGGGTGAGCAAGGCTCCTACGTTGCACCTGGGAATGCACCTCTTAAATCTGTTAATACATTATCCTTCTCTTTTTAATTTTCTTAAAATTTGTTTGTTGAAAAACCTAGAGCATATTTTCTACATTTTGCATGTTGCTGACTGTATCCCCATGGTGATTCTTGACAGATTTATTTTTCCCTTGTGTTTTCTACAGCCCTAGTAGTTAGATCTAGAGGCTGGCTAAGATTTAGCTTAGAAGGTTTGAGTGATAATATATCAGGAGATGTGCTGTGTCCTTCCCATTGCATCCAACCAGAGACACATAATATCTGGTTCTCTCTCTTTTTGTGATATTGGCATTGACCATTGGGAGTAGGTGAAGCTAGCTTCATCCAAAGCTTCCCTTCAGCATTTTGTCTAACAGTTTTAGCAGTCATTGATAATCCTTGCCTAGACTCATTGTTTCATTAGTGGTTACAAAGTGGTGGTATTCTAGCTCCTTCTAATGCCTCCTTTGTTTATAAATTCTTTTGAAAAAGAAAAAGTTTATCTCCTCAACTATTTTGGTTATCCCAAGGTACATCGCTTTCTGGAAATTGGGGATAAATGCTTGATTCTTTACCTTTATTTGCCAGTTTTCAGAACAATGAGTTGGTTCCTGGCATCCTACAAGGGGAGTGCAAAGCTTTTAAAATATCACTACAAATACTTGGATTTTGACATATCCTCTATGTTTCAATACATTGTGGATATTATTCTTTGTTTGTGTTGAAATAGGATCTTCTGCTGTTGCCCAGGCTGGAGTACAGTGCTGCAATCACAATTCACTGCAGCCTCGACTTCTTGGGCTCAAGTGATTCTCCCACCTCAGCCTCCTGAGTAGCTGGGACTATAGGCGTGCACCACCACACCCAGCTAATTTTTCATTTTTTATTTTTTGTAGAGACAGGGTATCACTATGTTGTCCAGGCTGGTCTTGAACTCCTGGATATTGTTCTTTTTAGATCCATCTTTGAATATAGTTTTTTCATCTTTGGCCACTAGGAGTCTTTGACCTGTTGGGTCCTGTGTGTTTTGAGTCTTTTGCCATTGCCTAAGCTGTCTTTGAAGGCTTCCTTGCTTTCTGGTATGACAAGATGTTACCAGCTCATCTTGAACATTTCTTGCCCCAGGCTGGAATTAACCTTTTTTTTTTTTTTTCTCAAGGACCCCTGGTTCCTTTCAATAAAAAAGGCATTTGGATACAAAAGCATGGATGCTTGGGAGCTCCTTGTTCTTGGGGGGTTAATCATCGGTTCTAGACCTTTTCAGTGGACACATCCAGAAAATGTTTTTAAATAGAAATACATCAGGAGTTTATACCGATATTTACAATTCAAGTTAAGAGCTACAGATTTTTAAATGTAGTGTCTTCGATTTTCTATTTAATTATCTTAAGTCAAAAAACTTGATTTCTTATGACATAAATATAATTATTTTGTGCTTTTCCTGGTTAATGTAAGAAAAATTTTTAAAAATCCATACCAACATATTATTAACAATATAACTACTGAAGCAATTTAATATTTTGTTGCAGTTCTTTTCGTCCTGAGGACATATCCCACTGCAGATATACAACCAAATAGATAAGAGTGTAAATCACTTCAAATAATTCCTTTCTATGTGGTTAATACTCCGACTGATTTATTTCATTTTGTTTTTGAATTAAGGGATTTTTTTTGTTTTATAATTTTGTCAAATATTTGTATATTTTCAAATGAAGAAAACAAAGCAAATTCAGGAAAACCTCGTTTCCAAATCTGTTGCTTTCACTGTTTCCTCCCTCCTCTAATGAATCACTTTTATTAATTTGTTGTTTACTATCCTACTGTCATTGAATGTGTTAAATATTAAATACACACTCACTTTTCTTAGGCAAAAGGTAGCATAATACACATTCTAATTTTCGTCTTGCTTTTTGCACTTAAGAATATATTCTAAAGATTACCCCTTGGCAGTATGTAAGTTAGTCTTTTATCTCTTTTAGTAGCTACATAGTAGTTCATTGTGTAGATGTAGCATAGTTTATTCAATCAGTCCCCTCCTGGTGAATATTTGGGCTATTGCCATTTCCTTCCACTGCCATCAGTGCCACAATAAATAGGCTTTTGCATTTTTTTTTTCATATTTGGTAGTCTATCTTTGGGATAGATTCCTAGAAGTGGGATTGTTTGGTTAAAAGATAAATAGAGCTATCATGTTGCTGAAATCCCTGCCTAGTGGCTGTACCACTTTGCATTTCCACCAACAATACATAAGAATGTGTGTTTTCCCAAGAGAATGTTTTCAAATTTCAAAGTATTCAATTAGAACACCCACCAAGAAAGATCTTTATTAGGAGAATCAAAATAAAGCTATTGGTACTTAAAATACACCTAATAACAACAATTTTTAAAGCTTTTGACAGGTGCTTTTCATGCATATAGACCTAAGAATTTGACTTAGAAATAACAGAGAAGTTGTACTGAAAAGATAGAACTAGAGAGAGGAGACCCAGTGGAAGAGTAGAAAAGTAGAGAGTCATTGGCTTAAAGAGTTGAAAAATAGATCCTTATCTCAGCCCTGCTGTGAGCTAGGTGTGTAATCTACACGAAATTGCCTGCCACTCTGGGTTTCAGTTGCCTCTGATGCATAAGCAGGAGGTGAGATTTCTTATCTCACCCTGCTGTCAGTTGCCTTCCAGATCTCTCATCTCCTGCCTGCATGCAGAAGGCGAAAGGAATGCTACAGGAAGCCATCAGACCAGGGTGGGAAAAACTGGGGGAAGCCCCGCTTCCACATTAGACCAAAATCAAATCAGAACCCCAGACACTCCCAAGCTGGGTGTTGTTTGCAAAACATTGTTCTCCTGGGACCAAGGCTGGGCAGAGGGTGGAGTCTTCAACATTTACCAAGTTCCTATTTTATGCTGGGCATGCTGTAGCCGCCCGGCATTCGTCAACTTGCTATTGTCCCTGTAATCTGTTTTGCAAATAAAGACACATGGTCTCAGAGAGATTAAGTGGTTTGTCCCAAATCACACAGCTGGCAGCAGAGCTGGGGTGAAAGTCTTCTTATTGCTTTGTACCTGTGAGCCCTACACTGCTGCAGAAATACTACAAACAATCGGTTCTCTCCTAGACGACAGAGGCCATGTACTGAACACAATTAGTTAAACCCTGTGTAAAACTGGAGCCTTCTGGGCATGATAGAGAACTTCCAGCTGTCTTTGAACTGTGTCCCAAGAAAGCTGTCAAATGACTCACTGCCTGATAAGGAATTAGAAAACCATAAAATAATCCTGTCAATCTATTCACTAAAAGTTAGAAGTTCATTTGTTACCAAACTCCTGGCCAAGCAAAAAGGTGTCAAAAGGGAAATTAACACTTAATTGATC
Source organism: Pongo pygmaeus (assembly GCF_028885625.2). NCBI lineage: Eukaryota > Metazoa > Chordata > Mammalia > Primates > Hominidae > Pongo > Pongo pygmaeus. The sequence goes on from NC_072395.2 coordinate 48,314,347, forward strand.
CATAACTATGGAGAATGCATTATGTTGGGTAATTTACAGATGCTACTTAATTTAATTTTCATAATAATCCAATAAAATTAGAGTCATCTTTCCATTTTACAGATGAAGCAACTGAAGCTCAGAGAGATAAACTAAATGCTGTAAGTTCTCGCATTTAGTAGTGTTGGGACTACAATTTTACCATGTTTCTTTGTGATTTCAAAGCCCGCTCTCAATTCCCCAAGTTGTATTAAGCCAATGTGACAGGACCGAAGGAGCCCGGCAGTGGACACAGAGCAGGATTTGTTCTTCTCTGGTTTTCTTGGTAACCAGCTATGTGCACATCACATAAAGACTTCGGGGTTCAGTTAATTTTTGTCAACATCTCTTGTTCCCTTCAGGTCACAGCCCACACTCTTAGCATGGCCACTCTGCCCTATGGCCACCATGGCTTATATGACCTCATCCCTGCCTACCCAATAGAAGTCACTCCCACCTACCACACTCTAGCTCCCCTGGACCCACTGAGCTCCTTCAGAGTATCACATCATCCCACCTTGGAGGCTTTGGATACACTGTTCCTTCTGCCTAGGACTCAGTCCTCCTTCTCCCTCTCCCACTCCATCCCTTGGGTAACTCTTATCTATCCTTCAAGGATGAGTTTAGCCATGTTTTCCTCAAAGAAGTTCCTGATCATTCAATCACATAAGATCAGTCTGCTATTTGCCTCCCTAGTATCATAGCCTCCTTTCCCTTTTTCAAATAGCATTTGTTACTTTTAACATGATTTCTTCATTGTATTTTCTATTTCAAAGTTCATCTTCCTTGTAAGCTCTATGATGGTGACAAACACACTACCTGTCTCATTCACTGATATTTCCCCAGGGTCACACACAGCATCTGGCTCCATAAACACATGCTCCCGACTCCGTCCCTCCTGCTTGCCCCTTCCTGTAGCCTGGACAGGAGACTTGGGATTCTTCCAGGAGAGATGCTCTAGAGTGGACAGACTTCATCTATCATTGGCATTTTTTAAAAGACTTGATTAGAAACCAAAGTAACAAGTATGATTAAATGATGGAAATGCTAGATGTTAAAAACCAAGGTTAGAACTCCAGGTTGTGTCTTGTGACCTCAGTTGCCCATGAGTTTGGCAAACTGCAAAACCATGCATAGGAAGGGTTATTGCCTCAATTGTTGTTTTGGATCAGTTTAGTCAGACATGCATATGGCAGAATTTTTTTTTTTTTTTTTTGAGATGGAGTCTCGCTTTGTTGCCCAGGCTGGAGTGCAGTAGTGTGATCTCAGCTCACTGCAACCTCTACCTCCAGGTTTCAAGCGATTCTGCTACCTCAGCCTCCCAAGTAGCTGAGACTGCAGGCGACTGCCACCATGTCCAGCTAATTTTTGTATTTTTAGTAAAGATGGGGTTTCACCATGTTAGCCAGGGTGGTCTCAAACTCCCGACCTCAAGTGATCCATTCACCTGGGCCTACCAAAGTACTGGGATTACAGGCGTAAGCCACTGCGCCCAGCCCAGAAATTTAACATCAGGTATATGTCATCAATTATAAAGCCCTGAGTATGGAGAATTCATCTTTTGCAGAAGGTTCCCCTGTGGCCAATTTACTAGAAAAATACAAAGAAACCACATCAGGAACCAGGAGGTAACACTATCAGCAACATCTTTGCATAAGACAATATCTCCATCTAAACACACTCATTTTTATTTTTACTTAACTATAATTTGCTTGATAAAAATGCAAAATAATCTTCCGTGATAAATTGTAAATATTTTCACTCAATATTACAATTAACCTATATTCCTGAACCCCAAACCATGGCACACTGTCTAAGTGCCTTGTACACACTATTTTGATAAATTCCCACAGTGACTTGAAGGATGGTACTGGTGTTTTCCTTGCAGACAGCCAGGAAAGGGAAGAACAGAGAGATTGAATACTGGTCCCACACAGCATGGGCGGAATCCAAACCCAGGTGGGAAGCTTCTGAGCCCACTAGGAATCCTTCCTGTTTGTAAGCTTGCTTTGTATTAAATGATCAAGCACAGAAACACTTATCCTAAAATGGGGAATACATGCCCTGCTTTTTGATTGAACTTGAATTCTCAGAAGCATTATTTATGGGGGAAAAGTCTTACAAGAAGTCAGCTAGCTTCTCAGTCCAAAATCTACCTAGAGAAATCTTTTATTATTGTCCAATTAAGTTTGGCAAATTGCAAAACCACTCATAGGAAGGATTACTGCCTAAATTGTTGTTTTGGATCAATGTAATCATACATGCATATGGTCGAAATTTAACATTAGGTATGTGTCATCAATTATAAGGCCCTGAGTATAGAGAATTCATTGCATTTTTTATTGTGACAACATTTACCAAGCTGACCATTTTTAAGCATTTACCAAGTCAATCATTTAGCATTCTATAGTTCAAAGGTGATGGGTGTTACATTTAAAGGAAAGATGACATAGTCAACGATGCCACTAGCATAAAGCATCTAATTTCTAGCCTCTCCACTTCCAGTTCTCCTCTGTTAGGCTGGAAGTAACTGCCATGATCTCACCACTAGGAGGGAAAAAGAGAAATCTACCCATCTATGATAGTGAAGAGAAAGCTCAAAGCAAGTGGATCTATGGCACTTGTACTCAGACTTGAGCAGACATCAGAATCCCATGGAGGGCTTGTAAAGATCCAGATCGCAGGCCCACCCCTAGAAGTGGATCTGAGGTGGGGGGGCCCATGATTTTGCATTTCTAGCAAGTTCTCAGGTGATGCTGACACTGCTGGTGCAGGGACCACACTTGAGAACCACCTACCCATGACACTGGTGCACAATGTTTCAAACTCATGCCAACAGCAGACAGGATGCATCTACCCACATCTATACCTGACACACCTGCAACACACAGGAACACCACATACCTGCACAACGTATCACAGGCATACCCATCACACACATACACAACCTTTTTTGCATGTGTATGCCAGAAACACACTATACATCTGCACCACTCATAGGTAATACAAACTGGCATCACACACACAAACACCACATGCCTACATTACACACTGTCGTGCACACACAGCTGCACCACAGGTCTATAACTCACATCATACACATTCACCCCATATGCAGACAGGCACTCACATATACACTGCACATAAATGGTACATACCTACACCACACACTCCTCACACCTGCTCCACACACTCACATGCATGCATATCCCCAATCTACACATCATATGCGCTGTTCATCTGCACCACACATGTGCCCCACAGCTACACACACTCACCCTATTGCAGATTCCAAGCTACCTGCTGCTATTACCTTGCTCTTGAGACATTCCCTCAATCCTTCTCCTCCTTTCCCCCTGCCCTTTGGCCTCATCCTATTTTTCCCCCTGGGTGGCCCAAATACATTTCCTAAAGTGTCCATCCAAGAAGACTCCCACATTGTAGGCATCTCTGTATTTTCTTCCCACTCCCATTTGACTTAGCTACTCTTTGTGAACCAAGTTCTTTATGTTCAACTTCAGTCCAAAATACTTTCATTTCAACTTAAATAAATGCAGCAAATAGTTACAGATCTTTTTCTGTGCAAAGCCTTAAACTAAGCATGTTGAGGAGGAAAAGTGATGGACGAGATGATGCTGGCATTCATTCATTCATTCATTCAATGTATTAGCTAGGTATTGGTGAGCCATGGCCAGCATAGGTAGGAGGTACTTGATAAGTTTCTTCCCAGAACTCTTTAGATTCCAGGGAGTGGGCAGCAGGGTCCTCTTCCCTCTTCTGAGGTGACTTCTGGCCCCTATTATGACTCCAGATGGTTCTCTGAGTATGGAAGAACCATCCATACCAGCAGACAAAAATTAACATTTTTATAATATTAACAATAATACTAGCAGCAAAAAAAAAATTGCCACCTTTTAGTGAGGACAGTATGGATATGTAGGGCATATCTACATACTAAGATATGTAGCACTATGCACTACATATCTTAACTGGTAATTATTCCTCCAGATATTATCAATCCATTTTCCAGGTCAGAAAATAGAACTGTGGGATGAATCTTGCAGGTGGAGAATAGGAGTTTCAATCCAGGTAACTGACATGAGCCAGCAGCTGCTTCCTTTCCATTTCAGCACATGCAGCCCCTTCTCCAAATTCAGACAGAGCTCCCTTGATTGTGCAATCCGAGGCAGCATCAATGCAACTCACAGAAATGGTGGACATCTCTGTCTCACCTGCTCCGTGTCTGTTATCAGGGAGAGCAGTGTCATAAAGTCAAAGGCATTAAAGGTAAAAGCAGGCATTCAAGACAAGCAGATGAAACCACAGTGGGACTTTATTTCTTTTTATCAATTGAAACAAAGCCTTAACTTAGAGTAAACAGGCTTTGGCAAAGAGATGACTTCCACCATGCAAACCATGAATTCCATTCTTATGTTAGGATGGTCTCCCTGTTTGAATGGAGCCACATACCTTTGTGCGGCTGGTTACACAGTGGATATCCAGGTAGTAAGGACTGATTTAATTTCTCCGTGATTCAGGCTTGTCCAGACATTTGTCCTCAAGCTGTATTTGAGGGCAGCAAGGATAAAGAGTCTCTTGGCCAGAAGACACTCCCTCTTTCACCTCCCACTTGCCCTGTCTGCTGACCTCCAAGGAAATTCAGTCCTACAGTTAACATCTGTGGTCCCATCAGCTGGGTTGAAGTAAAAGGTACTTAACGCATGCAGCTCATTTTGCAAGGTTAGAAGGAATCAATAGGAGATGTGTTTAATGTGGTATCACTATCAGGGCTCATCACACTTTTAAAACTGAAATATCCACAGTGCTGTATAATCTTAGTCTCGCTGTAAAGAGAATGGGTTTAGTGTGCTTTAAGATAGATTTCATGCCTATTACAGATGCACACACAAAAAAAAATGGGTGAGTGTCCTCTGGAATTTCACTATTACATATCTTCTTACATATCTTTTTGTTTTCTTTTTTCCCTTTCTCCTTTTCTTCCTTTCAAGCATTCTCTTCTCTCTCTTTTCCCATCTCTCTCTTCTCTCTCTCTTTTTCCCTTGCTTCCTTCCCTCCTTTCTCCTCTCTTTCTTTGTTCTATCTTTCATTCTTCCCTTGAATTTTAGGTGTCTAATTCCCTCCCATGGAAATTTGCCAGAATTTCAGCAAACCACCAAAAAGAGCTAGCTAGGTGATTTCTCTTTGAGTTCCCCGGAGCACACAGGTCTCCTGTAAGATTGAGACTTGAAAACTCTCATCAAGGAGAGGAGCTGATTGGAACCCATAGCCTTGTAACAAACCCGACTTTTCCATAAGCTTTCGTGAAATTATTCTGAAAGAGAAGCCTGTCTGAACAGAGCATAATTAAAGATAGCACATTGCTCTTTTGCTAAGTAGATTGCAAGGTAAAAAATCTTTGTTGATTTTCACGCATCATACATAACACTAGTGGAAAATTAGAAATAGTAAGGTCAAGAGTGTATTATGTGTTTGCGGGGCAATGGAGGTTCTTTTCAATTTCATAATGACCTATGTAGGGAAATCATGGTCCATAACAAAGGGAAGTGTCAGAAGAGATGAAAGAAAGCAAACCTTGGTTAACCAGTCCCTATTAGCACTAGCACAAGGCAAACATATGGATATTCAGCTCTATGAGCATTTGTCTATGGCATTATTAGTACATAGTTCTGATTTAAGAGTAACTCAGCAGTGCAGTCTAATGCTATTCCCCCAGATGACTGTTTAGAGAAGTGATTCAACTGCTTGACTTGGAAACTTACTGATAACTATCACTGGTACAATTTTCAACCAAAATGGCTAAACTGGGAATTAACTTATATTGGTTTGCTAGAGCTGTCATAACAAGTACCACAAACTGGATGACTTCAACAACAGAAATATACATCATTTCTCTCACAGTTCTGGAACTCAGAAGGCCAAGATCAAGGTTGGTAAGGTTGGTTCCTCCCGACGGATGTGAGGAAGAATCTGTTCCAGGCCTCCCTCCTAGCTTCTGGAAGCTTCAGGAACTCTTCAGTTTGTTACATTCTCCCTATGTCTTTACATCACCTTCTATTTATGTGAGTCTGTCTCTGTGTCCAAATTTCCTCTTTTTTACTAGTTTTTCTTGTTTTGTGAGACAAACTTTCACTCTGTTGCCCAGGCTGGAGTGCAGTGGTGCGATCTCCACTCACTGCAACATCTGCCTCCTGGGTTCAAGCAATTATCGTGCCTCAGCCTCCTGAACAGCTGGGATTACAGGCGTGTGCTACCATGCCCAGCTAATTTTGGTATTTTTAGTAGAGATGGGGTTGTGCCATGTTGGCCAGGCTGATCTTGAACTCCTGGCCTCAAAGTGATCCATCCACTTCAGCCTCCCAAAGTGCTGGGATTACAGGCATGAGCCACTACACCTGGCTCAAATTTGCTGTTTTTTTTATAAGGACACCAGTCATATTGGATTAGGACTCACCCTAATGATGTCATTTTAATATGATCATCTACAAGGACCCTATTTCCAAATAAGGTCACATTCATAGCTGGGGGTTAGGACTTCAAATATATATATATACTTTTTTTCGAGATGGAGTTTCGCTCTTGTTGCCCAGGCTGGAGCGCGCAATCTCGGCTCACAGCAACCTCTGCCTCCCGGGTTCAAGCCATTCTCCTGCCTCAGCCTCCAGAGTAGCTGGGATTACAGGCATGCGCCACCAAGCCCAGCTAATTTTGTATTTTTAGTAGAGATAGGGTTTCTCCATGTTGGTCAGGCTGGTCTCGAACTCTGGACCTCAGATGATCCTCCCGCCTTGGCCTCCCAAAGTGCTGGGATTACAGGCATAAGCCATCGTGCCTGGCCAGGACTTCAAATCTTTAGAGGGACACAATCCAATGCATAACAACAGGCATTCGTTTTCATATCCACATGTTCATCACTTAATTATTATCCTTACTGAGTTGTAAATGCACACTGTATGTCACTTTACATATTCACACCAAATTCTCTTTCATATGCCCTACATACCTCTGAATAGAGGGGCTTACATGCCAAAAAGGAAACGAAATTTCACTTATTTTCCCTATTTGACCATCCAGAGAATGAGCCTTTCCAATGGCACAGGACAAAGATGCAACCCACGCCATATGGGAAGGGTTGAGGTCCCAGCCAATCCAAACAGAAGTGTCCATTGTGGAATGAGGGTACCCATTGTCATAGCCACTGTCCTTCCTCCAGCAATTCACCAAAAGTGAGGATGAGGCCTAACTAAGCTAGACTTGGTTATATGAGAGCAGTACTCTGTCTTTCAGGTAAGCAATAAAAACCAGTTCACGACATGGGTAAGCTACACATCAAATTGAGTCTTTTGGCAATATTACATAAAATCTGACATGACTTATGAGGTTGTCCATCCTGTCTCATTAATATCTAAATTACTAAATTTCTTTTGCTGATTTTCCTCCACATGTTTATAACATTAAATATGCAAAAAAGTACTTTTTTACTAATGCCCTTATACCAAGTTCTTCACAATTTATTTATTTTTTTTCTTTTTTGCGAGACAGTGTCTCATTCTGTCATACAGACTCTGATCCATCCATCTACTGCAGTGCTGCGATCTCAGCTCACTGCAACCTCCACCTCTGGAGTTCAAGCGATTCTCCCACCTCAGCCTCCTGAGTAGCTGAGATTACAGGCACGTGCCATCATGCCCATCTAACTTGATGGGGTTTCATCATGTCGGCCAGGCTGGTCTTGAACTCCTGACCTCAAGTGATCCTCCCACCTCAGCTTCCCAAAGTGCTGGGATTACTGGTGTGAGCCACTGGGCCTGGCCAGTCTCCATGGTTTAAATATAATTTCAGTATCAGTGTCAAAAATTTGGTGAACATATAAGTTCAAACAAGTCTACAAATCCTGTGATTATGGCCCCAGGAAGTAACAGGCGATTTCCCTTCAGAGAATCAGCATTTTGCCACTCCAGGCCCCCACTTGAGGAGTAGTATACCTAAAATAGCATAGCTAGAGGTTAGGGCTTCCTTAACTTGATTAACCCAATTTAGGGCCCTACTTGAAGCCACAGCAGATTATACTCAATCTTACTATTTTAAAATGAAGAGTGTATGTGCAAGGTTCCCAGTTTAATAATTTAATAAGCCCACTAAAAAGTGTCTCAGATCTGAGAAACAAGAACTTTTTACAAGAAAAAATTCAAAACTAAAGAACAATCACTTTTAAAGCACAAAAGAAGGACAACTGAAAAAAGGAACTGTGTGTTTGTAAAAGTAAGAATATTTTCCATCTCTTGGATTTATAGTATATTTCATTTTTCCTGAATAAATCACATAGACATTAATGTACCATTTAAGTTTATTTGCAAATCAAGAACTTAATGACCCCTTGAAACTGAAGGTAATTCTGATATCTATAATATTCATTCTTTTTTACCTTTGGTGGACACTGCAATGAAGCAAATGCACGTGATTATTTTCAGTCTCCTGATGTAGATGGATAAAAAGTACTAGATCCCTATGAATGTGTTTTCACATGATTCTCTACATGTAGTATGGCCACTGTCAAAACTTTGGGAAAATTCTGAATTTTGTTATACTCATATAATCTACATAAAGACAAAGACCAGTTATGTGCCTAACCAAGAGCACCTCATGGCCTGATACCGGCAGAGTGAAGAATTGCAGCTGGACCATTCATCCTCCTGACTCTAGCCTCACCCCACTTCCACTCACCTTCTGTGTCCTTTAGTTCTGAGCCACTGAACCTTATAATTCAGCACCTTCCTCTTTCAGGAGGTCATTCCGGCTTTCCTGGTCTGCTTGTGAACATTCTCACATTTACCCATTTATTTCTATCCTAGGAACCTCGTTTCCCATGCTCTCTATCCCAGATGGCTCATAGTCTTAATAATGCACCAAAGGTGAGGGTGGAAAAGCTGAGCAATGGAACATATTGACCTAGGTTCCCCGAGGAACCAGACACTCATGTGACTGGATGAAAACGAAGGCTCTGGAGCATTGGCTTTCTCATCTGTATAATGGATAAACTATTTCCAAAACTACGTTGTGATTGTGAGAGTCTAAGGATCTAGTGAACCTGGTCAGAGTAAGTGCTCAGCAAATGTTAACTATTTTATTATTAGTAATAATAACTAGTTATTATTGTTAATATTTTAGCATCTAGATAGGTATCAATACTTTACCATCTAGATTGTTGGTCAATACTTTACCATCTAGATAGATGTTATCTATTGTTTATCATCATATCATGAATATATTTATATTTTAACAGCAAATGAGACACTCACTGACTTTACCATTCTCATCTAACAGATGGAAGGGAAAGGTGATCTCTACAGCAGCTACTAGCAGAGCCAGGGCTAGGACTCAGCTGCCCCAATTCCCTAATTCCTAACTTGTCCTTGGCACTAGGAAGTTTCTCTCTTGAGTCCTGAGAATCAGAGAATTGATGTTCACCTTATCAAATAAGATCTTTTAAGATTATAAATTCAGCAAGAGAGGAGACTGTTTCATAGTTACAGTCCCAATTTCCTCTTCATTCTCTTCTGCATTTGGGGGAGTGGAATGCTTTGAGATATCCCTCTAAAGCTTCAAGATACTCTCCTGGGAATGCAAGAGCTTGCCCAGGGTCATTTGATGTCAATGACACACCAATGAAAACGATGCTAAAAATAGCATTAGTTAACATTTTCCAGAATCCACATCTTCCTTAATAGACATTAAAAATCTCTAAAAATGCAAAATTATTTTTTCTTCTGGTTGAGTAGACCCTCTCAACTCTATTCTTTCACTATTATGAGAAAAGCACACTGCTTCCCTACACTCTCACACACCACTTCGGATACCATATGTAAGAATAGTGTCACACTATCCACCCGGAGATAGTGCTAGATCCCAGAGCTTAAGAGCTCTGCCCCACAGAACTGCCCCCACTTCATATGCCAATCACAAGCCCCAGGTTGTGGCCTGTGCTTTTGACCCAACGGCTATAACTTAGTAGTTCCCATGACTCCCATCCTTGGGTTTTATAATTTGGTAAGACAGCTCATAGAATGCAGGGAAATACTTTACTATGTTTACCAGTTTGTTATAAAGGATATTACAAAGGCTGTACATGAAAAGCCAGATGAAGAGGTACCAGGAGCAAGATATTGGGTTGAGAGGGGAGAGGGTGGAGCACACAGTTTTCATGACATAAAGCTTTTTCCATGAAAAAGATAATAATATATGTGTATTGATTTCCTAGTACTACTGTAACAAATTACCACAAACCTAGTGGCTTAAAACAACACAAATGTCTCATATAATTCTTAAGGTCAGAAGTCTAAATAGGTGTATTAGGCCATTCTTGCATTGTGATAAAGAAATACCTGAAGCTGGGTAATTTATAAAGAAAAGAGATTGTATTGGCTCAGGGTTCTACAGGCCATGCAAGCATGGCACTGGCATATGCATCTGCCTGGCTTCTGGAGAGGGCTTCAGGGAGCTTTTACTCATGGCAGAAGACAAAGCAGGAGCAGGCAAGACACGTGGCAAAAACAGGAGTAAGAGAGAGCACAGAGGTGCCATGCACTTTTAAACAAGCAGACCTCATGTGAACTCAGAGAAAATCTCATTCACCACCAAGGGCATGGTGCTAAATCATTCATGAGGAATCTGCCCCCATGATCCAATCACCTCCCACTAAGACCCATCACCAGCATGGGGAATCACATTTCAACATGAGATTTGGAGGTGACAGACACTCAAACTATATCACTCAGCGCCATGGCCCCTAAAATGTCATGTCCTTCTCACATTGCAAAATACAATCATCTCTCCCAACAGTTCCCCGAAGACTTAACTCATTCTAGCCCCAATTCAAAAGTCCTAAAGTCCAAAGTCTCGTCTGGAGATGAGTTTCTTCCACCCATGAGCCTGTGAAATCAAAGACAAGTTTCTTACTTTCAAGATACAATGGGGGTACAGGCATTAAGTAAAAATTCTTGTTCCAGAAAAGAGAAATCAGCCAAAAGAAAGGGGCTACAGGCCAGCAGGGCAATCATTAAATCTTAAAGCTCCAAAATAATCTTCTTTGACCCCATGTCCCACATTCAGGGCACACTGGTACAAGGGATGGGCTCCCAAGGTCTTGGGCAGCTCTACCCCTGTGGCTTTGGAGGGTGCAACCCCTGTGGCTGCTCTCACAGGTTGTCGAGTTCCTGTAGCCTTTCCAGACCCCCACATTTCCCCTTGGCATTGCCCTAGTAGAGGTTCTCTGTGATGGCTCCATCCCTGCATCAGGTTCTCCCTGAGTACCCAGACTTTCACATACATCCTCTGAAATCTAGGTACAAGTTGTCAAGCATCCTTTACTCTTGCATTCTGAGCACCTACAGGCTTAACACCATGTGGAAGCCACTAAAGCTTATGGCTTGTGCCCTCCAGAGCCATGGCCCAAGCTACAGCTGGGACCCTTTGAGCCAAGGCTGGAGCCAGAGAAGTGAGGATGCAGGGATCAATTTCCTGGATGGCTTAGGCCATTGGCACCTCGGGCCTGGCCCACAAAACCATTCTTTCCTCCTAGGCCTCTGGACCTGTAATGGGAGGGGCTGCCTTGTAGATCCCTAAAATGCCTTCAGGGCCTTTTTCCAATCGTCTTGGCCATCGGCACTTGGCTCCTTTTTAGTCATGCAAATCTCTCTAGTAAGTTGCTGTTCTGCAGCCCACTTGGATGCTTCCTCTAAAACTGGGCTTTTCTTTTCTACCACATGGCCAGGTTGCAAATTTTTCAAATTTTTATGTTCTGCTTCCCCTTTAAATATAAGTTCCAATCTTAAGTCATTTCTTTGCCCCTATATCTGCCAGTCCACCTCTTAAAGGCTTTATGGCTAAGAAATTTTTTCTGCCAGATACCCTAAATCATCACTCTCAAGTTCAAAGTTCCACAAATCCTTAGGACATGAACACAATGCAGGCAAGTTCTTTGCTAAAGCAGAACAAGGGTGACCTTTGCTTTAGTTCCCAGTAAGTTCCTCATCTTCATCTAAGATCATATCAGCCTGGCCTTCACTGTTCATATCTCTATCAGCATTTTGGTCACAACAATATGACCAGTGTTTAAGAAGTTTCAAATTTTCCTCATCGTCCTGTCTTCTCCTGAGCCCTCCACACTCTTCCAACCTCTGTCTGTTACCCAGTTCCAAAGCTGCTTCCTCATCTACAGATATCTTTATAGCAATGCCCCACTCCTTGGTTCCAATTTTCTGTATTAGGCTGTTCTTGTGTTGTTATAAAGAAACATCTGAGACTGGGTAATTTATAAAGAAAAGAAGTTTAATTGACTCAAAGTTCTGCAGGCTGTGCAAGCACGGCACCAACATCTGCATTTGTTTGGCTTCGAATGAGGCCTCAGGGAGCTTTCACTCATGGTGGAAGGTGAAGTGGGAGCCAGCACATCACGGGAGAGTGGGAACAAAAGAGTGAGGTGGGAAGTGCCACACACTTTGGTGATAAGTGAGTTCTTGCTCAGAGTTTCACGGAAACTCACTGAATTTGCATGAAACTCTGAGCCAGAACTCCCTTATAACCAAGGAGATGGTGCCAAACCTTTCATGAAGAATCTGCCCCCAGAACCAATTACCTTCCACCAGGTCACACCTCTAACATTGGGAATCACATTTTAACTGAGATTTGGAGGGAACAAATATCCAAACCATATCAATGGGTCTCTAGGTTAAAAGCAAGGTGTCCGGAGGGCCGTGTGCCTCCTGAAGTCTTCCGTCTTCTAGAGACTGCTCACTTTCCTTGGCTTGAGGCTCCTTCTACTGTCTTCAAAGCCAGCAATGGTGCCTGGAGACCTTCTTGCACTACAGCTCTCTGACCTCTCCTGCCATGGTGCCTGGAGACCTTCTTGCACTACAGCTCTCTGACCTCTCCTGCCATGGTGCCTGGAGACCTTGCACTACAGCTCTCTGACCTCTCCTGCCTTCCTCTTCCACTTTTATGGACCCCTGTGATTACACTGGACCGAGCAGAATAATTTCAGATATTCTCCTTACTTTAAGGTCAGCTGATTAACAACCTTAATTCCATCTGTAACCTTCATTCTTCTTTGCCATGTGAGGTAATATGGGTTCTGGGGATTAGAATGTGGACATCTTTGGAGGAGCCATTATTCTGTTTTCCATAGGATGTAAAGTACCTGTTTAGTTCTAGTAGTTTTCTGTCATAGAGAATTTATTTTTTCAACTGAAAACACAGACACCCTAATTAAAACTTAATTTAATGCTAATACAGCAAATGAGTTTACCGCTTTGTGTTAAATTGCTTCACCAATTCTGGGCTTCCTGAGAAAATCTTCTCTAACACCCCCATTTCACAGATGAGCACCTGGGGCTCTTTGACTCACATGGCATTTAACAACCAAGACAAAATTGGAATCTGGTATACTGTGAAGTCGTTTCTCCTTATCACATTCCACCATCATGAAGCCCCTTGAAGTTACTGATCCAAAAAATGGTGACTCTCCCCTGATTCAACAGAGTGGACTGACCTACAAGGCAGCCTGCACTGGCTGATCAAAACACCCATGTATATTCCAGACAAAATTCGTGGAAAGCACAATTTTGTTTTAATGCTAGGACAGAAAAAAATTTCATCAGCATTCAGAGTATTTTTTTTTAATTCTGACATGTATACACAAGCATTTCATCCTTTGTATAATCAAAGGCCTTCATACAATAAAACTACTGGGTTGGTGCAAAAGTAATCACAGTTTTGCATCAACCTGATACATCTATCAAGTTTCGAAGGGAAAAGATTTTATTCAAGAATCTTGTCAGCTGAGCACAGTGGTTCATGCCTATAATCCCAACCCTTTCGGAGGCTGAGGCAGGTGGATTGCTTGAGCCCAGGGGTTCAAGACCAGCCTGGGCAACATGGCAAAACCCCGCCACTACAAAAAACACAAAAATTAGACAGGCCTAGTGGCACACACATGTAGTCCCAGTTACTTGGGAGTCTGAGGCAAGAGAATGCATACCCCAGGAAGTTGAGGGTGCAGTGAGCCATGATCATGCCACTGCACTCCAGCCTAGGTGACAGAGCAAGACTTGTCTCAAAAACAAAACAAAAATGCAAATTCTGTGGCCCAAAAAATTGTTGTCTATATGTGAAGGGACCTGAAAGAAGCTTTGAGAAAGCACATAGGCATCCCTGGGCATATTTGTTCAGGATCTACTTCAACTTACTAAGAGAAAAACCCTACAACATAATATGATAAAATTTCTATAACCCCACTCTAAAATCACAGGTGACACCAATAAAAACTGGGAAGTGGGCCTAGATACAATATGGAAACTAAAGACTACTAATCTTCTCACTTTACATAGATGCGAATCAGTATTTAGTGCTTTTATTTTTATGTAGGTAGTTTAATCAACATTAATGTGTTTAAAATACTAATATTATTAAAAGCATTTTGATAACAAAGTATATTACTAGTAGAATTTAAAATAAAATTGCTACAGAAAAGAGCAAAGAAAACATAGTTCATATTTTTTATAAACTTACTAGGGAAATAGCAGGAAAAAAATTTTTTTTAATGAAATAAGATAAAGAAAGGAAGCACAATTACATCAGTAATAATAACATAAACATCTACCCTAAACTGCAAGTAAAAGACAGCCACATGGTTTGATTTGGTTAGTTCAAGTGGTGAGTTAATCAAATTCAACCTAGTATTATTTAAAAGCCCTAACACTTAAAATAAATTGGCACATAAGTGTTATTAAGTGATTAGGCAAAGATGTAACAGCTAAAGGCAAGAAGAAATAAAATAAATATAAGAAGAGAAAATAGAAATTTTCATATTCTTATCAGGCAATGGAGCATTAAAAGAAAAAGCCATCTCCTGAAATGAAGAGAGTTATAGTATTTTGATAATAAAATCCAAAAGGAAAACATGAAAGTCATAAATCTTTATGCTCCAAATAATATTGTTCAAAATATAGTAATCACAAATCATTAGAGGAATAAAGATAAGTTAACAGTAGTGGGACCTTCCTCCATCTTTCACAGTTGAAGTATACAAACATATATACACCTGGGTGGGGTGTAGAGAAAGAAGTTCCAAATAACAATAAGATTTATTAGGTTTACAGAAAGTTTGGTGTCTTAGGAGAGAAAAGGATGATATATTTCCTATCAAGCTTACAAAGAATATTGGCAAATACTAATTATGTAGTATGCTAACTCTTATAAGCCCAAAAAATAGAAAAAAAGACAGTCCAAAATTATCACATCACAAATTATTCTCTACAAAAAAATTGCACCACAGTGGCTCAGGCCTGTAATCCCAGCACTTTGGGAGGCTGAGGTGGGTGGATCACCTGAGGTCGGGGGTTCAAGACCAGCCTGACCAACATGGAGAAATTCCGTCTCTACTAAAAATACAAAATTAGCCAGGCATGGTGGCACATGCCTGTAATCCCAGCTACTCAGGAGGCTGAGGCAGGAGAATTGCTTTAACCCAGGAGGTGGAGGTTACAGTGAGCTGAGATCACCCCATGGCACTCCAGCCTGGGCAACAACAGCAAAACTCCGTCTAAAAACAAAAAAACAAAAAAACAAAAAATAATTGCACTAAAAATCAAGCACACCATTAAGGATTATTTCAACACTAATAAAAGTGAAAACATAATTTATAAAAACGTCTGGAATGCTGAAACAGTTATATACCAAAGCAAATTTATAGCTTGTAAGCCTTTTATCAGGACATCAGAAAGAATGAAAATTACTAAAATAAGTGTTCAATTTTTAAAAATGGAAAAACAAGAACAAAGACAATTTAAGGAAAACAAAAACAGGGAAAAATAACAGCAGAAATTAATGAATTAGAAAATAAATTATAGATAAAATAAACAAATCTAAGAGTGGATTCTTTGTAGAAAAAAAATTTCTGATCAAACATTTAGCAGGCCTAATCAAATAGAAAAGAGAAAAAACACACATACGTAAAACTGGGAATAACAAAGAATATGACCACAGACATAAGTAAAAATTGTGTAATATCATATTCTGACAAATTAAAATTTTAAATTAAACAGATGATTGGTAAAGAAAACATAAAAGATGCCAAAAAGCTTAATGAATAAATAACTAGGGAAGAAAATTTCACAATTTTCTAAAATTTCTTGTAGAGAAAGATGGAAGAATTTTCCATTTTTTTATGCCAATCTCTACAAGAATATTTGAAAAAGTGAAAAACACCAGAAATATAAATCTACGGGCCAATCTTCCTCATAATTATAAATGAAAAAATTCTAAATCAAATATTGACAATTTAATTTGGAAATGAGCCTAAAAATATTATATCATGTTCAAGAATAATTTCCTCTAAGAATGAAAAAATTATTTACTATGGAAATTTCAAAAGAATTCACTGCATTAGGTCAAAAGAGAAGATGCTCAAGGGTATTAATTTATTAGAGACCAAAATGTATTTGACATGTATATAGCATCTGATACTGATTTTCTCAGTCTTTTAATAAAGGTAGACATCCATATGTCTTAAGATGATAAAGACCACTATTGCTCACTGTTAGCCAGTGGTCTTTAATGCTAAAACACTAGAGATATCCATATTAATATCTGAAAAATACATGATACCTTCTATAATCACTATTGTTAAAAATTGTTCTAAATGTTCTGGCATTGCAAAAATACTCTTTAGAGGCAAGTCACAGTCTATAAATATGGTGGAAAAAGAGGCAAGTTATTAGAAAAAGAAAATTACAAAACTTAACTGAGGGATGAAAAAGAACTGGATGAAAGAAGTGACAAATTATATTTTAGAAAAGAAATATATTAAAATTCTTCCCCCAAATAATTAATAGGCATAATTAATTTTGTTTAAATCCAGTAAGATTTTTGGAAACATGGTAATTAAAAGCTAAAGTACATCTGGGAGAATGGAATACTTAATAATTGACCATTCCGTTAGAAAAGCAAGAGATATAGCAGTTGATTTCAGAAAATATATGAAATTTATTAATATGTAGTATAATTATATGTAGAAGCATATATATTATAATATTAGTTAAAATGACAAAAATGAAAACAAATTTGAAGGTGCAATACAATACTCTAAACCTAGAATACTAGGTATAGAAATTATGAAATAACTATATAGAGATTTCAAGGCAGATGTTAAACATCATGCAGAAAAATATTATACCAGTAAGTCCATGTTCACATATTTAAAATGATCCCAATCCTACAAATATATATGCACATAAACTATATATGTAATACATAAAATATATTTGTGCTGTACCCAAAACATTTTTTACTTATTAAAAAAATGCTGCAGTGTGATATCAGCCATAACAATCCACATCAACGATGTGACATTGCTATGCTTATTCTCTCTAAATGACATGTTTTTGGATGACTATTATTTTCTTTTTGTGCTTTTCTGTATTTTTCATATTTTCTGAAAGGAATGTTATAATATCAGAAAAGATATTTTGTATGAATAACACCATACTAGTATTGTGCATAATGTTTTGCATAATTCTAATTTTTTAATCACAGAAATCTTTGAAAATCTTATAAAATTGTTAGCACTTTCTCCAGAAAAAATAAACACATTATATACAAGTAAGCCTCAAATTTTACATAACGTTACAGATTTTATAGGTCCACTGAAGCCCATTCAATGGCTCTAGGTGAGAAACAGACTGTGGAAAAGTTCAAAGAAATTCCTTACGCATTATCTCAATGGAGTCTCATCAAAACTTTGTAGACAGGAATAGCTACTACTTTTGCCAATTTAAGAATGAATAAATGATGTCTCCGAGAGGTAAAGAACACACAGTTGACAGGGACAGAATTCACACCAGTGGCCACGTCCTGTTGCCTTAGCACTGTGAGTTTCATGTCATAGCACAGGGTGGTTTATTATACACGGAACAGGATATTGTCAAATAACAAAACCAGACCTTCAATCCTGATTCACCCGTGAAATTTTGAAAAACCTCCTGACTTTACCATGCCTTGGTTTCATCATCAATAAAGTAGAGATAATAACACTTGCCCTGCATATCCCCCAGAGTTGTTATGGAGATAAAATGTAGGGGGAAGCACTTGCAAACATAATTTATCTTTATTATTATTAATACATAAACGTGTCTATTATGCATCTATTACAACTCAGGCCAGCACTGGGGTAAGTGCTGATGGGACCTAGGTGGGGGAGAAAAAGACAGAGCATCTTACTAAAAGGCAATTAAAATGCACCATTCTAGTTCAAAAAGTCTGTTTCCATGAGTAATTAGCAATCTATTATGCATCTGACAATGGTTTATTGGCTATTACATCAGTTCCGTGTGGCCATCCTGTGAAGTGAATCAACATAGCAGGGAGTTCCCAGCTTTAAAAAATGTTTGCTTTCACAGGTATCTGTCTAATTTATGTCTGTGATTTACTTTTAATGATTAAAATTTTAAGTTAATTTTGAAGTCTACTCTTTTTCCACTGCATTCACCACAGACTTGCTGAAGACTCCAGGACAATTAAGGCACATAAAAGCATAACAAAGCTCCCTCTCCCTATTTGACCCTATCAGGCTTCATATTCTTACTGTCAGAGGTAATTCACATGCCTTGATACCCCGGATACTTTGTTTGCATAAGTAGGCTAGGTCTTTCATAAATGTGAGTTGAGTTGCAGTGTGTGAATAAGATGCTGAGCTAGTGGTCTCTGAGGTGAGAACACTTCATGCAACTCAGTTTTCTCGTCAGTAATCTGGGTATCATGAAGCCTATTTTAATGGGAAAAGTCTCTGTAAATTACAATGGCCCATGAAAGTGGAATAAAACATGATTTTTTGCATTTAGAACTTCCCTGAGCCAGTTCCTTCCAATATCTTCTTCATCACAAATAGTCTATGACATCACCTAATGTACTTAACAGTCTGCCTCTAAAACTGAACTGAGACTCACGACCGATGTTCTTGTTTTGGGTTTTTGCTGCGGATTGCACTCACCTATTTCGATACCCCTTGTCCACTATTCACCAGGGGATGGGCCATCTGGATCCATTATCTGTTTTATTTCTTATGTACCCCACAGAACGGTAGTTAAAGTGAAAAACTTTATGAGCTGATCCTTTCATCCTTAGTCACAACCCTTCTAGAGTTGCTCCAGAGTGACAGTTACAGAGCCTGTAAGTGTGAGATCACTCCAGGCTGCTCTTCTAACCTCTAAATGGAGTCAGTCCTCAGGGATGGATGGAATTTCACTGCATTTTCCCATTTCATTTGTATAATGAAATCATTGTTTGGCCTTTCGTTCTGTACTTTTGCCCTTTTTGGTCTTAAGGTGGACCATTCAGTAGCCCCTTCCTATTTCTCTACGAAAACTAAGAATCATAAATGGATTCTCATCAAATCTCAACAATTTCATGTATTTGTAAAAATATCACATCAAATACATTCCGCCTTCACAGCAGTATCTATTTGTTATATACTTGCATGTATTTATATACACATAGAAGTGAATATGTATATAAATCTATAATGTGCGGACGTGGTAAAACTCAAACCGTCACCAGAAAAATCAGTCGCTTATCATCACTGACTGGGTCAGTTGTGTGATGATATGATCCATGTATGATCGGATTCAACTCCAAAGAGCAGCATGCAATGAAACATTAGCCTTCCCTGGAATCACCTGGGGTACTTGTTAAAATAGAGACAATCATACCTCGCCGCAGAATTACAGGTGGTTATGGAACAGAGATAAAGTTTTTAAAAAATGTATTTGTTGATTTATAGCCAAAATCTCCCCCAATGTTACATGGAGGGCAACAAAAGGGAGAGTTGTTGAGTAAATTACACAATATTCATTTAATGGGAACCCCGCAGTGATTAGCAAGAAGCCTATTAAACAGAAAAATGCATGTGGTATTATGATAAATAAAAAGCCAACATAATAATTGATGGATCAGAGAAAAAGGTCAGCAGTAAATCAACATACTTGGGAAGCTTTAGTTTTGAGCAAAGATGATCATTCAAATCAGTAGGGAAATAATGTATTATCTAAGAAATAGTGGTGAGGCATCTAAGTAGCTACCTAAAAAATTGTAACCTCCTTTACACGTACACCAGCACAAATTCCAGAATGAATGAAAGTAAAGCCATAAAAGCAATAAAGGAGAGCATAGAAAATATTACAATCTCAAAATAAGAGAGTTTTCCAACTATAATATAAAACCCAAAAGACAATAAAACATACTGATCAATCCAACTGTGTCAAGGCCTGTCTTTATATGCTCTTTCTCCCCAAATAAACACCATCAACAAAATAAAAAGACAACATACTGGAGAAAATATTTACAACTCTTAATGTACAGGGCTAATTAATACATGAGTCATTAAAAGTCAATATTTTTAAAATTCCATTAAAAATGGGTAGATGACAGAAAAACATATAGAAAATAAAATATGATAGCTTTTCATCATATACAAAGTTTCTCAACCTTATTCTCAGAAATAGACAACAAAACTTCAGGAAGATACTATATTTCACTTATCAGGTTAACAAAGATCAAAAGCTTGATGACACACTATGTTGTGGAGAAATGAGCACTGCCATTCATTGCTGGTGGGCATGCAAACTGGCAAATCTCTAGTCAATTAAAATATAAAACGCACACACTATTTGACCCAGCACTTCCATTTCCCATGAATTTCTCATGCAGTTGAGAATTTAAATTTTAAAGGAAAATGATAACTCTTTCTTGGTCATAGTCCTAAGGTACCAACAAGTCACTACCACAACTTGCTATAAAGACATCAAAATTGGCCGGGCACAGTGGCTCATGCCTGTAATCCCAGCATTTTGAGAGGCTGAGGCAGGCAGATCATGAGGTCAAGAGATGGAGACTGTCCTGGCCAACACGGTGAATACCTTCTCTACTAAACATACAAAATTAGCTGGGCGTGGTGGTGCACACCTGTAGTCCCAGCTACTCAGGAGGCTGAGGCAAGAGGATCACTTGAACCAGGAAGGCAGAGGTTGCCATGAGCCGAGATCGTGCCATTGCACTCCAGCCTGGCGACAGAGCAAGACTCCGTCTCACAAAAAAAAAAAAAAAAAAAAAGACATCAAAATTGATCTGTGACAATCCGCTTTCATAACATACTTCTGCAAGCTAGCCAAGCAGTCCCAGCCATACTTCCGAAATCCAACTATTAGCAACAGGCACACTCCAAATGCCAAGCTTTCATGGCTAAAGGTCAACTAATTTCTAAACACACTTTCCAGTGTTTTAATTCCTGAACTTAATACTTCCCAAACCCTATATATGATCAGCATTTGCTTTGTTTTGACAGAACTGTGTCCTACAAGCAGTGTTGTCTCTTGTTTAGCAAACAATAAAGTCAGGTTTTTGCTTTACATATTGAGTGGTGGCCTTTTCCTTCCATCCAAGAACTAGAATATAGGAGAGACAGCATATGCATAAAGATGTTCTACTCTTTTTCAAAGCATTGTTTAACATAGCAACAGGTTGCAAACAATGTAAATAATCTCGAAAGACCAGTAAATTAGAAAAACAGAAACATCAGATGTGTCCTGGAAAGGGAAGTAGCTGGCATGGGGCAAAGGAAGGAAGGAGAGACCAATACATTTCATATACACAATTTTGGAGTTCATAACATTTTGCCCCATAGGCAGATATTACATATTAAAAAGCAAGTTATTTAAAGTCAGAATTTTAAATTGTATGTGTAAAAGAAAAAAATACATATGAAGTCGGTAACAAACCAGTAACTGTTGCTATGCTAAATTATCGGTGGAATAGTTGTTTCAATGTCTCTTTCCCTAAACATTTCATAATGTTGTGACATAACTTGTAATTTTAAATGGAAATGATTTATAAATGTCATGCACAATATCAAACCAAAATGCAGCAAATGAGATTATTCCACTGCAAATGAGATATTCCAACTGCAAGTTGGCATATAACCACAATACTGTAGGAGCATAAAGCTAATTTCTCTCATTAGGAGAAATAACCAAGGAGAAAAGAGGAACTAGAGAAGTCCAATTACATTGCATGAGAGAAACTGACAGAACAAAATCTTCCTGTAACATTAAAAGGCTTCAAACAAAGCCCAAAACCTCTGTGAGACTTGGAGCTAACACTTCCATTCCCAACAGCTTGGAGAGCAACACTCTTGTTGCATTGGAACTCAGGTGCAACTACAGACACATGCATTACTTGTCTATTTTTGCAAGTAAATAGTTGCAAAATAGACAAGTAATGCATGTGTATTGCAAACTTTGCAATTACCTGTCTATTTTTAAAAGTTAACCTAGTAAAGAGTAGATACATATTTTGCTTTATTTTAAATTAGTTCTTTCTCCCTGATATGCAAGTCCAGGAAAGATCCCAGCAGCCTCTACTTCCAGAAGACAGCTACATGTACAGCACAATACCAATCAGAAATGACATCTCTCAATATCACATTTGCTGAGTCACTCAAGTACTCAAAAAGAAAAAAAAAATAGACCTTAATTTTCTTACCACTTTGCCGTGTGCTCTTGGAGTTCAGAAGCCAGGTTAAGCTTTCTTCTTTCAACTGGAGAACTCTAAAAGGGGAGAAATAGTAAAATAATTGAAATCATGTTGCTTAAAAGCTATCCTGAGCTGTTGAGCGGGGAATAAAATAGTACATTAAAATGATCCAAAGTATCAAACAGAACTATTTTCATCCATCATTGGATAGTGACACATTACTCAGACTGTGCCGACTTGCAGGGTGAGGTTAAGTTGCAGGGTTTCAGCCACCCATTTATCCTAAGGTAACTCACAAGGCCTATTTGTATTATTCCATCACTCAAGACAACTTTAATCCAGTCCCCCATTCCATTTTCATTTCTAGTCTTGAAATACTTAATACAGGGTAAATTGATTATAGAAAAAAGTAACACCCTTGGCATAGAATTTAATTTTGCAGTTTATTCATTTTAATTGGTGTCTACACTCAAAACGTTTGACAAACAAGAAATCTGAAAGCTCTGATAATTAAATAGTTAATCCAAACTTCCTCCTGTATGAAAAATTGTAATTTTTAGGACTAAAACCAAAAAGCAAACTTTGGATATATTTGTATTTCTTTTCATGTTTGAGAAATCACTTAAATGATCACTCATATCAGTCTTATACATAAAATTTATAGTTCTAAAAGTTTTTTTCAAAGGCTATCATTAGGCGATCTGGCACTATCTAATAAAATTAAAAATACGTAAGGCCAGGCACCATGGCTCATGCCTGTAATCCCAGCCCTTTGGAAGGCCAAGGTGGGGGCACTGCTTGAGCCTAGGAGTTCAAGACAAGCCTAGGCAACATAGAGAGAGACCTAGACTCTAGAAAAAATTTTAAAAATTAACCAGGCATGGGTGTGCATGCCTGTAGTCCCAACTACTTGTGAGGCTGAGGCAGGAAGATTGAGTTCACAAAGTTGAGGCTGAAGTGAGTGGTGATTATGCCACTGCACTCCAGCCTGAGTGACAGAGCAAAACCCTGTCCCAAAAAATAAAATAAAATTCTTATGCTACAATTCCATTTCTGGGGATCTGTAAAGGCACATGTACCATGATACTCATTACAGCATTGCTATTTGGAGGTCAAGAACTAGAAACCGTGTTAATGCCCATAGATGAAAGAATGGTGGGATAAACCCATGGAGCAATGTTATATCCACTGGACAGAACATGAAGCATTCATTAAAAGTAATTAAATAGCATTAATTATATGTTAAAGAATCTTGTCAATGATTTTGATTGGGAAAAGCAGTAGGTAGAAAGAAAACAAAATGGTTACTATACATATATATATATATATATATATACACACACATACATATATAAACAAATTGTAAAACTAAGCCTTCATATCAGTTATTCCCAATCAAGAGTGATATTGCCTGCCAGGGACATTTCGTGATGTCTGGAGACATCAAAGCTGTGGGGAGCATGCTCTTAGCATCTGGTGGGTGGAGGCCAGGGATGCTGCTGAACATGCCTCAGTGCACAGGACAGCCCCCACCACAAAGACTTATCTGGCCCACGTGTCAACAGCACTGAGGCTGAGACATTCCTGTATGTGGACATGATATGATTTTATAATTAAATTACATCAGTATAGAAAATGTGTGGAAGCTCACACACCAGGTTGTCCATGTAGCTCATCTAGCAAGAGATATGAGCAGGGATGAAGGCTGAGATGCTAGTGGAGAGGAAGAAGTAGTAGACGGAGGTGCCCAGGGTAGGGTCAGCTTTATAATACAATCTTATCTCTTATATCTTGTTATGCTTCAGCTCTGTGTCCCCACCCAACTCTCATCTTGTAGCTCTCATAATTCTCACGCACTGTGGGAGGGACCCAGTGGGAGATGATTGAATCATGGGGGCAGGTCTTTCCCATGCTGTTCTTGTGATAGTGAATGCGTTTCATGAAATCTGATGGTTTTAAAAAGGGAAGTTTCCCTGAACAAGCCCTCTCTTTGCCTGCCGTCATCCACATAAGATGTGACTTGCTTGCCTCCCGCCATGATTGTGAGGCCTCCCCATAAATGAAACTGTAAGTCCAATTAAACCTCTTTCTTTTGTAAATTGCCCGGTCTCGGCTATGTCTTTATCAGCAGTGTGAAACAGACTAATACATACCTGTATCAAACTACCCTGAAATAATTACTGTCATGTTTCTTTTTGTTCCTTAGATGCAGCAAAGTAAAGGCATAACTTTAAAATTTCACTAAACCACACTCTTCCCAGATAAAAGAAAAATAAACCCAACTTGGAAGGAAACCCCAACTTAAAGGCCATCAAAGGGAGAGAAATGATAACAGCCAGCCTGGCCTTTGGCCAATCTTTGTACAATATTGCTTCGATTCTCCTAAATAATCTTGTTGATTTCAATTAATTTGAACTGGCCTCACCCTCTTCCACTGTTCATATAAGTAGTTTGGTATTTTTATTACACAATAGTGAATTCAATTTTAAATAGAGCAGAGCACCAAAAATATGAAAAGTCACTCATTAACTTTGCATAGACGTGAGTATGGTTGGTGTCATCGTTCCACTTTTCCTCCTAGCAAATTCACAAGATACACTTCAAAATGAGTATTCTGCCTTATGTCAGATATGAACCACACCTAGTCAATGCCATTTATGAATTAAGAAGTAGTACTTTTTGTCATCTTTCCTAAACTGTTAGTCTTCAGGTGTTTTGTGTAGATTTTAGCAAAATCACAGAGCTTCATTGTATTCTGAGTAAACCCCTCTTTGATGTAAGCCCTTGTGAGGCTTGTATATGGCTATATGGCATTACTGTCAGACATCAGCACCACCAAGAAAAAGTACCTATTCTCACTAAATGCCACATGTCAGGTTACTGCATACACATAAAATGCCAGGATCACAGAGGGTGATATGGGAGGCCAAACCGATCCTCACCATTCAACAGAGGAAAAGAACATTTTTTTTGTACTCCTATTTCTACCTCTTCCCAGGCCCTTGCCCCTTGATTCCATTCATCCTGCTCTTACTGGGGTGATAAATTCTCCTTCTCCCATTTTTTGCTCCCATCAGTTCTTCTCTCACTCCTTCCCCATAATTTTATTTTATTGTGGAACATGTCCTTACTGGCCTGTAATGTTTTGTAATTCTCAGCATAAAGTATTTTTCCACCTGAAGTCTCCTTACCCAAATATCTATCCTCAAGCTATTGTCTGCTTGCACTTCCCATCTCATGAAGATGCTGTCACTAGTCCCGCCTACATATCCATACTCATTTGTGTGCACTAAGTGCTTGTTTTCTGATTACCCCTCTGAGGAGATGACACCACAACCCTTTGATGCCCACTCTGTTCTGATTCTCAAGGTCTATTTTAACTTTCTTGGTTATGTCACAAAACACAGATTATAAGACTATCAGAGTACAGCCGGGAGCACTGGCCCGCAGTAGCCAATAGGTTTCAATTCCCCTGCTAATGCCATTCATTGGAAAGTGTGTTTTTGCAGTGTCCAGAGGAATGCCCCGTGGGGGAGGCCATCATGATGCATCGGCAGTGTTGGCATCGGTAGAAGTGGGTAGTGGCAGTGGACATGGCCAGCATCTGTTCATTGCCCCAAAACCAGTCATAAGGGATCTTTCAATGACAGGGAAAATCTAGGGCATATGTGCCTGTTCTATGTACCTGAAGTGCATTTAAGAGTGTGGATATATACATAGATATGCAC
The DNA here is from genome assembly GCF_028885625.2 of Pongo pygmaeus. NCBI lineage: Eukaryota > Metazoa > Chordata > Mammalia > Primates > Hominidae > Pongo > Pongo pygmaeus. The sequence continues at coordinate 48,340,689 of NC_072395.2, forward strand.
ACAAACTACATGTGTGTGTCTCCAATGTGGAAAAGACCAAAGGTGTTTGTAAGCTGTAGACAAGATACTAGCAGAGATTTCTTCTTGTTTCTTCCATATTTTCCAGTAAAGTCCAAATTCCTTCCTGACATAAACTTCCTCCCTAGCCTTCTTTTGGGCAACGCTTTGAAGAGCCACCCAGAACATGCTTCTTGCCAGCTCTCATGACTGGTTCCTTCACTGTATGCAAGTGTCTGCTCAAAGGTCACTGTGATGGTTAATATTAGTGTCAACTTGATTGGATTTGAAGGATACCTAGATGGCTAGTATTGTTTTTGTATGTGTCTGTGTGAGTTTGCCAGAGGAGACCGACATTTGAGTAGGTGGAATGGGAGAGGAAGACCCACCCTCAGTATGGGTTGGCACCACCCAACTGGCTGCCAACATGGCTAGAACAAAGCAGACAGAAGGGATTTGCCTTGTCTCGGGTAAGACTTTGGACTTAAGACTTTTGAGTTAATGCTGGAATGAGTTAAGACTTTAAGGGACTGTTAGGAAGGCATGATTGTATTTTGTAATGTTAGAGGGACATGAGATTTGAAGGGGCCAGGGCCAGAATGATACAGTTTGAATCTGTGTCCCCACTAAATCTCACGTGGAATTGTAATCCTCAATGCTGGAGGAAGGACCTGGTGGAAGGTGGTTGGAATATGGAGGCGGAGTTTCCATGAATGGTTTATCACCATCCCCTTAGTGCTATTCTTGTGATAGTGAGTGAGTGAGTTATCACAAGACCTGGTTGTTATACAAGTGTGTGGCACCTCCCTACTGTCTCTTTTCCTCCTGCTCCAGCCATGTAAGACACCTGCTTCCCCATTACCTTCTGCCATGATTGTAAGTATCCTGAGGCCCCCCGCAGAAGCAGAAGCCACTTTGCTTCCTGTACAATCTGCAGAACCATGAGTCAATTAAACCACTTGATATGGTTTGGCTGTGTCCCCACCCAAATCTCATCTTGAATTGTATCTCCCATAATTCCCACATGTTGTGGGAGGGACCCAGTGGGAGATCACTGAATCATGGTGGTGGTTCCCCTATACTGTTCTCATCGTAGTGAATAAGTCTCATGAGATCGGATTGTTTGATAAGGGGAAACCCCTTTCGCTTGGCTCTCACTCTTCTCCTGTCTGCCACCACATGAGATGTGCCTTTCACCTTCCATCATGATTGTGAGGCCTCCCCAGCCATGTGGAACTGTCAGTCCATTAAACCTCTTTCTTTTGTATATTGCCCAGTCTTGGCTATGTCTTTATCAGTGGCATGAAAACAGACTGATACACTTCTTTTCTTACAAATTACCCAGTCTCAGTTATTTCCTTATAGCAGTGTGAGAATGGACTAATACAGTCACCTCCTCAGAGAAGCCATGTCTGACTACTGTATGAACAGGGCCTGGCCCTGCTTCCTGGCTGTTCAGCCCCAGCCTCACTCTATTCCATAAGCCAGCATCATTTTCTTCACAGCATGTGTTCCCTTCTGATGTAACACTATCGATGTTTGCTGGGTTATGTGAGTCTTAACCCTGTATTCATCCCCTGCCCACGCTCACTGTATTGTGATCACCACCATGGGAAGGGCTGGGCTGTCCTCTTGACCAGGCATCTACCACAGGGAAAGACATAAGGTGGACACTGGACAGAGGTTCATGCAATTTCTTAGTTGATCTGTTTTCTGTATAGATGAGGAAGAAAGGCCCAGAGAGGTGATGCGACCCAGCCAAGGTCACTCAGCAAATACTAATAACTGAACATTTCATTTGAGCCCAGAATCCTTTGTCCTCAAGCATTGGCTCAGATTTAATTTACTTTGTTTTGTCTTTCAGAAAAAACTATAAATAACTGATGCAGACTGTTTTTTCCCCAAGGGAAGCCCAGAAAAGTGACTATATTCTATGAAGAACATAAGTATGTTTCAGTCATGAGCCAGACATTTTCAAGTAATTCTCAGGAATTCTCAGTCCTGACCTTCCTCTTCCCATGGTGAACTCAGAGCCACAAAGTCTGCTGCACACAGAGCTTCTATAGATGCAAATCTGAGAACCTGTTGGCTCAAAGGTATCACTGCCGCTTATACTAAGTTGCTTTGCCTCAGCTCCCAAAAAACTCACTGAAAAAGCAGGCTCAAATTCTAATACCTCTTATCCTGAGTCCCTGAGACAAGTCACCTCCTACCCCCAAGGCCCCCATCATCTCCTTCTCCTTCTTCTTCCTCCTCCTCTGCCTCTTTTTCTTCCTCCTATTCTCTCATTTGGCTCTTCATTTGTGTTTTGATTGTTCCTTGTGCCTAGTTCTTTTACAACATCCATGGCACTTCTCACTGTTAGGTATTTGGTTATATACACGGCGAGCATCCTAGATTTTGGAACCAAGCATGTGCCAAGTGCCTTATATGTTACAAAGTTAATTTATTTAATCATCCCAATAAATTTATGCAGCCAATATTTGTATCCCAGTTATAAAGATTAAGGCAACTGGGTCTCAGAAAGATGAATTCACTTGCCCCCTAACAGAGCTCAGAGACAGCCTGTCCCAAAGTCCAGTTCATCTCTTTACATCATTGTAAGTCACTATAATCCCTTTGTGACTTACATGAAACGCAGAATGGGGAGAGACTGTAGGGAGAATGGGAGACAGGCAGGCAGTATAGAAGAGGTAAGAGCTTGGGCTTTGGAGTAGACTTTGTGTTTGAATCTTTATGAACTATGGACAAGTGATGTAACCATTCCAAGCTTCACAATTATCTTAAAAGCTTTGCAAATCTCTCTTTCAAAAAGTAAAGAGAGAATAATATTTTCCTCATAAAACCGATATATGGCCAGGCATGGTGGCTCACGCCTGTAATCCCAGCACTCTGGGAGGCCAAGGCGGGTGGATCACGAGGTCAGGAGATCAAGACCATCCTGGCTAACACAGTGAAACCCCGTCTCTACTAAAAATACAAAAAATTAGCCGGACATAGTGGCGGACACACCTGTAGTCCCAGCTATTCGGGAGGCTGAGGCGGGAGAATGGCCTGAACCCGGGAGGCAGAGCTTGCAGTGAGCTGAGATCACGCCACCACACTCCAGCCTGGACAACAGAGCGAGATTCCATCAAAAAAAAAAAAAGCTGATATAAGATTAAATAAGAAAATATATGAAATGTATATTTGCCCCCGAGTCTAAAGGATAAGTGATGTGTAAATATATTATCTAGGAAACTCCAGAGGGGCGCCAGTGTGTGCATCGGCAGGGCTGAGTATATGGAGGCCCTGGTGTTGGTCCCGGGTGCAGAACCTTAAGGTGTAACAAGATAGGAGTCCTGAGCTGTTCTGACCCTGGAGATGTGGGCTTAACTACAAGTGCATATTCCCATGTCTTTCCCAGCCACTGACAAGCTGGAATGTCTAAGATCGCCTGGCTGCCAGGAACAGCTGGAAGAACACCAGCATGTGATAGGGGACAGAGATCCAGAGCACTTCAGGAGAACCCGGGGAGCAGGCACCATCTTCCACTGAAGGGGAGGCTGTTACTAATCGTGGAAAATAATTGTTCTCAAAATCCTGGTTCTCTTAAAATGCAACTACCATATTTCATTTTTCTAGTGAGTAGAGTCACCAAATTTAGCAAAGAAAAATGCGGTATAGCTAGTTACATTTGAACTTTAGATAAGCAGTGAGTGAATTTTTATTGTATTTCTCATGGAATATTTGGTAACCCTAGCTCTGAGCAATGTTGATTTCTAGGTATCCTTTCTCTAGTTTAACCATCACAGATGTGACTGTGTTTGAAAACATTGGTTCCCAGATGTCATAGGAATGGTTGATAAGGGATGGCTCTTAGAACTCTGAATCAAGGAAAGGCCCAGGAACCCACAAGTATTCTACATCTTAACCACTATCCCAAAACAGCATTACTATTGCTATTGCTGTTCTTAACTCTCTCTGTAGTGGCAATGAAAATCCCACATTCTGCACATGTGAAGTGTCTCTCCACTGTACATTGTTTGTTTCCTTTTAATTTTCAAAATTCATATTCTTCCCATTAAAATACCAGACACTCACATTAAGACAGAGTCTCCGTCTGTGGCTCAGGCAGGAGTGCAGTGGTACAATCATAGCTCTCTGCAGCCTTGACTTTCTGAGCTCAAGCAGTCCTCCCAACTCAGCCTCTTCCCTTGTAGTTGGACTATAAATAAGCATGTGCCACAATGCTCAGCTACTTTTTAAATTTTTTGTACAGACAGGGTCTCGCTATGTTGCCCAGGCTGGCCTCAAACTCCTAAACTCAAGCAACCCACCTACCTCAGCCTCCCAGAATGTTGGAATTACACTGCGCCCAGCTCTTTTTTCTAAATAAATAAACAACACTTCGATTTCTGTTTTTAATCACCCCAGCCCCATACGAGATCACTATTAATCGTGGTTGAAATTTCCCACAAAGCCAGTGTTGTCTTGCTTTGCACTATCAAAAGTTACCCCCGTGACCTACAAAGAATTATCGGGTTGGTGCAAAACTCACTGCGATTTTTGCCATTACTTTCAATGGCAAAAACAGCAGTGACTTTTGTACCAACCTAATACAAATATTTAAAATTTTGATGTGAGTTCTTTAAAAGTTTGAATACCTCAAATGTGTATTTAAAAAACTACTTTGAAACGTTTTAGGTAAGTATCTATGAGTCAAAACATCTGCGAAGGAGGAAAATGACAATTTATCTGTATTTCAAAGATCTATCTCCAACTTTACTGAGGTACAACTCAACTCGCTAAGGGCAGTGAGAGACTGTCGCAGTTTTGAGTCTGGTTTCATGTCTCTATTCTATCCATATGTGGAGGTCATTTGATAAGCATGGGTCCCCCTCATGGCAGGAGCAGTTCCTTATCCATGCTCATGGCCCTAATAGTGATCTTTCACATCATTCCTTGGGCAGAAACACATTTAATTATTGTTATGCAAGAAATATATCCTTGCAAACCATCGAACTTGTCAAAAGGCGGTTTGTAAACATTTCTCATGCAAATAACCCTCTGGTGACTGAGAGCAGTCCCTTCCAGGGCCTCTTTCCTGCAATGCTCATTCAGTGGGGCAGGGGTGGCTGACTCTCAAGGAGGGCCCAGGATCCTGCATTTCTTTGTTTTTTGTTTTTTTATTATTATACTTTAAGTTCTAGGGTACATGTGCACAACGTGCAGGTTAGTTACATATGTACACATGTGCCATGTTGGTGTGCTGCACCCGTTAACTCGTCATTTAACATTAGGTATATCTCCTAATGCTATCCCTCCCCACTCCCCCAACCCCACAACAGGCCCCAGTATGTGATGTTCCCGTTCCTGTGTCCATGTGTTCTCATTGATCCTGCGTTTTTACCACTACCCCAATCTGACCCAAGTGCCGCTGGTTCTCTGAACACACTTCGAAGAATAATGCTGTCCCCTCTATAAACTGCTCACAGATGTAGGAAGATGCCAGCAAAGTGACAGAGAAGGCTTATAGGTTTAAGATCTCAAAAGAACTTCAACTCAGGGTTAAAGAGAAAAGCAAAACTAAAAGTTAAACATCAGAAGGATACCTCAGTCAAATGAGCTTTCCAGGGTTCCTCAATCTTCCCCAGTTCCTGAGCTTGATATTGACCTGGGAAAGGTCAAGCTTTAAAGTTAAATGCCGAACCTTTTAAAAGCTGCCTCTCTGGGGCCGAGGAGGGTACACATGTGGGGCAGGTACACATGTGGGGCAGGACCCAGAGGGCCATGCCATTCCTGTGGCCCCTGCACTCCTGGTCCTGCAGCACCTAGTAACCCAGCCTGGATCGGGCATGACATGTCATGCCACAAAACTCCCCTCTGCATTTGAACATAGTCTTTCTTTCTCAGATACCCTCCATGGCCACTATTTTTCTACCACTGCTCTCTTCTGACCTAAACTAGTAAGTACAGTTTTCCCTTTGTTATGCACTACAGGCATGATCTGCTTTTATCATTCAATGGCAACAATGTCTTGATATGGTTACTTAGTGTCCTGTGAAAATTATTTCTTCTGGGACACAGGTCGCGTTTTTGATACAAATAAAAAAAAAAACTGTTGTCAGGGACAATAAAAGTCTTGGCTTCCTACAAATAGCAAAATTGAGATAAGAAAGCAAAGTTCACGCAACATAGCTGAGTGGACAGGACTCAGCTCAGTGCCCGACCACTTAGGTTTCATAGCTCCATCTCCACCATCTGACTACCCTTGGGTAAGTTAATGAACCTCTCTGTGCCTCTGTGTCCTCATATTTATTGTTTTTTTATGTCTCTTAATTTTTATGACTCCTAAAAAGCTTTATTTTTAATTTAGCTTTCTGCCTCTGTGCTTGTTCCTTCAACACTTTTGACAACAATTTTCTGCTCCTCAATAAGGAAAGCGTGCTTGATCCCTTCACAAGCACATTTAACACACATGGAACCACCATAGGCCCTGCTGACATGTTTCAGTGTTTTGGACAAGCTCATAAGATTTTAGGTCTCACAGCATGAAACCCTTGAACACGCTGAATACAGATTTTGGTGCTTTCTGAAGCTTCTTGGTATAAAGGTAAACAATTTTACTACTTTGGGTTCTGTGGCAGCCGAGTTTAGTGAGAAGCTGTATTGCAGGAAAGCCTATGACGATTTGTCAAACACTGGACCATTCTGAGTGCCTCTAGACATCATCCCCAGAAGAGGAAAAAGCTCATCTATGAATCAAAGAAAACTCCAGCAACAATCTGGTGAGGAATGCTTTGAAGTTTAGATGTCAGTTGATATCAAGTGCATAGAATCCAGTATGCTCAGTAAATATGAGCTCTCATCATCACTAGAAGAGAATGTTCAGAGCATTGATGCCCCCATCGGCTCCATGGACAATCATCATAGTTCCTGTCTTTCTGAGACCTACTCAGTAAGAAACTATTACTGCCACTGGTTAGTTGCATCATTCCATTAGCCACGTTAAGTACATTCATCTCCCCTTTCTTACCTAGAGCATGAACATATATGCAGTCTCTGAGACTCTGTTATCCCTATACTTTTCAAACCTCTGTCAATTATAGATATGTGTGTGTGTGTGTGTGTATGTGTATGTGTATGTGTGTATAACTACAACTTTGAGAGCAATGTTTGTCCCCAAAATAAAACAAGGATTCATTCTCTCTGTCTACCCTTCTCTGATTCTTTCATCTTTCTCATTCTTTCCTCCATCCTGTCTCTCTCAGTCTCCCTCTTCCTCCCTCCATCTCCCTCTCCCTCTCTTTCTTTCTCTCTCTCTCACACACACTCTCCTAAAATAGAAGTATAGTATTAAGAAGAAAATAAGTAACTGCCTAATTTCCTAACATAAACATTTTCATTTTATTTCCTATGGTTCCCCCAGCTACCCGTGTGAACGGAATTGAGAAACTACCCTGGAAAATCAAATGACTAGAAATGAGCTTGCAACAGCCAATCTTTAAATCCCTTCATTCCTTCCCTACCCTTTCTCTTCCTTAGCTATGTACCATTTGCCTGTGAGGCTGGCGTCCTGGCAAATAAGTGAATACATAGATTTGCCCACAGAGAAGTCATGTTTTCTCTGCAACTCAATTGTTATTAAATACTTCAGAGCCAACATTTGGTAAGATGAGCTAATAACCACCCTTCATCCTAACTCCTTTAATTCTTTGCCCTTAAACTGCCAACAGGGAAGAAAAGTTGGAAAGCCCCAAATTCTTTCATTGGGGCTGTACCTGCAAGCATTACACTTCTAAATGAAGCCTCAAAGGCTCATACAATGGAATAGTGAGAAATGTTGCAGAAGAAGTCATCTAAATATGCCATGAGGAGTTGTACAGCTTCAGAATCCAGTGGACTTTTTTCAAAGGGAGAATGCAATTGGGGGAAGAGAAAGTGGAAGACAGAGGATCTGAGATCATGAAGTCTTATTCTGATGAGAACTAAAACATTTTCCTAGAAACCAGAATGGGAAGTCAGTTTTTACAGGTTCTAGCATTTCACAACTTCCGAAGATGTGCAGGTGGCTAAAACTGACTTTTTATTTCTTAAAAAAAAAAAAAAAAACCTACCTGGCATTGCATTTGCAAGAGGGCTCAGGCCTGCTGCTGCTTTGTGTCAGAATAATTAATAATAATAATTATTATTATTATAATTAATAATACCAGAAGTCCATGGTACCACTTTCTCATGAGAAGTACGCAATAGCCAAGCTTTCTGGAAACTTAAAACATCTCAAAATGCACGGTACACTTTTTTTTCACCAAAATTTCCCTAAAATATACTATTTTACAAGGTTAATTCCTAGAATTACACAGGAAAAAAACCCTGAAATTTTGAATTCATGCAGAAGAAATTAACTATAGTAGTTTGTACTTTCTGAAAGCACATTCTGTGACTTTGTTATAAGAGTTCCAGGCTAGGCATGGTGGCTCATGCCTGTAATTCCAACACTAAGGGAGGCTGAGGTGGGAGGATCATTTGAGGCCAGGAGTTTGAGACCAGCCTGGGCAACATATTAACACCTTGTCCCTATAAAAAATTAAAAAATAGCCAGCTGTGGTGGCACATGCTTGTAGTCTTAACTACTTGGAAGCTACAGGAGGATTGCTTGAGCCCAGAATTTCAAGGCTTCAGTGTGAGCTGTGATTGTGCCACTGCACTCCAGCCTGGACAACAGAGCAAGACTCTGTCTCAAAAACAAACAAACAAAAAAATCCAGCATATATAAAATACTTTCTTATTTTTCTGACCAGGGTTTCAAAAAGGAAACAACCCAAATGTGATGTTCTACCTAGTAAATCACAACCATATTCATATCTATAAACTCAAGTTGCTTAACAAAGGCAAATTAGGATTTTTTTCTGTTTAGGTGTTTGTTAACACCTGTAAAGAATGGGACACAGTGGAAACTTGATGCGATATATTTAGTCTAGTACCAATCTGAGTTAAAATGAAGGATGTAACTGAAAGAAAGAAATATGATGTAAAGAGAGATTTATTTGTATATTGTTTCCCTAAGACAGTTTCCTTCTAGACACTTCTAGAAGTTGAATGGCTGTGCAAAAGTATCTTCTTGTTTCTTAACTTGTATTGCCGGGATGCATTGCACTGAAAATGGTAAAGTGAAATGAGACCTCTGCTTTCCTTAGTTACTCTCAAATCAATGGCTGGTTAACAAAAGCCATCTTAGGTATTAGTAGCTCAAAAACCTCTTCTACGTATTACAAAGCCCTACAACAAGTGAGTCCAGGAGGTCAATGAAAATGCAATGTATGGACTTTTCCTATCCAGGCAGGGCTCATTTTCCATTGTTTTATTTCTGAAATGAAGAGCATTTCCAAAGCTGTTTGAGGAAGTTGGGCTGCTTGATGATTGAAGAGGCATGTGATGAACACCCAAGTTCTCCATCTTAGTCACCACATTAGCATCAGGGATGTGATAACAGCTGTACTGTCCTAAATGCATACTTTCCAAAGACTGGCCTTGCTTGTTGCTTTCTGGAAAGGAAGTATCCAATGCATGCCTTTCTTCTTTAGGAACATCCTCCTTTATATGCAGCTTCAGTAAACATCTCCCTTTGGTTTGATTTCCCACTCTTCAGACAATTAATTATACTCTTCAGGCTCCTAAGAGTAAAATCTAAATTCATTACTTTTTTTTTTAATTTATGACTTTAAACAGAAAATTAATGTTACTGGAGTAAACAGAACTTTAGAAATCAAGCCAGTAACTGTATCCCACCCACCCCCTACAAAACAAAACAAAACACAAAATTAAAATAGAAAGTCAAACAAAAATTAAATAGACAAAAATTAGACAAAAATTAAAAGCCAAAAGTGCCATGTGACTGTGTGTACAGTTTATCACCCTGTAAAGATCTAGATGAATTGGTGCAATGCAAATAAGACTTCAAATAAGTACATCAATTTTAAAAAGAAATGAATTCCTTTTCCCCCATAAAATTAGAAAGTGATAGTAGAGAAAATGAGAAAATGTTGAAAAGATAACAGATGTGTTGGGGTTATTCTGTTTCAGACTTTACCCAAGAGAAAGCGATTGGAGAGTTGCCTAATCCTGGTATCATGTTTCCGGCTATGACAGGAAGAGATAGATCATAATAGATAAAAATGGAAAATGTTGTGAAAAAATCAAATATTTCTAAGAAAGACAAAACGCAAGACTCAGCTGTGGTGAGTGTTAAAGGAAATGAGTGTCGCAACTAGATGTAGCTCAAGACATATATTTAAACATGTTCTAATGGTGGAACAGTGAGAAGAACAGTTAAGAATAATGGCCTAAGACAGTCTCAGAAACTCAGGGCTCCGCCCCTGACTCTTTACCCTCAGTGATTCTCCCCATCAAACCCCATGACCTGTCTGGGCAGTCTTATTCTCAACACTTCCCTTGATGGAAGTCTAATCTCAGCTTCTAGATATTCTAACCAGAGGTCTAAATCAATCCTTTCTGAAATTTAATTTCAATTCTTTTTTTAACCTGGCTCTCAAGAGAAAAATTCAGGTACTTTCTATTTCCAATTCCCTTCTCTAAACTGAAACATAATGTAACTTACTTACTCTTCTCCCCATGAAATAGCTTACAACTTTTTGACTTCTACCAATGGAATAACTCTCACACACATACTCCTATGATCAGGCCACTGATAAATATTCAATTATGTTTTCCACTTCTTCCGAGGGAGTTGCATGCAACAGAAACTGCAAATGGCATACGAAAGTTTCCTAATTAAAAAATAAACCATATGAGTGATCATCTGCTTAACGTCTTCCTCCTCACTGGAATACAGGGTTCATAACATCAGAGACCTGTCTCTCATTCTTAGCTGACCCATGGCAAGTACTGAATATGCATTTGCTGTATGTCTGGATCACTGAGCAAGGGAATGAATGGACCAACACAACTCAGGGCAGAATTTGTCTTTTCTCATAACCCCAGACTTTCCCATCTGTTTTGTTAACTTGAGACACAACACTTCCCAGAGAATTGAACAAGCTAGTACTGAGGTCTGGGGGGCCTTCACGGAGAATGCTGGTGTTCTTGGAAAAACACGATAGTGGTCGAAGGAAAAGGAAATGCAGCCATCATTTGTTCCAAGGGAACTAAGCCTAAATCAAACACGTTTGACGACTCAGATGGGCTCCAAAAACAAATACAGAAATATTTATTACCCGAGTCGTTAGGCAGATTTAGAACAAGCAGACTTGTTTAGATCTCCTTTTATAAATAGAGTTAAGTACAATATGCCTTTTCAAAAATATATTTTTTAATTGTAAAGACTCTTGAGATTGTCTGGTAGAAAAAAAATAAATAAACATAGCAACATTCCTTGAAACATACCTTTCTGATTACTCACGAATCTTCATGAAAACATTTTGGGGTAAAAGATATTAGTATTTAGTTTAAAAATAAAATTAGCAAATCCAGGAGAGAGCAGCTTCCCTGAAGATAACTCCCAACACTGATGCTGGGGTTAAAAGGGGTGTGGAATGTTCCATCACCTCACTGACACCCTGGACCACCTGGGAGCCAGCTGCCACTCTCATCTTTAACCCAGACACCAAGTTCACTGTCCTCATCAGGACCATGATCTTAACTTCAGATATGCATCAGAAGTAGAAGAAAAACAAAGCTGTATTCTATAAACAGTAGTAGTATCTTACATTTTGCATAGTACCTTGCCATTTACAATGAGCTTCTATGTATATTATTTCACTTAAAGACCAGGACAATCCTGTGAGGTAGACATGCTAGTACTATGAATCCCTGTTTAATAGATGAGAAAAAGGAATCTGAGAAGGTGAAGTGGGTTGCCCACCATCATGTGTTAGCCAAGTCTAGAGCCTAGGACATCTAAACCTCAAAGGAGTGGGAGTCTTACTACCAACTGGTGGTTAGATGACAGCTACCATTTGCCGTCTATTCAAGACAGATATCACAAATTAGATTCAGAGCCTAGAAAGTAAGCACTCATCTGTTAAAACTTTATTTTTCCATGGTAAAAAGCTAATTGAAAGGAAGCAGTAGAGAGGGAAGTCATGCTTAGTATCTCTGTGTCTCAGTTTTCTCATCTGTAAAATGGGTCTAACTATAGAATCAAATGCACAGAGTTGTTGTGAGATTGTAAAGACCCTGTAAAGTTGCTGACAATGGCTTCTGGATGGTAGCCAGTGCTCAATAAAGCTTAGCTATTACCATAAATGAGATTGTCCAGACAATTGCAATAGGAAACTTATTTTGCATCTCTTCTTTCACAGGATATCTGGCCTGAGGTGAATCCAAACTTTAAAAGGTGGATTAATTATGGCAGTAAGTTAATAAGTCACTATCATGTAGATTATAGGAGTGTTTTCTTTAAATTATAACTAAATTAAAGAGAGTCTGTGCTGGAAGGATAAGCACATGCTTGGAACCAAACAGATGAGGCAGCCCTGAAAATCAATCTCTGCTGCTTCTTTCTGGTGTTGGGTTCAGAGATACTCTGACCTTCTCGTTCTTGATCCATGTCCGCATCCACTGCTCATGCTTAGACATGAGCCTTTCTTACTTCCTTTTATACACAGAAGTGATGCTAAAGCAGGTGCCTTCCTCTTCTGAGAAATCCTGCAATACAGAAACTTGTTAAAATTAGTTTAACCCATCATTTTCCAAACTTATGTAAACACAAAATGTTTTTTTAAGTATTAATGTTCCACAAACATGATCTGGGAAACACTGCATTAGAGTACAGAATGAGCAAAAGTTGGGAACCTCTTGGATACCATTGAAAGTTGACAGTTGAGAGGTATTATCACCTATGAGTAATCCTGTGACGCAAACCCAGAGAATAACTTTTTGGCTGCCCCAGTGAGTTCCCGAGAACATGGATGAACCTCGGTCCCAAGCTTTATACAAAGTTAGTTTTAGAATCTTTCCAGATACTGCTGGTTCTGGCTACATAGTAGACTAAGTTATTATGGAAATCTTAATACTATAAAGCAATAACAATGTTGAGTAAAATAAGTTAAAAATATAACTGTGTACACAAGAAAGAAAGTAAAATCACAGATTCCAGAAATAAAGAGGGAACTGAAAGCAGTGTCTGTAAGCACTGGAACTGAAACTGGTGAGCCTAGGGAGGGAAGAAAAGAAAGGGTTTGGGAGGAAGGAGATTCTAATAGCTTGGGAAGTGAGAATCCCAGAGCTTGGAGACCAGGTTTTTGGCTCACTCAAGGTGGGATGTTGACACTGAGACATTTTCATAAACTCAGAATTTTCAAATGACCCCACCCCAATTCTTCTCTATCCAGCTAGTCAACATTGCAAAGATTTTCTATGCCCAGAGATCTTCATGGAGAAGGAAAAATCCCCATGAAAAATAAAAACCCTATACCAGCATGATGCATAGGTTGAGAGATTGCCATTGTACTATCTCTCTGGTATTCAAATCCTCAGAATGAGAATTTAACATAAAGTTTGCCCGGCCTGGTGAGATGCTGGAAGACTCACATTAGCAAATGCAAAACCACTTCAGAGAGACTCTCCTTAACTCAGGCCACAAAATGTATTTCTCACTGAAAATAAGTGCATAGTAAAAAATATTAAAATACACCAACAAATACTCCATTATCAATAAACTCAAAAACAGAAATACTTGAAATCTAAAGATATCAGGGGAAAAAAATCTGAAAAAAACTATCAATTCAAGATGTTAAAGATATGAAAGAAAGAATAAAGCTCAGTAGGTAAAAATAAGACTACATTTACGAAAAAGTATAAATTTTATAAGAATGAAATAAAACTTCTAGAAATTATAAAATAAGATACTAAAATTAAAACTCAGTAGATGAGTTAGTCAACAAATTAGACAAAGCTGAAGAAAGAAATAGTGAACTGAAAGTCAGTTCTGAGGAAATTATATAGAATGAACAGAAAGACAGAGATTTTAAAAATGGATAAGTTAAGATATGGTAGATAGAATGAGAACAGCTAGCATGAAGCCAATAGGAATTCCAGAAGGAGCAAATAGAATGTGAGAGAAGTAATACTTGAAGAGACAATGGTGAAGAATTTTTTAAAAATCGATGAAAGTTGTAAGTCCTTAGATTAATTGAATTAGTAAATTCTTAGCTGAATGAAAAATAAATTCACACAGACTAAATAAGTGGAACTTCAGAACACCTAAGACAAAGAGAACATGTCTGTAAAAGCTAGTTTAAAAAATTTACAATCTAACAGCCATTAGCTTGTGAAGAACTGATTAGCAACAGTAGAGTCAGGAAGAGAATGAAGTAATATCTTCAAATGGCTAAGGAATATTAGTAAATTAAGAAAAAAATGAGAGCATTTGTACTCTTAGACCTGTACTGAAATAATGATTAAAATATGATCTCTGTAAGGAAGGAAATTGAACTCAGAAAGACGTGGTGAGATTAGAAAAAACAAAAACAATAGTGAGTAGTGAGCGAAGGCATTTATAAACGTAGTTCTATCTCATAAACATGAGCTATAAATATAACAATAATGATGATTTTTATTTATATAAAAGCAAGGAAAAAATAAATATTAGACCACAACATGATAGACTATTTGGGTTTTTTTACAGTTACAAATACCTTCTAAGGTGTTTATATTGTGGAAAAGAAGAATAGAAAAGGGTAGAGATAAAATTGAGTGTTTTTTTTTTTTTAATGTTAAGTTTACTTGTTAACATAACGGTGGATACTGAAAATGGAAATAAAATGCATGCTTCCCAAAGCAGGGAAAAGGTAGGGTAGGGGTCAGGACATAAAGAAAACTCAATCAAATATGAGTATGAAAATCAAATTTTTAAAAAAGAAAGGAAAAGTATAACAAATGCCTCAGTTTTAACAACCAACTGTACATACGAAAAGAGAGAAAATTAACCCTCATCTTGCACTATGTGGAGAAATATGTTCCATATAAATAAATTAAAATCCTAAAAATAAAAAGATATAAGTATAATATACAGTATATATATATACATACATAGAATATTTTTATAAACACATACATCTTTATGTATGTAAATCATATATATATAGTGTATATATATATACATATATGTGTGTGTGTATATATATATATATAGAGCTCTATATATATATATATAGCTAAAATTGCAGGATAGGGTAATGATGTCTTAGAAAACCAACAAAAGCAGCACAAACCAAAAGGAAAATGATTGATACAACTGACTCTATTGTAATTAAAATGTCTGTGTATCAAGAGGGACCATTAAAAACTTGAAACAAGCAAAGACTTGGAGGAATTATTATTACTTTCTGTGGCTGAGAAAATGTTTCAAAGATGGCTGCAGTGATATATTCCATCACATCCCATATGTCTTTCTTACAGTGTGATGTTGACACTCTTCCTACAGAGTGGCAAAGTTCACATCCCATACCTTTGACCCTAGCTGAAACTTCCAGTCTGCCTTGATCAACAGAGTACATGGAAGGCAAGGCTAAGTCAGTTCTGAGGCTGAGCCACAAAAAACATCATGCACTTCTGCTTTGTCTCCTGTGAGGCTTGTTCTCGGAACCCACCACCATACTGCAAGGAAGCCCAGGGCACAGTGGAGAGGCCATGTGTAAATGTCCCAACTGATAGCCTCATCTGAGGTCGAGTCAACCTCCCGCAATAGCTACCAGGTGCATGAGTGAGTGAATGAGCATTTCATTAACCCAAGCCCCAGCCACTATCTGACTCAGCTGCACGAAAAACCCCATGTGAGCCTCCTGGTTAGGTCCAGTCAACCCACAGGACCATGAGAGATAATAATAAAGTTACTGGTATTGTTTGAAGCTACCTAGTTTGGGATAATTTATTGTATAGCAATGCATAACTGACACACTATTCAAAATCAAAAAGAAAACAATAACTCAATAAATAACATGGTGAAAAAAATATGAACAAGTAATTCACAAAAGAGGAAACATGGTTAGATGATAAAGATACAAAAAAAGACTCAACCTCATTTATATATACCAGAAATCAGGTAGATACAAATGAAAGCAACAGCCTAAGACCATTGTACACTTATCTTTTTGTCAAGAACTTAAAACTCTTAATAGCAAATATTGAGAGATGCAATCTACAGTCATGGTTAAGAGGGCAGGCTCAGGGGCCAGGCTGCCAGGCATCTAATTCTAGTTCCACTCACAAACTTTGTGGCCTGGAGCAAATAATATAAACTTTGTATGCCTCAATCTCCTCATCTGCAAAATGGGTTTCTGCCTAGGATTGTTGTGAGAGTTAAATGAGTTAATATGTACAAAGTGCTTAGACTGTGCCTGGCAGAGGAAGCAATGAATAAGTGCTTATAATGACAATAATGATGACAACAATGAGGAAAACCTAGAAGTCTTGGGCAGTTTTGGTAGGACTGGACTGTCAATTGGTATAACCAAGATTTAGAGAGCAATTTTTCAATTCTTTTGTTAAGGTGAAGATGTCAATACCCTTCAACTGAATCATTCCACTTGTAGAAATGTGGCATAGAGAACTGCTAGGACATGCACAGGCAGACACAGGCAAGGATCTTCACTGTGACCTCATTTTCTAATTGCAAATTCTGGAAACAACCTGAAAGTACTCAGAGTGACTAGAAAAAGTGTAGTAATGGGCATTAGCTTGGTTTCTAGGCAAAGGAGCCTCCAACACTGAGGATACCATCTCATTCCTGGGGCTGAAGGCTCAGTCTGATCCATGGAATAATAGTGTGGGAACAGTAGGAAACATTGTCTGCCATCCAGTGTTGGAGTAGAAACATCTCTTACAGTCAGGAGGAGGAGCATGAGGTTGATGGTAAGGGAACCCCCAAGAGCCAGTGTAGAAGGCAGAGCTGATGAGCCAGTTCAGGACAGGATTGATGGCATAGGACAATCGTTTCTGTCCTGTGGGTCTTACCCATCCCACCTTAGCCTTTCTGTGTTTTTTTACTTTGGTACAGAAAGATGAATAAATCACAAGTGTGAATCATCATGGAGGAGCACTTAGAAGCTCCAACTTTAATCCTGTTCCTCTACTCTAAGAGACATGGTGGGGCAGTCTCGGCCAGGGCAGTCAGTCCAATTCAGCTTTCATCAGTAACTAGCAGTGCAGTTGCATGGCCTCTGTGAGTGTAAGTGAAAGTCCTGAGTTCAAATCCCATCAGTGCCATTTAGGAGTTGAGTTTCCTGGAACAGGACACACAATCTTAATGAATCAGCATCTACATCTGTGAATTGGGACTAGTCATATCTCCTTCCAGGGACATTATGAGACTTAAGTGTTTGTTAAAACACCTTATAAGCTCTAACCTCAATGGCAAGATCGACTATTCTGCTTGTGAGTGAAAACTTGGATTTCTGTGATCCAGTAATTCCACACAGTGTAGCTTGGATATCAGAAGTAGCAACAAATCTGGAGATGATTTAATACAACCCTAGAGCTCCCATTATAAAATTTACATAGCCATTTTTTACACATTCCCATTTTTTTTGTACACATAATAAATCGTGGTGTTAGTCATTGGTCTTTTAGGACAAGCTATTAAAGCAATAGAATTCTTAATTAATTTAGTGCAGAGTTTATCAGTTCTGTGTACAAAGCCTACTCAGAGCCCACTACATCACCCAAGTGTGGGGTTGGATAAAGTCAGCTCCCATGGAATAAGCCTTATCTTGTGCCCTGCAGTTTCCAGAAGCAATTCTTCCTAAATTGGAGATTTGTTATCTGCTAGCCCTTTGGTAACGCATTTCCTGGAATAGGTCATGAGTAGTTGAGTCAAAACCTTCTATAGAATTAGCTCAGCACTAATAGAAAAGGGTCACTATGCTGCCATGAGACTCACAAATATCTGAATGTACATGTCAAAACTAGACTTCAAGTGCTCAGAAAGAGACAGAGAATGTTATAAGTAAAAGAAGTTTTCAAAGCATTTTTGATGTTTAAAAACTATAGAGCCAGCAGCATTATATGGTGTGTAACTACAGAAAATAATTTTTCTAAATAATAATCATTCCCATATAATTATTTTTCACCGTGCAGCTTTTCTTCTCAAGTTCATGTGCAAATCTAGTCATAGTAAGTTTAGAATGTACAATACATAAAAGCTTTGACACATCCTGTCATGCCATTTTAGGAAGCATAACGATGTCCCATCACTTTCTCTCTGCAAGGGAACCAGAGTGGGGGATCCTTAATTCATTTCAAACACTTTGACAAATTCTACATATGGAAAAACACCTGTGTCTCATTTTTTACTCGGCCTCTTCCCCTCTACCATCCTTAATTCCCACAACAGACTGTTCTTTGCAGAAAAAAGGGGAGCGAAGATTCTTAAGGGAAGGGTGTTCCCTATTGCTGATTTGTTCAGGAATAAATAAAAGGCAGACTATGATGCATTCATTGCTATATCTGCCCCACACCACCCTCTTCAGGCCCCATCCCACTCTCTCCATGGCCCCATGCTCCTCAGATGACCTCATCTCCCTCTTTACCCAAAACTAGGGGGTATCAAAGACAATTCCCTTGTTCACTTTCCCTCCACCTCTAAACTGATCTTAATCACCCTTCCCTCCCTACTACTCCTCCATAAGACATATCATTTTAGTAGATAACCCCTCCATCTGGGCCCTTGATTTTAACCCTCCCATCTCTTTTGGACTTTTCCCCAGCAATTACTGCCTTTTATCCTGTATCTCTATTCTATGCCTGATGCCTCTACTGGTTCCTTGTCTTTGAATTATAAGCACCAATGGTCTTGTCCATATTACATGTGTATTTTAGATGTATTGTATGTGTGTGTTTCTGCATGTTTGTCTATATTCAAACCCTAAAATTATCTTTTTTCTTGTTGTTGCTTCCACATTTTCCAAACAAGTGAAAATTCCTTCCTGC